>NC_065583.1:11966310-12307560 GCF_024542745.1 Macaca thibetana thibetana
CTCATTCAAGAGCCACAGGCATTCAAAACAAGTACTATTCCCATCAATTTTTAATCCTCTTATTTTAGCCAAGCAGTGGATGATCAAGGTCCATGGAAACTGGAAAAACGATGTCGCAGGAATTCCCCATAGCATGACCATAAGAAGGTAGTTTACTTTGAGATGCTGAGTTGTTCCTAGGGGTAAATAAATGCAGCTCTCTCAGGACATTCAGCATCATCACTAATCTCTCAGGCAAACTGAAGGGAAAGGGATCAACAGGTTCTAGAATATGTGTGCTTCCGTCCTTTCTGTAACTCAACTTTATGGGGACCCCTGAGTCTTATCCACCTGGCGTTTTGCCAGAAGACTTGGGTCTTAATGAAATTATGCTATTGCTTGGTGGTGATTAAGAACTCAAACTCTGGACTTATACAGCCAAAATTTAAATCCAAGATCTACTAATTTTCAGCCAAGGTAAGTCACTTAACTTCTTTAAGCCTCATTTTCCTCATTTACAAAGCGGAGATAAAGACTATATGCAAAGACAAATAGTCTGTACCTCTGCTTTACACCAAATGTTCTCACTCATAAGTGGGAGAGCAACAATAAGAACACAGGGTGGGGAACGACACACACGGGGGCTGTCAGGGAGTGGGGGGCAAGGGAAGGGAGAGCATCGGGATAAATAGCTAATAAATAACACGGGGCTTAAAACCTAGATGACAGGTTGATAGGTGCAGCAAACCACCATGGCACATGTATATCTATGTAACAAACTTGCACATTCTGCACATGTATATCATGGAATTAGAGTAAAATTTTTAAGAAACCACTATTTGTCCTATAAGGTTGTTGTTAAAAAGATCAACTGAGCTAACAATATATGTAAAGCTTTTAGCTCAACACTTGACACTTAATAAACACTGAAACATCAAACTAAACAAAATGAATTATTTATTTTATTTTATTTTATTATTTTATTTTATTTTCAGACAGAGTCTTGCTCTATCGCCAGGCTGGAGTGCAATGGCGCGATCTTGGCTCACTGCAACCTCCACCTCCGGGGTTCAAGTTATTCTCCTATCTCAGCCTCCCGAGTACCTAGGATTACAGGTGCCTGCCACCACACCCAGTTAATTTTTGTATTTTTAGTAGAGGCGGGGTTTCACCATCTTGGCCAGGCTGATCTCGAATCCCTGACCTTGTAATCCGCCCTCCTCAGTCTCCCAAAGTGCTGGGATTACAGGCGTGAGTCACGGTGCCCGGCACTATTTATTTATTTATTTTAAGAGACAGGGTCTTGCTTTGTCACCCAGGCTGGAATGTAGTGGCACAATCACAGTTCACTGCAGCCTTGATCCCCTAAGCTCAAGTGATCCTCCTGCCTCAGCTTCCTGAGTAGCTGGGACCACAAGCATACACCACTAGGCATGGGCAGGCCCCCATGCCTAGCTAATTTTTTTTAATTTTTTTGTCGAGACAGGGTCTCACTATGTTCCCCAGCCTGGTCTTGAACTCCTGGGCTTGAGAGATCCTTTCGCCTCAGCCTCCTAAAGTGCTGGGATTACAGGCATGCACCATTGCACTCAGCTATATTCATTCATTCATTCATTCATTCATTCATTCAGACAGTAGATATTTGAGCACTTTCTGTGTGGCAGCCATTGTTCCAGACATTGGGGATGTAAATGGCAGAGTCCCCTGCCCTCCTGGACACTCCAGTGGCTTCATTAGCATAAGTGGCATTCACAGTGGCCAAGAGAGCATGTCATTCAATACAAACTGTTCATTTAATTCCACTTGCGCCATCAAATTGGAGCATTATGAAATACCATGGATCGTAAGGAGAATGGGACAAATTGGCCTGCACAACATCACCATATGCCTTTTACTCACATTTGAGCTCTGTCTAATTTACAAGTGTCTGGTGTTGACCCTCTGAATCTGCCATCAGTTTTATCAACACACTTACAGGGCTGGCACACATAAGGACTTCCGAGCACGTGGCCCATTGTTGAAACATGGGAACCCCTGGCCTAAACCTTACCTGTGGCATAGAGAAGAATAGTGCTTTGGAGGCAGATGACCTGGGTGAATTCAAATCCTAGCTCCAGCTCTATGAATACGTGTAATTTGGGATGAACTATTTAACTTTATGAGCCTCCTATGGACACTGAGGATAGTGGTTCCTTGAAGATCTCTGGCGGGATTTAAAACACTGTATGTGAAGAGCCCAGTTCCATGCCTGGAACATGGTGGGTACCCAATCGGTGGAAAGTATTTTTATTGCTCCTCTCCTCTTTGAACAACTGGCTTTCAATTCTCCATGGTCTTGGTGAGCTGCTTCCGTGCCAGCTCAGAACAATAAGAAAAACCACAGAAAGCAATTCACAAAAGCTGGGTGAGCATTAGAGATGGGCAATAACTTGCTTAGGTTTCAGAATTCACAGTGGACACAGCTGAGATTTGAACCAGATCTGCTCTACTCACAATTAAGCTGGTCACAAATGAGGGTTTCCAACATAAGCCGCTACCCAGCTGGATGTGAAAAGTTTGAACCAGGAACATCAACCATGGGCATTCGTATCCTCTGCACCCACCCGGCACTTATGGCTGATGTTACTAATAGCTCACACCCCATGCAGGCTCAGAATCAAGACTCCAGTCACCTCGTACTATTTCACTAGCTGCAACTTTGCCATGCATGTTTTCATACAGTCACTTCTTGTGGATTTATTCTCTTAAGAATGTGTGTCTATATTTCTTTATCGAACTGAATAATTGAACATCCTAACACTATTGAGTCTTGTGTAACAAAATTAGGAACACAAGTAACCCGCCTTCTGAATCCTCACTAGTAAAATATCCAAAAAGCTTCTGTTTTTTGATGAAGTAAAGGAGGAAGAGGTATAAATGATTAAAAATGATTTAAACCAAACTATGGAACAGGCTTCATACTTCATGTTTCACATATATTACTTTATTTCACCCTCTCAGTAATCCTCTAAATTACACATTAGGCCTCCCATGTTACAAAGGATAAATCGAGGCCCAGAAAGCTAAAATGATGTGCCCAAGGCTACATGCCCACATCTCTCTGGTCAAAAGCCAAAGCTCCGTCTCCTGCAGCAAATCTCAAAGTCTATAGAAGATTCCACATGTGGGATTTGGAGACATCACAGGGACTTGACCCCTCTGCCCTCATCATTAAGTTCTCTTCACATGGTACTGCTCTCCATATTAGAATATAACTTTAAATTCTTCTTTGATAACTTTTCAACAGCTACGTAAATAGGTGGAAAGCATCATTGGTTTTATGAAAATTCCTGAGGCTAAATTTGACCCTTAGAGCAAATTGAGAAAGAGATGAAGCCCCATTCTATGCCTCTGAGGTGGAAATCTGCGAGAACAAACCAACAAACCTGGCCCAAATTGCAAGGAAAGCAAGGCATTTCTAACACAGCTACCCAGACAAGAACCACCTGGGTAAAAAGACTTACGCCAAAACTACAATAATCGTATCAGTTCACTGCATTTGCATAGCATTTTATAACTTGTTCTTCTGCGGAGAATGTTTATTTGATCCTCACCCGCACAATGAAATCTTATAGATGAGGAAACTGAGGCACTGAGAAGTGACCAATGTAAGATCACGCAGCTGATAAAGAAGAGCATTCCTGTTGACCAGATGTCTTCAGAACGGCAAATGCTCACTTGCTCCTCTTTGCTTCCCTTCTTTCTTTCCCTGCCTTCTTACTCTCTCTCTCCCTTTGTTCCTTCCCCGAAGACATTTGTAGCCCATCATAGGGAAACAGGTGCTGAAATTAGAAAGAGTAGCTCCACAATGACCTATTCCCTCTTCCACTCTTCTCTCTCTCCATGGCACCTCAACTTCTTTGGGGCATCAGCGCCTTTCTCCTCTGGCATGAGAAACTGGCTTTATCTATTTGCTCATCATTTCTGCTCTTTCACACTTCAGCTTCCTTAGAGCTGATTTCACACCTGATTCAACCCTATAGCCCCTCTCATGGCAACTGGTCATTCTTGGCTCTCTCCGGATATCCCAACACTGTGTGGCTGCTCACTGGAGGCTCAGTTGCTTCCAGGTGATACAGATGCAGTGGCTGGTGGGGGCTCCTGCTGCATCTCCTCATGCTGTCCCCTGCTCCTGTGATCCCCTTTGTCAGAGAATGATGAGAGAGTTAGGAATATGAGGAAGATGTTTTTGGTTTGTTTTTTAACCAGCAGGGGGTAAGGGAAAAATGAAAACTAAAACAATGAAGTTCCAACTAACCCAAGGGAAGACACTGATCCCCAGTAGGGGCTAAAGAAACAGTCTTGTCACACAAGACCAAATAGTGTTAGGACATTCAGCTGTTCACTTAGATCAAGAAATATAGATACATATTCTGAGGAGAATAAATGTTAGAATTATCCGGATTATTCTGAGTGTTGAAGACACATGATGAATAAGACAGTTGCCTTCCTCAACACACAGGTTTCCACTCTTTGTTAAATTAAAGGAAGCCGTCAGCAGAGTGGTTCTCAAACTTTGCTTCACAGTAAAATCACCTGGGGAATTTTTAAAATCCCCTGGCCTGGGTCACACTCATACCAATTAAATCAGAAAGTCTGGTGGTTATAACCAGGCATCAGAATTTATTAAAGATCCCCACACGATTCTAACGTGCACAGTCTGGAATCCATAGTGTGAGAAGCAAACATTCCCCAGGCTGACTTCTGCCTCTGCTTCCTCACCTTCATTCTACCTAAACACTAGTACCTCATTAATTCTAACCAGTGCCTGGGCATCCCAGGCATAATGGATCTTTAAATTAGCAACTAAAAGAATAACATTGATTTAAACAAACAACAAAAAAAATAAATAAAAGCAGCAGCAGCAAAAATCTGCATTAACTCATTGATTTAGATAAATGGGCTTCCTTTATTCACAACACATCAAGCACTCCCAGCTTCCCCCACCTGCACCCCCAGTGCCTGCAAGTACATTCTGTGAAAGTTCTGAAGTCTCCCTGAAACAGCCTCTTCATTCAGACTCTTGGCTGCTCAACTCCTTCCCGAACACAGGGCTAGGCCTCACAGTTTCTCAAAGATTTGCAGACTTCACAGATTAGCATCGTGGACCACACATGAGAGGACTCATTCTCTCCAAAGTACCTCTTGTTTATTGAGGAGCCCTCTTTAATCCCAAAAGGGTCCCTGCCTTTATGTTGTCGAGAATTAAACTACTGGAGACTCAGTTTAAGAGACTGCCACCGTAACTATTCTCTCCATCGGAAGTGGATCCGGTTTGACTAATTTCCTTCTAGGTAACAAAAATTTCAGAGCTATTTTAAAAGAAGGCACTGCTACCTTCATGGGAAGCAAATAATAAATACATTTTCTCTTGTCCTGAGGAGCCCTTGGTATTTAACCAAGTGGCCAGCCCAGGCCTTCACTGGACACAAGTTTGCATATTTCAGCAAAAGAAGATATTATCTTAGCATGCTGTTACTTACTGGATGGCCAAGGAAAAGACAGATTTTATTGTAGCATAAACCAACCTGCAAAAGGATGGTAGTTTTGTATTGACTTTTCATCAGATTGTTGATGGATTCAAAGAGCCGTCTCATGGATTCTTCAAACTCCATCTGTTCTTTGCCTTCATAAAGCCTGAAATAAGATACATCGGGGTCATTTCTCAAGCTAACAGACAATACGTTTAAAAGTGTGTACTAGGCACAAACTTCATTTGAAACTTAAAACAAAAAGGAGTGGGAGGTGGGGACTTCAAGGAGGAGAGGATTCTGCAGATGCTGTGTGCATCATTCTCTCAAGGGTAAAGCCCCACATCCACCATACCCAACAGAAACCCAGTAACTAACAGGGCATACGCCTTCTGCTGTATTTTTTTAAACCCCAAGGAAACCCCAAAGGAAGGAAATTTGTCCTAGCTGAGGAGACATTAATAATTTCACCCTTCTGCAAGAATCAGAGGAAAAACATTGTGGTCATCAGATTTTCAAAGTATCTTGGAAACATCCAGGAGAAATATTTTCAAATGCACTGCCATTTCCACCACCCATTGTCTGCTTGTCAGATGAGTCCCAACAATCCATTTTATGTCAAGGGCCATTGCCTTCCCTGCCCTCATTTCAGGAGTGTAGTTATTATCTTATGCCTTTGTTTCTCTGATTATGAAGTACCTACACTGTTAAACATGTAAACCTAATTGAAATACATAACTTAGAAGGTGAGATTCCTCATTAATCCAACCAGGGAGGTTAGCTATTGTCAACATTTTAATGGGTATCCTTCTAGGAACTTTCAATGCCTATGATAATATACAAGTGTAAAATTGCATAGAACCAGTCCCTCATGTAAAACCAGTCTCCAGGTACCTGCCTTTTATCAACCCCTTCCCCAGCCTTAGGAGTGTTGTTCAGCTCAAGGCTTCTCCAAACAAGCATTTATCACCAACCGTGAAATATCCACAGCCTAATCTGTGGCCTCCAGTGTGAAATGCACAGAAGAGCGCTCCTGTCTCCAATTCAGATAAAGAGACTCTCTCCTGTCACGGCCCTACATGCTCAAAAAGCTCCTCAGTGCGCCCGGGCCTTGGCAAAGGTGGTTTCCTAGATAAAGCACTGACACACTTAACAGGTTTGTTTACCTTTCAACCACAGAGCAGGCCAGCCAGTCACGGCCCCCTCAGCACTGTCTCCGCAAAATCCCCATCCTTCCCCTCAGCCTTATTCCCTCTTTCTACTTCATTTCTCTGGCTCTAAGTGTGTGCCCCTTCTGTTTAGTTTCTTGAGTGTTAATCACTTTCTTTCTCTCCTTGGGCCTCTATGTCTTTATATCTAGTTCTCTCCCCACCCCCGCCACCCCCTGACTTTGTCACTCTCTTTCTGTCTCAGTCACTCTCTGTCTCTCTTTCTTTCCTTCTTTTTCTAACTAACCCCTCTCTAAAGCCCTCCTGAAGTAAGAAGCATAAGTGAAGTCAGTGCTGAATGTTCCCGTTGGTTACGGGGACTCAGCAATTGCTGCTGACCTTCTGGGTCCAGCTCAAGGTCACAGAGACAAGGAGTGTTGAAGTGACCACGTGCCTAGGGCTCGTCATTCTCTTCCTCTCCCTAGCTCCATAGCTCCCTCTGCTAACTCGCCCCCACCCCGGCTTTTACACTGCTCACTGCTGAGCCTTCTTGTCCCGCCACGAGAGATAACTACCACAGCGTATGTATTCTAGAGTCAATCTGCTTTGGGTTCAAATCCCCACTGCCCGGCAGGCACTTTATTACAAACAGCAGCAAACATTACAGAACACCGCTGTGCTCCAGGCACCTTCCTGAATGCGTGTGAAATCACTCACTCCTCACAACCACAGCATGAGGCAGGCACTAGTATCACATCCACTGTACAGATTAATGGAGCTTACGCAACATGCCAGAGAACACCAGGCCAGTGAGTGTCAGAGCCAGAATTCAAAACGGGCCATCGGCTCCTGAGCCCAGCCTCTCAGTCTCGTTGCACACTGCTTTGCTCTACACTTTACTGCCTCCTTAATTTCTAGAAGCCTCGGACAAAGTGTAAACCGTAACAGTACTGTCTGTGTCAGAGGACTGCAAGGACTGACCCACATGGGAAGCGCTCAGCATGGGTACCTGGCCCTAGGGGATGTTAGCACCTGCTGTACTGTTGTCAACTGGAAGAGTAGCATGATTATCATTGCTCTCATTCCCACTTCACAGATAAGGAAACAGAAAAAACTCTCAAGAGGCTAAAACTTGCCCAGATGTCATCAAAGTGGAAAAGATGGGACCAGAGTACCCTGTCCTTGACCTGGCTGAAAATAGAGGATCTTAATCCAGCATGGTGCTGGTGGTCGGCCTCCCCATGAGATCACACTGTTTGTCTTTCTTTGTGCCCACAGCCACCAGCAATCCCTAACGGACAGTCCACCCATCACGCCTTTTGCCTTGAAGTCTGTTACTCTTTCCATGAGGCACAGAAGCCTGAAAACGCTGAATGAACTGCATCACTATGGCTGCTACTGCTCTAGAGTATTGAGCCTGCCCACTCTGTCTCCCACCCACATGTAACACCCAGACCTGGCTGCCCAAGCATTTACAGACACATGGGCTCTTTCTGCAGGGTGTACCTGTGTGTGTGGTGAGGGGTTCTGCCCAGGTCCTCCTGGGAACCACCTGCTCCTCCAACAAGGCTAGGCTCCAGCAACACTTTCCTGCTGATTGGTCTGTCCAACCCTACCCTCCATAACTGAATGGCCCCCTGGCAGTGTTCCTTCTGGAATTTGTCATTTTTAAAAAAGAAACATAAAAACAGACTTTTTTGGAGTCATCTGAATGGCAGCACTCCAGAGGGAAGGGTCATGAGCTCCTGCTGAAGAGATCCCTGAGGCTGTCCTGGTTCCCAACGTCTCTGTGTCTCATTATTTAACTTCTTTTGGATTTTATGAGCTGCACAAATATCTTTACGATAAACTCTCCTTTTTGCCTAGACTAGCCTCTGCTGGTTTCATTGCAAACCCTCGAGAGTCAGAACTTGGCAGAGTAGAACCAGCTTCTTCCTGCAGCTCCCCTGAGTTTGATACCAAGAGCTGCTGGGAAGTCCGGTGAGCATTTAGTTCTTGCTCTTACTGTACAGATGAAGAGACTGAGGGCCAGAGTGGGCAAGTGACTTGGCTTCACCAGCTTGTAAATATTATGTGACTGAGCTGGAAAGAAACAAGATTTTTAGTCTGTAAGACTAAACCAAGGCTCTCTGCTCGACATTAAATTTTGCAGGAAACTAAATTTGATTTTCACGAGAAAGAGAGGAGGGATGTGCTCTAGGTCACAGACTGTGCCAGTGACATAGCTTGAACCAGAATCAGGTATTCTTCTTCTGTGTTCTCATCATCTAACAGGGGAAGGCAGATAACACAAATCCCAGGAAGCCATGATTAGGGTCCTCCACCCCAGTGGGAATCCAATCTGCTCCCTGCTATCCATGTCACAAGTTAAGGAGCTTGACACCACACTGGAGTCCAGGGATGAAAATATATCCTGCACCTGCCTAAGTCTTATAAAGGATAAAAAACAATTCCAGGAGGAAAATGGGGGAAAATTATTTATATATATATGTTACATAATATAAATCTTAAATTTATAATTTAAATATAAATTTATATAAATTTAAATATAAATCATAAACATAATTATATATTATGTATATAAATATCAAAAAATATATATCTAAAATAGATATACATATTTTAAAATATTTACTTTTTTTTTAAGCTGAGGAATGGCTGGGAATGGGAAGAAGAGTCACAGGACATGACCACAGCTGGGAAGAAGAAAGGAAAGAAAAATCTATTTCATATAAAGGACTTTGCTATCAAGCCAGACCCCTCCATATACTTGCTGTGTGGCCTCAGTTAATTACTTTCCTGAAATTTTACTTTTCTTCCTGATAAAATGTAGTTCTAATGCTCATTTGAATGGTTATTTTGAGGTGAAAAACATGAGATAATTCTTTTCAAGTGCTTAATATTGTAGCTGGCATTTAATCAGCGTTAAGTAAACATTAGAAATTCTTGTTCTTGATTCCTAAGCACAGAAGTGATTATTTGGGCAAACTCTCTGATCTGAGCATAAGAGGAATATTTTGTAACATACAGGGTCTCAATATGTTGCCCCAACTGGCCTCAAACTCCCAGACTCAAGTAATCCTCCAGCCTCAGCCTCCTGAGTAGCTGGGACCACAGGCACATGCCACCAATGCCCAACTATAAAAAGAAATATTTCAAGTAAGGAGTCAATAAGGAAAAAAATTCATAAGGGTTTTAGATTATAAGGAAGAAGTAACGTGATGATAGCAGGGTGATTAAGCATTGCGGGACCCCCCTTGAAAGACCTGAAAAGAAAATAAAAATGCCTGAGCTGTCTGCGATTCTTCAAATGTGGCCTTGAAGTCAAGGGCACAGCAGATGTAGCTTCCAGGTTCTTTTTTAGTGCTTGGTATCTGTTATAGTTTCAGGATGTAAACATTTTTTCTGGCCTAGAACGCCTGGAAAGATACTTCAGAAACCAGCAGATTTTGGCAGGGAACAAATTATTGAAGGGCCCTAAGGCCCTGACCACAAGGAAAACTGGAACAACCTGCAAGGCACTGTTCTGGGGCATGCAAGTCGACCACAGCCAGCGCTCCTGCTCCCAGGGCTTGGATAAATATAGCGATGCTCGGCTTGCATGTGATTCATTAAGGAGACACTGCGCACAGCTGAGCACTCACTAAATGCAAATGGAGCCCCATATGTTGTGTACAATGCTCCGCACCACCTCTTCCACGCAGGTACATAAAGCCTCAGCCTAAAACTGAGATGCCAACCTCAGGCTAGCATCCCAGGGGAGCAGAATCTAACCAAAGCAACCTCAGACTGCAGAAAGCAAGTGGGAAGACTCCCTTTAGAATCCAGGCGTGGATTCTAACACCCTGACCCTCTTTCATTTTCTGTACCTCGATCACTTCCACATTGAAGGCATCCATCCCTCCGATTCCTTCTCTGCCTCTTCTAGGCAATAGAGAAATTTAGGCAGCACTGCCTGGGTTCATAGCCCTGCTCTGTCACTTATTAGTTGGGTGACCTTGGCTAAGGTACCTAATCTCTCTGAGACTCAGATTTCTCATTAGTAAAATGGTATTAGCCCCATAAGGTTGCTCAAATTTCAAACAACGCATGTAAAGCCATTAGCAGTGTCTAGTACATAGTCAACAATAGATGTTAGCTATTATTACATCATATCATTTTTCTTTTGGATACACCTATTTTTGCTTCCTGAACTGTAAGAAGAAAGAAATCAGCATCTTCATAAAGACAATTACCATTTACTGAGCACTTACTACATGCCAGGCACCGCATTGGAGATAAAAATGAGTAAAAGGGCTGGGCGCAGTGACTCCCACCTGTAATTCCAGCACTTTGGGAAGCCGAGATGGGTGGATCATGAGGTCAGGAGATGGAGACCATCCTGGCTAACACGGTGAAACCCAGACTCTAACTATATAAAAAATACAAAAGAATTAGCCAGGCGTGGTGGCAGGTGCCTGTAGTCCCACCTACTCAGGAGGTTGAGGCAGGAGAATGGTGGGAACCCAGGAGGTGGAGCTTGCAGTGAGCTGAGATCACGCCACTGCACTCCAGCCTGGGAGACACAGTGACACTCCATCTCGGGGGGAAAAAAAAATTAGTAACAGATTCTGGGAGATAAGTGGCAGCTAAATAATTTATGACCCCAGGAACAAGAGCAAGTCAGTGGGTTGGGAGGCATCCGTTACCCAGGGGATGATGCTATGGGACTGTCGGAGGGAAGTTAGAAGGCTGGCTCTAACCTTTTTCTATTCCAGCTCTAAAACTAAGGTGACTTGGCTGGTGTTCCTTCCCCTGAGCCAATAATTTGCTCTATTCAGATAAGTGTAAATTAGTGACTTTACAAAAAGAACCATTGAATCTTTCCTGGTTTCAAAAGAGTGATTACTCTGGGAAAATCACAATATACTTTAAGACAAGAGCCAAGGGGTCAAGTGTATTCTCTCTCTCTCCCCCTCCCACCCCACAACCTGGGACCAAGAATAATTCAAGCTAAACCAGCAGCTGAGTCTGTCTGAAGATCATCCTTGCACTTCCCAATCCTGCTCATAGAATGAGGCCCTTCAGTGCACTAGGCAGGCACATTTAAGTCATGAAATAGGCAGGCAAAGGACTTGTGAAAGAGACAGTTCCCTTCCTCATTCACCCCTTCCCTGTATGGTCGCCGCCACCATCCCCACCTCTTCCCTGCTATCAAGGTGTATGGACCTGAAACAAATAAGAAATTGCAGACTAAGACACAGAATCTGAGAGTTAGCTGTCTTATTCAGCAGTGGTCAGAAGGCTAGGTGCAGGGGCTCACACCTGTAATCCCAACACTTTGGGAGGCCGAAATGGGAGGATCACTTGAGCCCAGGAGTTCAAGACCAACCTGGGAAACATGGAGAATCCCTGTCTCTACAAAAAAATACAACAATTAGCCGGGCATGGTGGTGTATGCCTGTGGTTCAAGCTATTTGGGAGGCTGAGGCTGGAGGATCACCTGAGCCTGGGAAGTCAAGGTTGCAGTGAGCCATAATCAAGCTACTACACTCCAGCCTAGGTGACACAATGAGACCCTGTCTCCAAAAACAAAAACAAAACACATACACAATGGTCAGAGAAATTCTCCTCTAAAGGGTAACAAAGTTGAAGTGGAAATATGTCTTCTGTCAGAAGAGAAAGGCAAAGCCTCATGAGAAAGAGAACATGTAAGGAACAGTTAGGATGACTACAGTGTTGCCAGTGTCAACTGTCAAGCAGCCCTAGAGGCCACAGAGCTGACTGTGCAGGCTTTACTTCATTGCATACCCCCAGCAGCCCACAGGCGGGGTGCAGATCAACTCCTGGTGCCAAGGACTTTTGTCAATGACAAAATTATTTCTATTGAGCTGTTACTTTTCCAGAGCCTGACATTTGGGGTGGGACCATTCCTTAGGGCAAATCGCAAAGGAGTTTCACTAACATCTTCTTCCTGTAAATAACACCAGGAAAGAATGATTTGTGGATGAGAGAAAAGAAGACAAACTTAACATGTGGAGATTCTGTTTGAAAAATGTCTAGAATGAACACATAAAAATTAATGCAATCACTGAAGAAAAACTGCCTCTGGTGGAAGTATAAACAGTCTAAATTAAAAAAAAAAATAGAAGTTAACAATATGGAAGAAATGAAAGAAAAACAATCCATCTGAAACATTCACTTTACTTTTGAAATATGGCAACCCTGTGTAATAAATTAATAGTAAGTAGGTAATAAGATGCAGGCAAAAGCCTTGAAAAGAACTTTAAGTTATGAACAGTGTGTGATGTGTGCCCGTGCCATCCTTCATTCTATTCAGAGGAGCTGCACACTTTATGTAATTTGGCAAGAAAACTAAGTTGCGTAATTCTGCACTTAAGTAAATTTCTCCATTAGCATGAAAAATGGTATTTAGGGTTTTCCCCCAATATAATTAGAAATTGAATGTTTCCAAAACAATATTCCTAAAGACAGAAAGAAGCACACACATGCACACACTCTATCTCTCTTTCTTCCCTGTTTCCAAGACACACAGAGAAATATACAGATTGCATCATCTATTTGAAAAAGTAGCTAATATTCAGCACACTCTTTCCAGCTCTTTGTCTATGGCCCAGTCGGTATAAAAGTCTGGGTGCCAAGAAGAAGTTGGATTTTGACCATTTCTCTTATCATTTCTTCCCTCAGTGTTTTTGTTTGTTTGCTTGTTTGTTTACAATCTAGGAGGTTTCCATATAACCGAAAATATATAACAGAAAAAAATGACTTGCCGAATGATTATGGAGACACACATGCAAACTTAATAAAATCTGGAAATCTGTACATTAAATCAATAATTTAGTTATCTCTTAGAAAAGGGGATTAGGTATAACATGCCCATTATATACACTTATTTTATATTCTGATTTTTAAACACAAGTGAAATTTCCATTTAATTTTAAAAAGAGAGATCTACTCTTTTTCTGGTGTATTTCTTGCCTTATAGCTCCTTCCTACAACAGTCCATTTCTCCAAAGCCTGTCCTGAAATTTCTCATTCTCATGTGGGAATAAGGCTGGGGCTAGAGAATCTAACTGAAGGTCACATACAACTAGAGGCCATTTTCCCTCTACAATTACAGAATCAAGATGCTGATTTTTCACCTGCCTCCCAGTTTCTGGCATAAACTGCAGCTAGAGAGACAGTGGCCCAAGAAATGCCGAGTTATTATTACTCTAAACTATGGTCATGCCAAGAGCATTGAACTTCGTCCTTTGATTCCGTGGCTTCCTGAAAAGGAAAATTAACCCCAGGCTCCCTGCTCTTCCACTGAGAGCCCTGACATTTAGTGTGTGTAGTTCAGTGATTTTTTTTTTAAACATTTTCCTTACTAATGGCGTCCGTTTTAAAAATGCATATGCAATAAAACTCTTTGTTTTGAAATTTGGGAACACCCAAGGAGTGTGGAGATCAAACACATTGAGGTTTGAGTGCCTGGAGACCTCTTTGTGCAGTAGGATGACCGAGGGCCCACCAGGCTGCCAGCAGAGGACAGGGAAACAGAAGGAATAATGGTATTGGTCACAGGACTGAATCAATTCTAAACCAGACTAGCATTTACAGACATTCAGACCTTTGGAACACTCCTCTCTGGGCCCTTGCGTACTTATATTTAGGTAACTATTTACCATTGAGGTAATTCTCCAGGATTCTTATCCGGCTTCTATTGTCAGAGAGTTCTTTCCTACATTCAGCAATAACACATTACATACACATTCCATACTATACTGGCCCATAAGACTTAGGTTCTTTTTTAAGCACCTGAGTTGAAAATGAACATTTCTATCTGTTTACAAAACACCCTCTAGTTTCCAAGCACAGCATGAAGGGCCCCACAGGTGCCCAAGTCAAAGCCCTGGGCTAAGAAGGAGTTATCTTGAATTGCTTGAAAGTTATTCAGTCATCAAGATCCATTAATTCCACCCCAAAAGCCATTTCCCTCTCTCCATCTTCTTCAGCACTACGGAGGACCAAGCCTCCATCTCCTCTCACCTCTGGGCATCTCTGAACCAGTTCCCCTTCCCTCTCTCTTATTCTCTTTCAATCCAGTTTCTACATAATAGCCAGAGGGACCTTTCTAAAAACACAGATGTGATCATAGCAGCCAGAGGGACCTTTCTAAAAACACAGATGTGATCATAGCATTTTCCTGTTGAAAATCCTTTAATCACTCCTGAGTGGAAAAAACACATGCTATTTTCCCTCTGCTCCCATGCTACAACCATGAACACGGAAGACATCTGTGACCAAATGTGTGAGAGTTTCTCCCCACCACCAAGCAAGCAATGAATTCTGCAGTGGACACAGCTGGGTGTCCTCTAATTCAGTCCAAACCCAACATTATCTACCTGGAAAGAGTCAGATCCCACAGAGTGAGGGCTCAGTCCCCAAGACTGCCCCCCATTTCCAATGCCAATCATAAGCCCAGGTTGTTTTATCTGTGCCTCTGACCAACTGGCTATTAATTCAAGTTCCCACAACTCCCTCCTTGGGTTTGATTAACTTGCTAGAGCTGCGCACAGAACTCAGGGAAATATATTTACCGATTTGTTATAAAGAGTATTTATTACAAAAGATACAGGAATGGGGAGGAAGGTATGCGGAGCTTCCATGCCCTGTCCAGAATGCCACCTTCCAGGAAGCTCCACATGTTCAGCTATCTGGAATTGCTGGGTTCTCTCAGAACCCAGTCCTTTTGTGATTTTATAGAGGTTTTATTATGTAAGCACTGGCCATCAGTGATCAAGTTAACTTCAACCCTCTCCCCTCCATGGAGGCTGTGGGTGGGGCTGAAAGTCCCAACCCTCTAATCCTGCCTTGCTCTTTCAGATGGCCACCCCTCATACTGAAACTACCTAAGGGTTTCCAGGCTTCAGTCAATTCATTAACATGCAAAAAGACAGCACTCTGTGGAGATTCTAAGGATTCTAGGAGATGTACGCCAGGAAAAAGGATCAAAGACCAAGTACATACTTCATAATATCACAGCTCCCCATTTCCCTAAGATCATTTCTAGAGGTCATGGCCTGACACTCAAGGCTCTTCAAGAGCCACCCCTTCCTACCCTTCTAGGCAATGTCCAGTCATTCTATCCCTTGGTCACTGAATTCCAGCCACCCTAGACTTTCCACAGTTCCTTTGGGTCAAATTCCCTCCTATCTTAAGGAGCGCCCCCTGACTTTATTTTCACCTACTATACCCTCCTCCTCTTCACCTGCCAACTCCTACTCATCATTCAGGTCACAGCTTAGATGGTACTTCCTCAGAGAAGCATTCTTGACCTTGTGAGGAAAGCTGATCTCTTCATCGCATGCTCCCAGGGCACCTCACACACATTTCCCCTTGATTTTACATGCATCCACATGATTATCTGCTTCATGTCTCTCTTCTCAACTACACTAAAAACGTTCATACCTTTGTCCAATTCCACTAGGCTGTCCAATTCATTGTTACATTTCTAGTACCTAGTATAGTGGCCTACTCAATATGTGTTGGATAAACATGTGATTACTAATGCAAACCAAAGTTCTACCTCTAGACACGTATTTGAACTCATTTTGAAATAGAAACTTTCATTATCGACTCATGTGCTTAAAAAAAGAAACTAAGTTTTACAGCCCAGTATGCGTGGGACAGGTACATGATGCATTGTTGCTGAATGTAAGGATGAATAAATCCTGAGTTAAAGGTGTGTTGGAAGCTATAGGCTTTAAGAGCAATTTGTTAAAAGTTGAGAAATACCTATATACTGAAAAGTTGTTCACCATCTTTAGATTCCAGGCTGAGAAACCCACAGATGCCTTCCAAAGTAGGAACACCATGGCAAAATCCAGGTAGAAAATCTGGGCATGCAATGCACACAGCAGACAAAGACCGCGGTGCAAACCAGTGCAGGGGACTTAATACACCCTGTGTAGACTTCTAGGGTTTAGGAGAGGTCACATTCTAACACTTACTACAATGGAGAGGCACTTGACTATTACATTAAAACATGTCAGAGGCGGAAAAGTTGATAAAAGAAGAAGGTCCCTGACCCAAACAGGTGAGCTTTAAAATCCAATGCTGCATTTCAGGTACCAGACTCTGCTGACCCAGCTGTGTACACCTGGCCTGAAACCAGTAAAAAGAGCCGTCACGTTAGCCCAGGAAGAAAGCCACGAGGGGTGATATAAATAAAAACTCAAAAATCATGGACTCGCAATTCTAGAAGAAGGGCAGTGATATGGTTTCGTTCCACATCCCTGCCCAAATCTCCTGTCAAATTGTAATTTCCAGTGTTGGGGGAGGGACCTGGCAAAAGATGATTGGATCATGGGGGCAGATTTCCTTCTTGCTGTTCTCATGAGAGTGAGTGAGTTCTCACAAGATCTGGTTTTTTAGAAGTATGTAGTACTTCCCACTTGGTTCTCTGTCATTCTCCCTCTCTCTCCATCTCTCTCTCTCTCTCTGCCTCTCCCCTCTGCTCTGCCATGGTAAGGCATGCTTGCTTCCCCTTCACCTTCTGCCATGTTTATAAGCTTCCTGAGGCCTCCCAGCCATGCTTCCTGTACAGCCTATGGAACTGTTGAGTCCATTAAACTTACTCTTCTCTTCATAAATTACCCAGATTCAGGTAGTTCTTTGTAGCAATTGAGAACGGACTAATACCGGCAGCTTTTACTTGGCTCAAGTAAGTGTGCTTAGGGTCTCCATAAGATAAGTTATTCAACTAATGAAAATGTGTTTTTGTTATTGTGCAAACGACTGTGCTGAGCACCTACTATGCACCAGCCACTGTGCAATTAAGGAATTTATACAAAGAAATAAAAATTGACATCTATACATGTAAAACAGAAACTGTGATATGTACTTCAAACACAAAATACGTGGGCAATGAAAAGGTAAAATAGGGAGCTTTGACCTAGCCAGAAAATACAGGGATAGATTCCCTGAGAAAGTGATTCTTGAGAGGACACAGGAGAGAAAAATAAGAGAAAATTAGGTGAGAAGGAAAGGGAAGAGCAGTCCAGGTTGCAGGAACAGCAAGTGCACAGGCCCCACAGCAGAAGGGAACTGAATCAGGGGAGCTGAATGAAAGCCACCAATTCCACAGTGAAGAAAGACCTCTCCTTTCACCTAGGGAAGTCAGGTCAAAGGGGACCAGAGGGGCTACAGGGCCAGACCAGGAGACCCTTGCAGGACACATTAGGTCTTCTACCTAAGAGGAATAAAAAGAAATAAGACGATTTTAAGAAGGAGAGTACTGTGATCCAATTTGAACTGTGGAAAGATCGCTCTGGCTGCAGGGTAAAGTTTAAAGACTTCCATTCCTGACAGTATGGTGAACAAAATATCCTGGAAAACCTGTCAGTGAAAACAATTACCAAAGCTGGATTTTAAATATGAGTCACTGAACTGTCAAGAAAGTAAGGAATCCACAGAGGACAAACACAAAGCAAAGCGGGTCTCTGGTTACGTCAGAGCAACGCAGCCAGCTTTGCTCTGAAGGCATCTGCCAAGCCCTCATGTCCTTAAACTTCTATTTTGATGCCTGCCTGGGGAATAGAAGAAATGAGATCAATCCTAGGACCCGCATATTGGAGACCCTCATATAAAGCTGGTTTCCCAGTTTGTTGCATCTTCTTCAAAATGGAGGAAAAGAAATAAACCTATTGCACAAAAGGAAACAGGAAGGAAATGCCCTGGTCTTTGATGCTGTGTGTAGAAGGAAAACATATCTCCATTGAGAATTCTTAACCACAAGCCAGTCCTAACCTGTGGTTTCTTTTGTTTTGTTTTGTTTTTTTCCCCAAATTCATGTTCCTTGCTTGTATCCACAAAAAGAAATTTTAACTAATGAGGTCTCTGTTTGGTATTGCCCCAGGTGAATGAAAGAAGGAAACTCTGATTTTCTTTGGAGGAAAATTAAAAACTTTAATTAAAATATATATACCAATTGATGAAGTTCCAAGGACAATTAGCTTCAGGAAATAATAAGAACAGCAAAATGCATAAGGAAGCGGGGTCACCCAAAACAGAGAGGCAGAATGAGATCCCACAAAGACTCCCACTACTGGAATTATGCAACAAAGTATACAAACCCAGCACATTCATTATGCTTCAAAACATTAAAAAGATGCTTGAAAATATGATCAAGAAACAAAATATTATAAAAACAAACAATTAGATTTGAAAAAGAACAAAATGGAGTTTTTGAAAATAATATTGTAATTGAAAGAAAAAACTCAGACAGTTAAAGAGCATATTAGACAAAGCTAAAGAGAGAACTTGGTAAGCTGGAAAATGGGTTTAAAGAAATTAGGCAGAATGAACCCAGAAAACAAAAACGACAGAAAATATGAAAGAGAATTTATGAGAACTAGAGAATATAATGAGGTCTAACATATGCCGATTGATATTTCAGAGAGATGATAAAATATACGGAGAAATGCGAATATTTAAAAAGGTAAGAATAATCATCTTTTTGGAATTATTGGTATTAAATATTCAAAACTTCAAATCCAGGAAAACTAACTCCTAGTAACATAAACAAAATCATTCCTAAGTACATCATGGTGAACCTGCAGAACATCAAAGAGAAAGAGATGACCTTACAAACCACCAGAGAGATAAAACCAGAATGCCTATAAAGAAACAATAGTAAGACTAACAGTTAACATTAACAGTAGATGACAGTAAACAAAAAATGAGCTATAAGTCTATACCTAGAAAAACTTCCTTTCAAGTTTCAGAATAAAATCAGATAATTGAATTTGAGGGATTTTACCAACAGAATTTCTTAAAGTTAATTCTACAAGATTAACCCCAGAAAGAAAGTAAGCAAATACGAAAGGTCTAAGATAAGAGAAAGAGTGATGAGCTTTTTTTTTTTTATCGTGGTTAAAAACATAACATAAAATTTACCAAGTTAATCATTTTTAAGTAAACAGTAGAATAGTACTGATGAACTTTTATTGGTAAAAACATAAATACTAACTGTTTAAAATAATATCTAGAATGTGGAGTTATTTTTAGAAAGTAAAACTAAAATGCAGCATAATTCTAGCATAATATTTAAGAAGGAGGTGACAGAGCCTTCTGAAATCTTATTACACAGGGAAATGTTAAAAATGCAACTTTAGGCTTTACTCTGTTAAGTATGTATGATAAAATATGCAAGTAGCCACTAATAGTATTAAATACAGAAAGTAACTTTCAAACTAATGAAAGGGAAAAAAGGAAATGAGGAAATGGAAAATAATCCCAAAAAAAGAAAGGGAGAAAAAGGACAGAAACATTTGTTTATGTTGCTAGAAGTTAGTTTTCCTGGATTTGAAGTTTTGAATATTTAATACCAATAATTCTCTTATCGGTGGTGTGGAGGATGCCAGCTAAAATGGTAGAAATAAATTCAAAATATCAGTCATCACAATTAAACCTATTATCTCTCCATAATGGACATAACTATTGACTTCCTTAAACTGATGGAAAGCATCTACAATAAATATCCAAAGCACAATATGTCTTACCATTTCTATTCAACACTGACCTAGACTCCTAGCCAGTACAGTAAAATAGGGAGAGAAAGAATTAAGATTAGAAAGGGAGTTACAAAATGTTCTATATTTATAGATACTATAATTGTCTATTTAGGAAATCCAAAAACCTTTATAGAAAATAGACTGTAGGAAGGCAACAATGGATATAGTAAGACCACTGGAGAAAGCGAATACAGTAGTCCACATGTGAGAGGGTAAGAACATGGAATAGGAGGTTAGCAGTAAAGATGGAAAGATATAGGTAAATTCAGATACATTTCAGGGAGAAAGGTTTGAGACTTGACTGTGGATCATATGTGGAGTAACAGAATGAGGTGTCAAGAACAAGTCCCGCGGATCACTAGGTCAGGAGATCGAGACCATCCTGGCTAACACGGTGAAACCCCGTCTCTATTAAAAAATACAAAAAACTAGCCGGGCAAGGTGGCGGGCGCCTGTAGTCCCAGCTACTCGGGAAGCTGAGGCAGGAGAATGGCGTGAACCCGGGAGGTGGAGCTTGCAGTGAGCTGAGATCCGGCCACTGCACTCCAGCCTGGGCGACAGAGCGAGACTCCATCTCAAAAAAAAAAAAAAAGAACAAGTCCCTCTTTTCTGTCTCATGCTACATGCTGGTTTGTGGGTCAGTGAGATAGAGCACATCATGAGTTTGATTCTGGATGTTAGCTTGGAGTTGCCTTTGATATACTATAAAAGAATATATCAAGTGATTGGATATATGGATCTGGAACTTCGTGAAGAGGTGAGGCTGGATTTCTGTGTTATCTGCATAGAAGTGATAACTGAAGCAATGGGCATGGGTGCATTCAGCTAGGGAGCGGGAAGCGAGTGAAAGGAGGAACCAAAAGCATTTACGACCTCCAGAGAGAAAATAACGGTATGAGGAATACAAAAAGAGTTCTGTGTTAGCGAGCCAAGGGAAGAAAGTGATTCCAGGAAGAGACAGAGGTCAGGAGAATAAAATGCTGTGGCTCATGCTATTTAGGGTATTCTTAATTGTTAGCATGAAGTATTATCACCTGTGGCTCATTCACAAAATATGGTTATTGTTTTTGTTTTGTTTTGTTTTGAGATGGGGTATCTCTCTGTCACTCAGGCTGGAGTGCAGTGCTGCAATCTCGGCTCACTGCAACCTCTGCCTCCTGGGTTCAAGTGATTCTCCTGCCTCAGCCTCCCAAGTAGCTGGGACTACAGGCTGTGCCACCATGCCAGACTAATTTTTGTATTTTTAGTAGAGATGGGGTTTCACCATGTTGCCCAGGCTAGTCTCAAACTCCTGAGCTCAGCAGATCCTCCCACCTCAGCCTCCCAAAGTGCTGGGATTACAGGCATGAGTCACCACACCAAGCCCAAAATATAGGCAAGCTCTTCATTTTATCACTCCTAGGGCACTCAAGACATGCAAGTTTGCCCTTTCCCAAAGAATGTCCATCTGATAGGAACTCAGGAAAAAAATAATTAATACCCTTTAGCCCAGCAAATTATACTTTGGAAGAACCTTCTTCTGAGGAAAAGTACACTTGTGCACAAGAATGTACCTGGGCACAATGACTGCTAATAATCACATCAAATGGCTTTGATAGCATCTGTTACTTTGAGGAATAAGGATCTGTATTAGTCCGTTTTCGTGTTGCTGATAAAGACATAGCTGAGACTGGGCAATTTACAAAAGAAAGAGGTTTAATGGACTTACGTTCCATGTGGCTGGGGAAGCCTCACAATCATGGAGAAAGGCAAGGAGGAGCAAGTCACGTTTTACATGGATGGCAGCAGGCAAAGACAGAGCTTGTACAGGAAAACTACAGTTTTTAAAATAATCAGATCTCATGAGACTCATTCACTATCATGAGGACAGCACAGAAAAGATCCACCCCTATAATTCAATCACCTCCCATTGGGCTCCTCTCAGGACACAGGGGAATTGTGGAAGTTACAATTTAAGATGAGATTTGGGTGTAGACACAGCCAAACCATATCAGGGTCTTTAGGCCCATACATTAATGCAGTATTGAGAAGTGGCAAGGCTGGGTGTGGTGGCTCACACCTGTACTCTCAGCACTTTGGGAGGCTGAGGTGGGAGGATCACCTGAGGCCAGAAGTTCAAGACCAGCCTCAGCAACATAGTGAGACTGCATCTCCACAAAAAAATTTAAAAATTAGCTGGGCATTAGTCCTAGCTACCTGGGAGGCCAAAACAGGAAGATCACTTGAGCCCAGGAGTTCAAGGTTACAGTGAGCTGTGATCATGCCACTGTACTTCAGCCTGTGCAGCAGAGCAAGACCTTATCTCTAAAAAAAGAGACAGAGAGAGAATGGTAGCTATAATCATATACTTAAAATTTAAAAAAAAATTGTTCAAAACTGTAACAAAAAATTCATGGTGGCTAAAACATAAATGGCTCTTAAAAATAGTAAGTGTGGTGACTGTAGAACAAAAATGCTTAACGGATGAGCAATTGCTAGAACTCTAGGGATTGCTCACTGATTTGAGGAAACATAGGATGTCCATCTTCCATCTAGCCTGATTAAAGAATGGACAGTTTATGTCCTGTGTATCTTATGTGAGGCAACTAAAGAGATGTGTAGAGGTTGCAACACACATGTGGTCCATGACACAAACCCTTCTTATCACCCAAGTATTATACGTGCTACCTGACATGCAAGCATTTTTAGTTAAATGCCCTCTGAGGACTTTGCAGTGTGCCTAGAATAATCCCTGAATGATAGCCTCTGTCTCGCTCTCCAAATTCATCTTTCTCCTGTTCTCCACTCTCCAAATTCATCTTTCTCCTGTTCTGCCCTGTGCTCACCATACATCCCCCAGCACCAGTCTTCTCCAACTTTCTGAAAAGCTTCACCTTGTGAGAGCGCTTGCTCATCATAGCTTTCCTCCCTGCACCTCCTTCTCCCATCCAGCACTCAAGTGGCTGATTCATTTGCATCTTTCACATCTCGGTTTACGGGGCCGGGAGCAGTGGCTCACGCCTGTAATCCCAGCACTTTGGAAGACTGAGGCAGGCGGATCACCTGAAGTCAGGAGTTCGAGACCAGCCTGGCCAACATGGTAAAACCCCATCTCTACTAAAAATACAAAAATTAGCTGGACATGGTGGTGCACACCTGTACTCCCAGCTACTCGGGAGGCTGAGGCAGGAGAATCACTTGAACCCAGGAGGCAGAGGCTGCAGGGAGTCAAGATTGTTCCATTGCACTCCAGCCTGGGCAACAGAGTGAGACTCCACCTCCAAAATACAAATAAATAAATAAATATCACATTTTCAGAACCCTCACAATAACACTCTGAGGTAATCCCCACTTTAGACCAGGAAACTAAGGCCCAGAGGTGAAGTGACTTTGCCCAAGGTCACAGTCACTGGGATTCAAACCCAGGCAGTGTGGCTCCAGAGCCTCAACACTCTGCTATACCCTGTATTCCGCTACCCCCTACCCTCCCCACCCTTGTCTCAGCCACACACTTGCTTATTCCTTCACTGGCATTAATTACCGTTTGAAACGACTTGGTTTATTCATTTCTTTATGTTTTTCCGTCTCCCCCAGTATAATATAAAGGCAGCATGTGGCAGACACTCCGTATCTCTTATTCACTAGAGTCTCCTAGCATAGAACTTGGCCAAATAGTAAGACTCAAAAGTGATTACTGAATACACGAATGAATGAAATCAATGTGTCTCTGTAGCAGGCTATATGTCTCTCCTGTATGTGGGAGAGTAGATCTGCCAGGTGGAGGGACCAGTTTAGAGACTTGAAGGACAGTGACTATATGTGCCTCATGATAAAGTCCTTTTCCATCTTCCTTCCACCCCAAAGACACAATAAACAGCAAGCCCAACAAATGAGCAATATATTATTTTCTACTAAGGAAACAAATTCTCCTTCGGGGTGATGCCTGCCTCAAGTACATTTGACGAAGATCACAAAGTACATCTAGTCATCCCAATTGCACTCAGCATCCCTGACAATTGTGTTAGCATGGCAAATTTCACCCCTCTGGAAAACTAGACCCTTCTTATCTGGTATGTTCATATTTCGTTACAGGGGATTTGCAAACGCAGTTTCTAAATCTATACGTTTATTCAGTAAATTGCTCTCCCGCCCAAGTCATTCTCTGAGCAACTGTCAGCCTCAGCATTTGACAGAAACAGCCATCTTTGCTCTTAGGCAAGGGTTCAACCAGCAATCTAGCTCCCAGATTTCCAATAATGAGTTAACAACCAAAGGAAATAGTTTACCAGTTCAACCTAAAAGAATGAATATCTGTGTCCTCCACAGCTTTTCCCTTAATTGTCTACAGCACAGGATAGCCTCGTTCTGCACCATTTAAAGGGAGGTGGAAGTAGACAAGACCAGTGTCTTACACTTTGCTGTGAGCAAAGTACGAAATTTTCCCCAGACTCTGAAGGATGGATGGGGGAAGTCAGTCTAGGACTACACCCTGGAAAAAGACAATCCAAATGCAGGTAATTCACAAACAGATAAGAGGAAATCAAATGCACTTCAAACCCTGACCCCTCTGCTTTCTCTGATGGCCTCTGGACTAGATGTTAGGAAAGATGCTAAGCTGGGAAAGGGTTGGCTAACTCAACAATGACCTTCTGTTGCAAAATATCATGCCTCTAATCAGTTTCCATTCCCATGGCCTCCCTGTAGCACCTGACACTGCCGACACCCCCTCCTTGAAACACTCTCCTTCCTGGTTCCTGGAACGACAATCCTTTCTGCTTGTTATCCTATATCCCTAATCCAGCTTTTAGTGGGACCCTCTTTTCACCCATCCCTTCAATGGGCTGACTCCCTGGGTTTCATTCTGAGTTTTATAGTATTACTCACCTTGTGCTATAGCTTCAAATGTCTCTTTGGATCACTTTTGACCAAAACTGTGTCTCCATTCTCCTGAACTCCTAATCTGTATCTGTATCTAACTGCCTGCTATACATTTTCATCTGGCTCTGCCAGTAAACACCTCAAATATTTTATGTCCCAAGCCCACTACACTATAAAAACCCACTACTCCCCTGTATTTCTCATGCTGGTTTGCAATGCCAGGACAAATGGACCAGAAAGTCGAGTCAGATCATCTGGCTTGGCCCTCTCCTTGAATTCCACTCCTATATTCAATTAGTTCTGGCCATCTCCTCATCTGTAAACCCTTATCTTCCTCCTCTCCTCTTCCACAGTACCACCATGATTACCTTAGTTCAAGAGCTCTTGCCTGAATTATTGCAACAGCTTCACCATTGATAGCCCATCTCCATCTCTCGCTTTGCATCCCGTCTTCCACGACCTAACCTTTCTTCCCCAGTACTCTATCTACAACGTGAATCTAATCATGTTAATCCCCTGCTTTAGCACTTCAGTGGCTCCCCACTGCCAAAAGCAGCAGTTTCCAAACTGCTCTTAGGAGAAATTTGGTTTTTTCCATTTTAAGCATGAAACTCAATAGATGCTTATTTATTTATAAATGATATCCATCTGCTAGTCTAAATTAAGTATTTATAAGTTTAATTTCTTCATGTGAGATAAAATAATTTTAACATTGTTATCTGATCCCAATGGCTAAGTGTGTACACCTATTGGGGCACTCACTGTGTGCTCTCTGAGAGTAAAAGGTAGGATCTACATCAAAATCCCCCTGGATACAGGATGACGTCAAGCTGCTGGCTCTGACAGTCAAGGTGTTTCACAATTCAGCTTCAAGCCTCCTCTCCAAATGCCTCAGGGCCCCTCCACCACCACGGCTTCATCCACTAGCTACTCTTCCCCACAAACATGCTGTTCATGTGTGGGCAC
Source organism: Macaca thibetana thibetana (assembly GCF_024542745.1). NCBI lineage: Eukaryota > Metazoa > Chordata > Mammalia > Primates > Cercopithecidae > Macaca > Macaca thibetana. The sequence continues at coordinate 11,992,330 of NC_065583.1, forward strand.
GGCACAGCGGCAAGAACCTCAGCTTGGGTGTCAGATCCCTCCCCGCCGACGTCTAGAGTATGACCTGGAGTTACTTTCTGTACCGTTCGGAGCCTTGTTTTCTCTTTTATATAATGAGCATCATAATACCTATGCTTTGCATGGTTGTTGTATTAAGTGAGGTGGAGTTTTTAGAAAAGCACTGCAGGGCCAAGCACAGAGTGGGGGCTTCATAAATGCTACTGTAGAGTAGCAGGAGTCATTGGAAGTTCTATTTCATAGATTGTATTTAGAACTTGAGAGTCTCTTTCGTCCCATGGGCTGGCTCCTTTTCTTTTCTTTCTTTTTATTTTTTTATTTTTTTTATTTTTTTGTTGTTGTTCGTTTGTTTGAGATAGGGTCTTACTCTGTCGCTCAGGCTGGAGTGCAGTGGCACGATCCCAGCTCACTGCAACCTCCACCTCCCAGTTCAAGCAATTCTGTCACCTCAGCCTCCCCAGTAGCCAACGCGCCTGGCTAGGCTGGCTTCTTAAATACATTTCAATGTCTAGTTTGAAACATCACCTCCTCTGAGAAGAATTACTGATCCTCCCAAGGTAGGGTTTGTCATTCAAATCTGTCTGCTCCCACAAGAACCATTTCCAGGGCTCCACTGTGATATTGCATCACTGATCATTGCTTATCCCAGGCAACTGTGATTTGATTGCTGGGATGCATGTTTATCTTGTCCACTACATTGCCAATACTTGAGGAAGCCTGACTTCCTAATTTCAGGGTCCTCATGACTTAACAAAGTGCCTGGCACATAATAGGTGACCAATAAATGTTTACTAATATTTCCATAGGCAAAGGGAACAGAGAACTATTTAAAAGTTCATGCACAAGACTTCATGACTAAAACACCAAAAGCAAGGGCAACAAAAGTCAAAATAGACAAATGGGATCTAGTTAAATTAAAGAGCTTCTGCACAGCAAAAGAAACTACCATCAGAGTGAACAGGCAACCTACAGAATGGGAGACAATTTTTGCAATCTACCCATCTGACAAAGGGCTAATATCCAGAACCTACAAAGAACTCAAACAAATTTACAAGAAAAAAACAACCCCATCAAAAAGTGAGCAAAGGATATAAACAGATACTTCTCAAAAGAAGACATTTATGCAGCCAATAGACATATGAAAAAATGCTCATCATCACTGGCCATCAGAGAAATGCAAATCAAAACCACAATGAGATACCATCTCACGCTAGTTAGAATGTCAATCATTAAAAAGTCAGGAAACAACAGATGCTGGAGAGGTTGTGGAGAAATAGGAACACTTTTACACTGTTGGTGGGAGTGTAAATTAGTTCAATCATTGTGGAAGACAGTGTGGTGATTCCTCAAGGATCTAGAACCAGAAATACCATTTGACCCAGGGATCCCATTACTGGGTATATACTCAAAGGATTATAAATCATGCTGCTATAAAGACACATGCACACATATCGTTTATTGCGGCACTATTCACAATAGCAAAGACTTGGAACCAACCCAAATGTCTATCAATGATAGACTGAATTAAAAAATGTGGCACATATACACCATGGAATACTATGCAGCCATAAAAAAGGACGAGTTCATGTCCTTTGCAGGGACATGAATGAAGTTGGAACCATCATTCTAAGCAAACTATCACAAGGAGAGAAAACCAAACGCTGCATGTTCTCACTCATAGGTGGGAGCTGAACAATGAGAACACATGGACACAGGGTAGGGAATATCACACACGGGGGCCTGTCAGGGGTTGGGGGTTAGGGCAGGGATAGCATTAGGATAAATACCTAATGTAAATGATGAGTTAATGGGTGCAGCACACCAACATGGCACATGTATACCTATGTAACAAATGTGCATTTTGTGCACATGTACCCTACAACTTAAGATATAATTTTAAAAAGGAAAAATAAATAAATAAATAAATAGCTCATGCATATGCACAATTTCATGTTATAATCACACAACTCACTTAACAGTTGACAAACCACTTTCACATACGTTCATGAGAAAGGCTGTTTAGCTTTCCCTGAGTACTGCGGCAATTCATAAAATAAATAATAAATTAAAGAGAAGTCACTGTTTGATGATATCCTTTTGGTGACAGTTTTCTCTTTCATCCTGATCTGATGCCAAGCTAATGCTATCATAAAATAGTTCCATTAACTGCAATTGTTCAGTTTACTAAGCCATTACTGTCTTCAAAAAGTGAAATTATATTCAAAACCAAAAAGAGGCTTACACAGAAATAAATGGCATTAACATGCTAACAACTTACATGCAGAAGAAACAGGAATCGCAATGTCACAGACATTTCAGCTCATGCTCGGCATAAACAGATTATTACATTTTAATATTTATTCATACATGAACAATAAAAACAAATCACACTGGCAAGTACCTCTGAGTTAAATTCATATTTGTTTCAAAAGGCAGAGGCTTATGTGCTCCCTCTGACTGCAAGCTACATTGACTTGCCCTGAGCTTTATTCAGACAGTCTTGCTGCCTAACATATTCATGACCTGGAAGGTAAACTACTATATAATATTTACATAGGAAGAAACTAAGCTGGTGGGAGGGGATAAGGTGGAGGTTGATTGGTAGGGTGGCACGGAATAAAGAAATATGCAAATAAGAAAAAAAACAGAAGGCAAAAGAAAGTACCAGAAAGCTGGTGTCTGGGTTCTGGACATTGATGCTGAAGGCAATTAGAGAAAGGGCAATCATGTCTGGCACTGGGTGAGGGGAGCTAGACTGGAGGTGTCACTGAGCTGCGAATCATGCTCCTAAGATGCCCTTGTTAATGCAGTGGCAGCTCCAGTGGAGGCCAGTGGAACTGTGCACACCAGGGCAGGCTTTCTCGGCTCTCGGGGGTAGGGAGCGGAATGAAGCTTCCAGCTGGTGAAGCTCCCATCAAGACACAGAGTGCAATTTTTCCCTCCCGAACCAGTGCCTTGTTTCCAAGGAGTGTGAGCTCACCCGGCCTGTCCTATGTCAACTTTTCTTTATTCATTCCCTGGGGATGAAGATAAAGTCACAGTTGCCTGGATAGCTTCACTATAACAGCAAGGATGCCTTTCCTGACCACGCCTGCTCCCGCTCATGTTGTGGTTGCTGTTGTTGTTGTTGCTGTTGTTGTTGTTGTTGTTTGCTGAATTCCTCCTGAACTCAGGGATGGTACCATGCTTCCTAGCACTGAAACCTAAGCAGCCGTGTGCCTCTCAGCAGCCGCGGATGTCGCTCAGTACATCCACCCCTCCAGGCAGAGTCGCCCTCCCTCAGGACAGCCCCTCAACATGGCCAGCCGGACTTCACACTTGCATGGCCCAGAAAAAATGACCAGGTTCTCACATTTGCTTCATCAGATGAGGCAGAGTGCAAAGCCTCACTATGCTGTATTTCTTAGCTGTGTGATCGTTGAGCTTGAATCTAAGCCTCAGTCTCCTTCTTTGTGAAAGGCGGCTATAAATGGTGTCCAATTTCATACTTAATGAGCTCTTACTGTGTCATAGTTGCCTTAGTGTACCGCGGTGTACAAAACAGTCAAAGGTTCCTGTCCTGACAGAGGTGACATTCTAGCAAGAAAGGGACAGTCAACAAAAGCATGATTATTATATAGTATGCCATGTTTAGTTCTATGGGGAGAAAAAAAGACCAAAAGGAAGAGATAAATCAGCAGTGCATGGGACAGGGGTTGCAATTTTAAATAGGGTAGTGAAGGAAATGTTTGAGCAAAGATATAAAAATGGTGAGGGAGTCAACAAACGGATCTGGGGAAGAGTGCAAAGGCCTTTAAGTAAGGAAGGAGCTTGAGCCACAGCAAGTCCAGTGTGGCTGGCACAAAGTGAGTGAGGAGTAGTAGGAGATAAAGTCAGAAAATGGGCTACTCTGTAGAATTTTTGTGGAGACTGCTGAAGATGATACGTGAATAACCATGTATACTGGCTATGTGACCAGCACTGCTCTAAGTAAGTACCTTACATCCATTGGGCTCATTTAGTCTGTACAACAACCCTGCATGTTAGGTACTATTATGACTGTGTTACATACGAGGAAACTGAGCTTTAGGTAGATTAAATAATTTGCCCAAAGTTGTAAATGCTAGCAAATGTAATGGCAAGATTCCAACTCAGAATTCACACCCAAGCAGCCTTGGCTCTAGAGACTGTGCCTTTCACCTCTGAGCTGGAAGTTTCTCATAAGCAAATGAGCTGGGGCTAGGGCTGGTGAAGGAGGAGTTTGTGGAAGGCAGAAGATCGGGGTTAAATGGAGATGGGGGAGGAAGCAAGACCCAAATAAGCAGGTCTGTAATAAGAGCAGAAGGCAGGATGCAAAGAAAAGCCAAGCATAGCAAGCAGAGGCCAGAGACCTGGGCACCACAGCTGCTCTGGCCAGAGAGGCCTGACTACACTCAGAGGAAATAAGAGCAACACACACAATCAGGACTACCCAGTGAGGGCTAGCAGTAGACCAAGGTGAATTCCTGGGGCCAGGAGAGTCCCACACTGTGGTCCTCAAAAAGTACAGACACCTGGTAAAAGTTATCCCTGCCTCCAGAGAAATAAACAGTAGAAATCCTATACTTAGGATAGTATAAGTAGTAAGTCAAATTTTAAGCTTGAATCAAGACCCTGGAATTTCTTCTTAATAATTTAAATCTGGGTTTTAGAGAAAAGCACCCTTGCTGTTTCTCCTAAGTGAAAACATGATACCAGCTAACATTTATTAAATGTATGAAATAAGTACCAGATATTGCATGGAGCACTTTGTACCCATAATCTCATTTCATCATTGAAACACAATGAACTGGTTTATCCCCATTTATAGATGAGGATGCTGAGGCTCAGAGAGGCTGATTCAATCACTAACCCCAGTACTTATAGGGGCAGAGATACCACTCTACTCAATGTCTGTCCTGCATGAACATCTGCTCATAACTATTACTCCATGCTGCCCCCTGTACTCTAGCCTGGGGCAGCATGAGGATCTGTGAGGAGCAGAGACAAGTGGGAGCAACTCCTGTTGCAGCACCATGTTCTGGTTCTTCTCTCTTTTAGAGAGTTATCCTAACTCTGCAGTCTGATTCTCTGTGCCTGTCAGTAGGACAGGGAGCTGCTTAGTGTCCATCACATGGAACAGGGAAGCACAGTCTGCTCCAAACTTTGTGTAATTCCACAAGCTCAGAAACCTTGGGGATCTGCACAGTTGGTTGTCTGAGCTTCAGGCACTGCAAGAGGCTTTGTAAAGAAGCTCAGTCCTTGAAAATGGAAGGAAAAAATGGAAAAAAGGAAGGAATGGAGGGAGGAAGGGAGGGAGGGAAAAGGGAAGAAATACAGGAGAGGCGAGAAGCAATAAAATAAATACACCAAAAGGAAGAACTGAAGAAAATCTCTGATAAGTAGAAAAGACATATTCTTCTTACAGATAAAACATTCTCACTTGGAAGATGGGATAAGATATCCTTGACTTTTACGCTGTAACTACAATGTCTGAATTCTTGAACTCCTCCAACAAAATCACTCTTAGACTCACTGGAGTCTCCTATTGGTTTTCCCAAATCACTGACAAGTATCTCTCAAACCTAGAAGAATACCCAACTCAGACTTGACTAAATGACAAGCCACAGGAATCTGAAACAGACACTTCACTTTCAGAATGACCTAAGTACATTTGTTCTGTGGCATGGTTCAAGACGCTCACATCTTTCTATTCATCACCTGAAATCTCAAAGAATGTGTTAAGAGAATCCCAGATGATTGCCTGTTTCAGGTGCACTGTCAAGTATAAAGCTTTAACAGCCCATCCATTGTCATGATCATAATCACAATGATGGTCTTTTTATTTTTTTGAGTCAGGGTCTTGCTTTGCTGCACAGGCTAATTGAAGTTTGTTTTGAGAAGTCATCTCTCCAACATAACAAGTCCACACCATAAGTGACTGACCTGACCACGACTCCAGGAATGCACACGTGACCACAACTACACAAGACCCAAGACAGTTCTTGACACAGGATTTTGCTAGGACAACAAGGAACGTAGAGTTGCTTCCACTGGTAGAATGTAAACTTGAGGATTCTAGTGGCCTCTGCATTGGAAAACTTGCCTCATAAGACAATCAACAAAAAGAGGCAGAGTCCAGATTTAGACAGACAAAGACTATCCCAACAACACTGAGCATCTGGACTCAGCCATGCCTGAGGCCGACTACACCCTTGGTTTTTCAATGATGTGAAATAAAGTCTCCTTTCTCCCTAAGTCAGTTTCAGTTGAGTGTTCTTTGTTTGCACTAAGAATCCAGACAACACTCTCCTTGAATATTTTTCTTATTTTCCATCACACACAACAAACCTGATCACACACAAACAATCCTCTATCTAACTTTGCCCTATGGCCAGGATGAACATGAATTGTTCTTTTGTAGATTGCATTTCAATGCCTTCATCTCCAAAGCCCTTCAAAAAGGCAGCTGGCCTCTGTGATACTGACCATCAAAATCTTCTAAGGTACTCTAATGCATCAGTTCACTTTTTGGCTACTAGGATCTCAAGGACAGACAGGTCAACTGCAAATACCAGCTTACCGGCCACGTATAACCTACAAGAGCCACATAAACGTCAAACTCCCTGAGTTCTGCCCTTCCTGCCCTCAGGCCCTCTAATCTTGAATATAGATTCCTGGAAAATGTTCACCGTATTTCAAATCAAATGAAGAATGTTAGATGAAACACAGAAGAGCCTCAAATCACATTTACTGGATAAAACATAACTCTGCAACATGTTAAGATTTCTTTTTTTTTCCAAATGAACTTAGAGGTACGATTATTACATATTCATTACTCTCTAGGTTGGATTCTTGAGCTGTTTTTGATCGACAGCTGGTTATAATTTTTTAAACGAGTTTCTCCTACAGTAAAAATACTGTTGTATCCCAGAGGAATTGCAGAGCTAATCAATCACTCTTACATAACAAGTACTCACTGTGAAAATAATGTCCTCGACCGAACAATGAACTTGAACACATATTCCAAAGCCTTCAGCGTTCTTAAGATTGGCTCACATTGCTCCCCTCTGCTGGAGGTATCCAAGTAAGTCTTCAGCACTGTCATCAATTTCCTGAATAAGGGATAATATTTTCTAAATACATCTCTTTCATCATGGTAATTAGTTTGCTCAGTAAATTATAAGGCATTCAATCAAAGGTTAAAGGTGGTAGTAGAGCCAAGCTCACTTACTCGTCTGTAAGCATAAAAATAATTCTGCATAAAAATTATATTTATTACAGGGAATTAATAAGTATTTCCTGCTCATAAAAAGCCAGCAATGAAAAAGATAGGGAGGAAAAAAAATATTTTGACTAGGAAAACTAGTCACAATCAGGCTACAAGTGGGAATAATGGGGAATAATGGTGGCAATAATGTCTTTTTTTTCAGCTTTTTCTTTCTATAGAACATGTTCTTGTAATATCACAGAACTCTAAGTTTGCTTAGGAACTTTCTATGTTTCTTCTTTACCATAGGGCAGACTTCAAATTACTTGGCCTGCCTTTCAAGGCCCGTTCACAATCTGGTCCCCACCAAACTCCCCAGCATCAACTCCTATCTCTCACCCTCTCCCTGCACCCAAGCCAGACCGAGCTACTTGGCATGTGCACTTTCTTCTCTGTAGCCCTTTTTTTTTTTTCTTTCTTTCTTTCTTTCTTTCTTTTTTTTTTTTTTTTTTTTTTTTTTTTTTTTGAGATGAGTCTTACTCTGTCGCCCAGGCTGGAGTGCAGTGTTGTGATCTCTGCTCACTGCAATCTCCATCTCCCTGGTTCAAGTGATTCTCCTGCCTCAGCCTCCTGAGTAGCTGGGATTACAGGCTCCCACCACCATGCTCAGCTAATTTTTGTATTTTTAGTAGAGACAGGGTTTCACCATGTTGGCCAGCCTGGTCTCCAACTCCTGACCTCAGGTGATCTGCCTAGCTTGGCCTCCCAAAGTGCCGGGATTACAGGCGTGAGCCACCATGCCTGGTCTTCTCTGTAGCCTTTAAGTCCTGGTGTCCACTCAAGAAATGAGAACACACAAGCTAAATGGATGAATAAGCAGTTCCAGGTACCACTGCAACCATAAGGCATTCATCCAAACCTATGGGTATTCCACATTTTTAATGATATCCAAATAACCCAAGCATAGGTTAGATTTTGTTAGAGAATGGAGAGCTCACACAGATTAGTGACAAAAGAAAATTACTCAAGTTCTTGTGCCCTAGGCATCCTGGCAGGGCAAGAAGGTAGTAGACAAGAAGTCCCCAGGTACACAATTACTTACTTGTAAGCCAAGGTTGCACTGAAATGCTGTTGGATGTAAGCCTCCAGAACAGTGTTGAAATGCTGAAATTTCCGGTCTGCAATGAGTCCTATTATGTAAATCTGAGGAAGATGCAAGGCAGCAGTATTTTCAGGGCAAACCCAGGGCAGGAAGCCATCTTTACCTGGCATAATTTAACCCCCATTAAAATCCTTTGCCTAGGAATTAGCTCAGTAATACATAACGAGTTCTCTTTATTAAAGTAGCATCTTCCCCAAAAAAGCGTTTCATGAAGTGTGCTGCAGGGTGTTCTAAGATGAACAGGATTTCATGGTCAAATAAGTTTTGAGAAATGTCAGGTTATCATTATCAGACTGTCTTCTTTATTGCAAAACTTTTTAGAATCTTTAATATACTTATGTACATTGTGAATCTCTAAAAGGGTCATGCAACATTCAACACTTCCCTAAATTAATTAATCGAAGCATATATTTGTCATGAAACATCTTTTCTGAGAGCTAGCATTCTAGGGTACTCTCTGAGGAAGCACTTGATTAAGCCACCGTTGTCTCTCAGTAACCTCTTTAAAAATGCAAATATCCATGACACGAGGGGTTAACACATAAAAACTTTGTTGGGCACTGATTCCCTAATGCAGATGTTCCTTATGTTTATTTTGAGAAAACACTGAGAAAATCTGAGTTGAGATATGGAGAGGACAAAAAGACAACAGGGGAGGACTAAGAAGATTTGGATGGTATAGCATCATGAAAAGTTCTGGGTGGGTAGGAGAAATGTAATGATTAGCGAGTTGGAGGAAATGGGGAGAAAAAGGTGAAAGGAAAGCTAGGAAACATTTTGGGTGCTTTACAACCTAGCCAGGGACCAGCTCCCAACATTGATGGAAAGCAGAGGCAATCATTTACAGTATCCAGCCTCATGTACCTTCAGCCAGCGTCAATCTGACATCAGCATTTAAAATTCCCCTTTCACCACCATGCCTCATGCTTTCAAATGAACTGGTAAGAAGCAAAAGGAAACAGCAGCTCATTATTGGTCTTGGTGCCAAACATTACAACACCTCCAAAGAATTCATGAAAAAGGCCATGAGGGCCACGAGTTCTCAGTACTTTCACAGTAAGACACACATTAATGCCTGTTGTCACTAGACACTTTCCCCCTCTCTCTTACCAAGGCATCAAAGACAAGGATGTCATATTCATCACTTTGAGAATGCTCCATCATGATGTTGAAGAGGGCGTCCAGAGTATCCTGGAGAAACTGGAAGAAATAACAAAGGTTACACTATTTCAGAAACAAGACACAGTGCAGGTGACCCAGCAATCCCACTCCTGAGTGTCTACAAGAGAATGAGAGCACACATCCACCACATGTCATGCTCAAAAGGTCTAGAGTAGTTTTACTCATGACAGCCAGAAGTTCGAGGAACCCAACTGCCCATCAACCCCATCAACAGCAGAATGGATGCACAGATGGTGGCATTTTCACACTAGAGAATACTACACAGCTGGACTAAAGTGCAAACTACTTCCACAGGCAGCAATGAGGATGATTCTCACAAGCATTATATTCAGTAAAATACATGAGGCAGAGAAAGTACACTCTTCACTACTCCATTCTTATGAAATTTAAGAGTAGGCAAAAACCCATCAACGATGATGGTAGACAGGACAGTGATTACCCCAGGGGACTACTGGCTGAGAAGGGGTAAGAGGGAATCTACTATAATGCTAAAAATGGCCTGTATCTTCTTCTGGGTGGTGAGTACACATGGTGTGTACGTGTGTAAAAATCCATTATGCTATACTCTTAAGAAAACTGCTCTGTATCTATTTCATCATATGTATATCATATTTAAATAACAAACTTTAAAAAAAAAAAAAGAATGCAAGAGGAAGACAACAAAAGTCTCATTTCTTCCATGACTTCTCCAAGCTACCAAAAGGCTATAGACTTTATAAGTGGTGTCTTGGGGAGTTACTCTGCCATTGCTGAACGAGGTAGATGGGAAGTGGTATACATTTACAGCATCTGGAAATTCTACTACTGCTTCTCCAGGTAGAGGCAATTAAATAAAACTTGATTTTCCTCCCTCCTAAGGGATGGGTCAATATTTCCTATAATGCCTCAAAACACATAGCTGCCATATAAAGAAGTTTAATCTTGGAATTTCTAACTGTATCATGGAAACAAGATCTCCAGGACCATTGGGAAACACTTGTCCCAATTCATAAGGCTGGAGAGAAGGGTTGCTTTAATTAGATTTGCACTTCAGACACTTTCTATTCTCCACTACCATGTGGATGCAATAATACATCTGACATTTGCATTGTTTTCTGCTTATTTCACTTAAAATGTAAGCCCTGATGTCTTTCCCTTTCTCATCTTTAATACATAATGCTCTCCAAGCAGCAGAAACCAAGAATACTTTTTATTTCTAACAATGATGTGTGGGTAGTACTAAGAGATCATACTACTATATATATATATATACACACACACACATACATATATATGTATGCTCACACACATACATACATATATATGCATATACATATATATCAACATATGACAACAAAAATAATTAATAATTACCACTTATTGAACTTTGTTTTATATGCTTTGGTTTAATTGTTGTGTACTATGTGTAAGCGACTATTGAGTAAGTTTTAAATATTATCACCTTGAATGTTCATAACAGCCCTGAGAACTATGTCACACTTATATTATCACATAAAGTTGGCAAGTGGGAGAGCTGGGATTTACACCCAGGCTCATCTATTTCCAGAGATTGAACATAACCATTGTCTTCTGGCACCCAACATTCAGTGCCATTGAACCAAGTCACTCCCCTGGATTTCCCAATAAAGATTCCTCAAGGCAACTTGGGAGAATGTGTCCCATTGTTGGAAGAAAAGTTTCCTCATGTCCTTCAATACCTTGTTTCTCCCCTGAAGCCACCCACATGGAGAGTTCTGTCACTAGTGTAAGAATACAAACAAAATGAAGCCCCACTGACCTTCACCACTTCCTCTCCATCCACAATCTTCAACTTTTCTAAATTCTCCTGTAGCAGTTGAGGCTTCATACGCCACTTCAGCAAACCCAGCAAGCCCACTAAAATAGAGTCCAGACATTCAGAAGTATCATTACTGGCCTAACTGTCCATATCAGGACCTTCTTGGGCCTGCAAGCACATGCATACGCGTGCACACACACGGACACACACACTCCCCACAGACACAATTCTTGATGACCCCATTACCATTCTGAGTGAGCTTTGTGGAGCACACCAGGGTGGAAATGGAGAACACATCCCGGGAGCTGACAGAAAGCCCCCCGACGCTGCTGGAGCTCCTGCTCAGCGTGGCCCCCTTGTTTTCCACATGGTGTCGATAAGAAGGAAGGGTCAGGTATGCACTGGCATCCTCCATCTTCTTGCTGTCCCCCTGGAAACAACACTTGGTTACTGTCCCAAGCCAAGGCTTCACGCCCAATGCTACACAGAGTTTGCAGCAGATAAATTAGACACTGTGAAGTGAAGAGAGTCATAAAGAGTGAAGAAAATCATCAGAGATGCAGTAGACATTAGCTTGTGAGGCACGGCTGTTTTTCCACAATATAGGTAAGAATTCAAAGACACATTAATGGAAAGGGGGTTGATCCACTAGGTGAAAGCTCTCTGAACCTCATTAATGGCAAAATAAAAATGGAATCGAAAATTCCCAGACAGTCCATTTTAATTCATCCTTTTTTGAGATCATAATATATGCTCACCAGCAAAATAAGGAATCTAGCTTAAAGAGGAATTTAATGGCAAAGGCACTAAGTAAGAATGTGCTGGGATCTGGACCCTGTTTTGCCATTCACAGGTCTATGCTTTCTTGAATACATTATTTTGCCTCTTGGTGTCTCATTTTATTTTTCATTAGTAAACGGAAGATAATCATCATCCCTACTTCCTAGAATACCTGAGCAAATAATATAGAATAATGCATATAGAATGCATAGCAGAGTGATAGGCACATAAGTGCCTTGGCATGCTAAAATGAATGACTAGAGGTAGGCATTACAGAAGATAATATTTATCTTACTCCACACCAGGAGTGGTACCAAGTGTTTTATATGCCTTGGTTCATTTCATTTAAGCCTCATCACAATCATATGAAGCAGATACTATTATTATCCTCGGTCAAGGAAACTGGGACCTAATGGGGGTAAAAGAAAATTGACTGCAACTGGGCCTCTGACCCCAAGGAGTTCACATTCTGTCAGGGAAGAAGGGCTTTCAAGCCAAGAACTCTATGTGTGATAAATGACAAAACAGAGGCTGTACAGAAGAAAGGGGGTTTTCTGGGAAAGTCAGAGAGACTCAGAGAACAAGAGTACCATGAGATGAAGCCTTGATGAGGCTGTGTTTGCCATGCATCCCACAGGCAAAAGGGCAATTTCAGCCTACAAGGCTAAGAAAGCCAAGGGCAATGGTGTGATCCATGTGCTGGCTACTCAACCTTGCCCTACCTCACAGCCATACACTTGCCTCCAGCCAGGTGCTAGTAGATGTATTCTGTTGTCATAAGAGGGCATGTGGGAAAGCAGCAGGTAAAACCAGACTAACACTTCTCCACGTCTCAAAAACAGTCCAAGTCTCATAATGTAAAAATAAAAATAGTGGAGATCTGCACTCCCTTTATAGTTTAGATGGCCCTTTTGCATGGGTCATCCTAGTGGGTTGTCATAAATATTGCCATAACTGCTTAAGAAAAAAGAAACTGAGACTCAGGAAGACATGTGAGATGAGTACAGGCTTAATCAGCAGCAACACGATCAGGACCACAGGTTTTAATATTTTTCCATTAGCTACAATGCAGCATCTCTCAAACGTTTATTGTACGTCCTCTACACATGCCACAGAGGTCCTTACAGAATCAAGAGTATATAACAGTCATAACGATAACCTTTCTGTACATAACAATAACCTTTTCCATGTATTGAGTTCTTCCATGTACTCATCATTGCCATGTTTACATGTGCTGTCTCATAATTCTCACAATTATTCACTGAGGGCACAAAGATGAGGAAACAGAGGCCCAAAGAAGTCAAGATTTTGTAAGAGGCCACAAAGTTGGTAAACCCTGGTGTGTATGATTCTGGGGTCCCTGCTGTTGACCACTAAGCAATTTTGCCATCACCCTCTTGCTTCCTGCACCCCCCTCAGTGCAGAGCTCCTTCCAACTCATGGTACCTTGAGGACAACCAAGTCATGGAATCCATCGTGTAGAGTAGTCCCATCTTCTTTCATCAGCTTCACATAGGACATGGCAAAGTTCTTTTCTCCTTTATCTTTAGCTGGAAATAGCATTGTGGGGTCAAGAAAGAAAATGATACATGGGCCACCCAGCTATTCCATTCTTCTCCCCTTAGAGGGAGGTGCAGACGTGCCATTCAGTATGGTACTCACATTCCAGAGATGACCGATGTCGAAACATGAATCGCAGATGGATCCTCTGCATGTCTTCAATAGGGACAGCCACCTCAACAGACAGAAACCAGAGCTCAGAACACAATGAGTTAAAGGGCCCTCCCCACTGCACCCCCACTCTTCCACAGCAGCCTGACCATTTAACTGAGAGAGCTGCCTGCTGATTTACAACCCATCCATCGAGCCTGATGAACTGTAAATAAATTACATAAGAACTAGTTATGAAGAGAAAATAAAGTACCAAATGTAATCCATTTGGCAAATTGCATTCCCAGCCAATGAAAAGAGGTCTGTAAATTATAGTGAGGAAAAATGAGTCTCCCCAAATTGATATAAAAGTCACATAACTTTAGCACAGGATTTGATGCACTGCAAACTGCACAATGCACATTTTCCTTACACACTCCAGGAGTTCTGGCAACTGCAGCAGGGCTTAGCAAATTAACAATCGTTGTTGGGGGGTTGCTTGAGGATTCTCATTTATGCAAATTAATAAAAATGCTTTAATCCAATAATATTTGGAAAAACCCTAGGGCTCATCTCACCCTTGATTGGACACATGTCCAGATGCTTTTGATTCCAAGGACACTGAGATAAGACAACAACCCACTGGTCACCTGGGCATCTCTGTCTAGTGAATGGCCCACTGGCATCACTGATTGTGATGCTTTCAGCCTGGCTCTGTGCAGGCCACCTCCCAAAGTCTCACAGCTGCTCTGCAATCTGAGATTCAGGCCAATGCAGAGAAGTTTAGCTACCTGAGAGAAGGACACTGATTTTAAAAAGGAACACAATTTGTACTGTACAGATGCCTATTAAACGCCAAAACAAATGTATAGTTGGGGGAACTTTCTGTTGCAGAAAATGAGAATTGAGCCTAAGGAGGTCCACCATCCTGTCCATGTTTCAGGCAGAGCAAAGGAACTGAGGGCCTCATGGGTAACTGCAGTCCAATTCATCCTTTCCCTGCGTGTTGAACGTTCACTAGAAACTACAATCATGTGGGGTGCTGGTCATGCTGATACAAGGCAGAGTCCTCACACTCAAAGAGTTCATGGTCCCATGTTACACAAGGGGCAATGTGTAACAGCCCTGTGACAAGGGCTAGCAAGGAGATATAACCAAGGTGCAAGAGAGAACAGAGAAGAGAAACCCAACGTGGTACATCAACTTTCTGACCTCAAAGTTGACAAGGTCATCAATTTGAAGGCAATGGGTATGAGGAGACACACTGAGGAAAGTAATAACATGTGTAACACGTGGAGAACTGCTGGGGTTTGAATAGCTATCGCTGAAGAGGAAGTCATGTGTACGTCTTGTGTTTGGAGACAGAGCCCAGGGGGAATAAAGAATGCTGCTAATGATAAGGCAGAGATATTTGAAGCTATGATCAAGCTTCGGTGTTCACTGAATTGATTCCACATCCTTATTCCAATGCAGGTTATTCCTTTCTGCTTAGTGTGACGATCTGGTAATGTGAATATTTGTGGTTAATGTCACTTCTGTCAAGGAATTATCCCAAAAGGGCATCTTTCAGGCATTATGCAGCCTGTGATGGGCTCACATTGGCTTGCAAGCTCTGCCACTCCTCACCGCTGAGTAGAACAGCGCAGCTTGATGAAATGGGCACCACCCACAAGAGGACTATTTGACAATTCCATTTTGGTTACATACTGCACCAAGGAAGGGTGATCAAGGGAACCAAGGTGCTCACCCACCAGGCCTCCATTTCCACTGGCTGACAATACCATCAGACACACACTAGGGGGTCATTTCAGATTCAGAGAGGTGCCTCCAAGGACCCTAAGACCTTACAGATGGTGACTTCTGCTATAACCTAGAGTCAAAGAAGTTCTTTCTGTCACCCTGTACCCCTCCAATATGTTCATGACTGGCTTCAGAATTTAGCTAGATATTTCATGAAGATAAACATAATATATTCTCATATGTTGTTTACAATCACATTGCTTCATCAAGCCTCCTACCTGCTTTGGTTAAAACCAGGAATTTCTAAAATATGTTCAACAGAATCCTAACCCCAGGATATGACGCTAGGAAAAAGGAAAATGCTCTGTAGTCAATGAGTTTTGGGATGTGCTCTGCATCCTTATTTCCTTTTGCAGATCTGCAGAGCACATTTACATCTCAAGGGCTCTAAGAACTTGACATAAGGAAGCCTTTAACTTCTATATTTGTTCTCAAGTTTCTCACATTTGATAAGGAAATGTTATTTTAATACATTTAATATACGATTCTTTTTTTTTCCCCCTGAGACAGAGTCTCACTCTGTTGCCTAGGTTGGAGTGCAGTGGTGCAATCTCAGCTCACTACAACCTCCTCCTCCCAGGTTCAAGTGATTCTTGTGCCTCAGCCTCCTGAGTAGCTGGAACTACAGGCACATGCAACCATGCACAACTTATTTATTTATGTATTTATTTATTCATTTATTTTTAGTAGAGACAGAGCTTCACCATGTTGGCCAGGCTCGTCTCAAGCTCATGACCTCAGGTGATCCACCCAGCCTCCCAAAGTGCTGGGATTACAGGCATGAGCCACTGTACCTAGCCTGAAATGTTATTTTAATAAAAGACCACTTAGTATTCCACAGAACATTTTGCGGGGAGATGCCATATGAGAAGGACCTGGAGGGAGACTTCATCAGATATCTGGAACAACTATATCTTTCCTCTGCCTTCCCCCCGCAACTACACAGAGAGGCGCAAAGCTGCCTGCCACTACCAATTAGACTGCCTTGTAGAGGGGTGGGTAAAAAATAGGCAAGGGTCAAGTGTTTGAAGGGCATCTTGAAGGAATGTAAAATCTAGTTCAGTTTTGCAGACTGAGATAACTGCCAAGTATAATCAGGAGTTGTATTAACTGAATAAGTACTCTCTTCCAAGGACTTGTCTGACAGTGTTATGTGTATTAAATCCTTTTACTTCCACAGTCAACCTATTGCTCCCATTTTACAGATGAGGAAACCAGGGCACAGAGCAGGTGAATGACTTGCCCAAGGTCACACCATTGGTGAGCATTAAGGCTGGAACACGAACCCAGACTCTCTGGGTCTAGGGTCCATGTGCAGAACTGCCTTGCTCGCCTGCTCTCATTAAAAGGAAGAAGGCTGGGCACGGTGGCTCATGCCCATAATCCCAGCACTTTGGAGGCCAAGGTGGGCAGATCACTTGAGGTCAGGAGTTTGAGACCAGCCTGGCCAACAAGGTGAAACCCCGTCTCTACTAAAAACACAAAAATTAGCCTGGTGTGGTGGCGCACACTTGTAATCCCAGCTACTCAAGGGGCTGAGACAGGAGAATCACTTGAACCCGGGAGACAGAGTTTGCAGTGAGCAGAGATGGTAACACTGTACTCTAGCCTGGGTAACAAAGTGAGAATCTGTCTCAAAAAAAAAAAAAAAGTGCTAATTGCTCCAGTCAGTATTCTGCTCCCTCAGGTTGCAGTGATGGGCACAGACCCAGAGCCAGACTGCTCAGGTTTGAATCCCAGCTCTGATGTTTCCTAGCAGTGTGGTCCTGGTCAGGCTACTTACCTGTTCTGTGCCAGTTTCCTCAACTATAAAATGAAGGAAATATTAGTACAAACCTCACATGGCTATTGTAAGCAATACATAAATTATTTAAATAAAGCACTTAAAACAGTGCCTGGTTCATGGTAAGAACTAGGCATGTGTTCGCATCTATTATTATTATTATTAATTATTACCTTGACTGTTTCCATCCAACGTGGCTGTTTGACTTGATAGTACACGACGGAGCGATATTCATTCATGGGCTTGTCCCCTGCTCCCACGCAAATTGCATTCTGACCCAAGAAAGACAAAGTGAGAGAAAACATTACAGAATTGCCATTTTCTGTGCTTGCACAGGTTTGGTCCCTAGGCTACCACCAGCCTTAGGGACTGGGTCAACCCTGCCTTCCCTAGCCCTCATGCCAGGTGCCCATAATGACTCCTTCTCTACTACAGATTTACACAGAAGCGCCCCAGCCACCGGACTGACAGGCGCTTAACTACAGAAATTCCATTACTTCCATTCTGGAAACCACTGGAGTGCACCAGGGCATTGATGTGAGTGCCTTATTTTAAGTGATAACCAGCCTTGGAGTTACTGCACACTGCCAGTCTTATTAATCCTATTTGTTTCCTAAATGTGAATGTGCACAAAGTTTACAAGCAGGCTCAGATAAGTCCAGTAGCAACTCTTCTGATGAATTTCCGCAGCTAACACATCAGGGCGGTGGGCAGTGCTGGGCAAAAGGAGAGAGCATAGGCTTCAGAGAGACTCCTGAGCACCTGCCTTAGAGAACAAGTCTGGAGCGAGGGGGTTTCGGGGAGGAGGCTCAGTTCAGGCCACAATAACAGAACATCTTCTGGGTACTCCATGCTGAGCACTGGGGTATGGGAATGGCTCAGATACTGAACCTGATGTGAGCTCACAGTTTAGTGCAGGAAACATTAGGGAACACATCATGACAGCAATGCAACATGATGACAGACACGTGTACACACTACTGTCGGGCACAGAGGAAGGACACAAGGACAGGTGAGGAATCAGGGAAGATTTCTTGGAGGCAATGACAGTTGAGTATCTTGAAGAAAGATTCCAAGTTGGCTCAGAGCAGAAATGTGGGAGGGGCTTTCTGAGCAGAGAGTGAGCACAGAGCACACATGCCCAAGTGGGACATTTATTTTTTGCCATAAAAATCACCCTCAGAGGTTCAGAAAGGAGCTGACTAACAAGGAATGATCTCCTAGTCGCATATAACAATGCCTAATTCTATGTTCATTCCAGCCCTTTGGCCCCCAAACAAGATCCAAGCTAGGATTACCCAGAAGGGGCCCTAAGTATGGTTTTTATACCAGGCCAAACAGTTTTCAATCCTCAGATTGCCAGATTCATAAGATTTGGTTCTGGAGCCCCAGCCCCTGCAATTGCAAACTGCGTGCCTCTCGGCATGTTGATGGCAAGTCATGCCTCTCACAAGATTCCATCAGATTCTCCCGTGGATCCTTGACCCTCCGCAGGCTGCATCACCAGAGCTGGCCACATACAGGCACTCCGTGAGCCCTGGCGAACCCCGCGAACCTGGGGAAAGGAAGACTGCCCATCGCACTGGAAAACTCCCTGTGTGCTTCCGAGGTATGGAAAAGGAATGAGCTCAGTTTCAATATTGACTGACAGTACTTGCAGCCAAATCGATCCATTTGAAAACAGAATACGCAGTAGTCCTTTCAGAATGTATCTTTAAAAGAAAAACAAGCGTAACCAATGAACCAGAACTGAGTGAAGACACACAACTCTCTTGTTTTTCCATGGGATGAAGCCTTGCAGAACTTCCGGAGGCACTAAGCTAAACACACATGCTTCCAAAGTCTTTCTAACCATTCAGAGTGGGTTTTGTGTCCGGCATCACGCTAAGCCCTGTACACACACCACCTCGCTTAATTCAGTCCTCATAACCACCTCTGACGCTTACTATCGGCATCCTCATTTCACAGCTGGGTAAACTGAGGCCCTGAGAGATTAAGCCACTTGCCCAAAAAGTGGCAAAGCCAAGACTATCTCACAGACCCTCTAACTACTCATCCAGTGTTCCTTCTATAAGAACCTAGATGCCTTCCAGCCTACAAAGATTTATATCTGGTGACATTTATGGGCTTAGAGCTTCTGTAGTTACAGTAAATCCCATGTAGCTTACAAAATCAGAAACTACACATATATCTCTGGTGAAAGTAAAACTGCTGTATGGCAGGCAACTGAATCTCACAAAACTGTACTGATGATGAAAATTTTTGATTTCCTAAGGCTGGAGAAAAAAGTCTCAGTACCAGTCAGAGAAAAGCCAGAGATAGTGCCTTAGCCCTCAACACTTCAGAGAGAAAACAGTGTTGGGAAGTGCACCCAGACAGCATTGTGACCAGGGACTGAGCCCAGTTCGAGGGAAAATATAGAATGGTATATATCTCAAATCACACTGTTCCATCATTTTCTACATTGCCTATCCCCATGGCCCCCAATTAACAGTGAGAGCCCCTCATAGGTGTGGGAGACTTCAGGTCAGTAGAAGAAAATCTGGGTAAGGATCAGGAAGCCTGGAGGCTTTCATGTTGGCTTGGCCTTGGGAGAAACATCTCTGCAGGAGAAAATCCAGGCTCCTAACACATGCCCTGTTTACTTGGTAGGAATCAGGTGAGAACAAGATGATCCCAGGGAGGTGAACATACGTTAGGAAAGACAGTGTTCTCCTCTCACAAGACCACATCATGGGAAGATGCTAATCAGCATTCCTAAGGTGGGAATCAGGCCAGGAGTTCAGTATACCCTTCTAATAGTAATAGCTACATTTAATGAACACTTATTATGTAGATTACCTCATCTGATATTCACAAGAGCAAAGTGCCATTGCTGGTCCTATTTTCAGACAGAGACTCTCAGGCTTAGAGAGGTTATGTAACTGCCTCAACGTCCTCTTACTAATTCAGGCTGAGCTGGGCTTTGCACCTGGCTGTCTGGCCCCAGGGGTCATGGTCTTAACCACTATCCCATATTTCCCCTATCCCCTGCCTCCACCGCCTCAAGCTGGTTGGTCTCAGAAGAACAGAGGTTTCTTGGCCCAGCATCTGAGCCTTTCTCTTTCACCAGAACTTGCTTCTGGTTGGATTGCCTGTTTGACTCCCTCAGGTCCCTCAGAGGGCTTCACCCTGCACTTGTCTCTTCTCTGAATGTGACTCTCCTTCCTGCTGCTGGGTACTTACTGCATACCAGGTGCCTTATACCTACAGTGTGTTTTGTTTGTTGTCCTTTGTCGTCCAGGCTGGAGTGGCTGGGGCGCAATCTCAGCTCACTGCAACCTCTGCCTCCAGGGTTCAAGCAATTCTCGTGCCTCAACCTCCCGAGTAGCTGGGATTACAGGTGCCTGCCACCGCACTCAGCTAATTTTTGTATTTTCAGTAGAGAGGAGGTTTCACCTTCTTGGCCAGGCTGATCTCAAACTCCGGACCTCAAGTGATCTGCCCTCCTTGGCCTCCCAAAGTGCTGGGATTACAGGTGTGAGCTGCTGTGCCGGCGGCATGGTTTTTTTTCTTTAATTTTTTAATTTTAATTTTATAATTTTTAATTTTTGTGGGCACATAGTGTGTGTGTGTGTGTGTATTTATGGAGTAAATGAGATGTTCTGATACAAGTATACAATGCATAATAATCCCATCATGGAAATGGGGATCCATGTCCTCAAGCATTTATCCTTTGTGTTACAAACAATCCAATCATACACTTTCAGTTGTTTTAACACCCAGTCTTTTGTTTAACCTGCAACCCCATGAGAAGAGGTTGTTATTTCTTTTTACACATGAATACACTTGCCTAAAATCACACAGCTAATAAGAAGGGAGGTTGCAATTTGAACCCTGTCTGCCTGACCCCAGAGCCCACCCCATTAACTTCTCTGTATGACCCCTCCTGAGCAAGGCCCGTGACACCCCAAGGGGAGCCATGGGCAGGCCTAACCTCCTCTGCCCTCTGGTTCTGCCCTGCCAAAGACAGTGTGCATGCACCTAGAGCAGGAGGAGAAATCAATATTTCTAAAGGGGACCATTCTCACAGGAGCCCGCCAATATCAAACAGAAGTGTTTGAATGTGCTGCCTGACACTTAATTAGGTGGTAATATTTATTTCTGCAAATAAAGAAAGAAAAGCCTCCCACAGGCTTCCTAAGCAATTTTCAATAGTCAGTCAACTGAACTCCCTCAGAATTTCCCTAACAGAGGAAACCACAAATTATCACCATGCCCCACGGTTTGTTTCCATGCCAGGCCCCAGAATCCCTGCTTATCTACTCATCTTTGATAAGTGCATCTGCTCAGCCTGCTCGGAGTGACTTGAAAGGGTGACAAAAGTGGAAGAAAGAATGGTTCAGACAGGAGATAAGATGGCTGCTTGCCTGTTAACTATGTCTTTTAATTTGTCCTTTGGCAGCATCGAAGGTAAGTGTATCAACGTTTCAAAAATGAAGCTGAGGTTAAAAAGTTCTCCAACAGGTAAGTTGGATAAAAGTAACTTCAAAGCGATGATCTCTACACTTGGGAATTGCAATTTCCCTTTCAGATAAAAACCCTCGGCTCCTTTATGCTCCTTGAAGCCAAGGGTTTCTCACTTATTTTATTTTTTGGAAAAGTTTCAGATTCCAACAAAAGGACGATGCGTTCAGTGCTTAGATTTTGTTCAAATAGATACTAATTAACATGACCAGTCTTTAGGAAAAAAAGGCAACTGTGAGGATTTCTTTACATTTAAAAAATGATTATGAATCTTCCCAAATTTGTCAGCAGTGGTTATTAGCCTCATTTTTTAAAATGAGAAATAAATTGGAGAATTTTGTTACATGTACAGGCATTGTAGTGAAGTGTCTCAGAGAGCCTGGAACCAGTCAAACCCCATCTGTGCCATACGCTAACGTTATGGCTTTGGGCGAGTTATTGTAAGTGACAAACGTTTTGTTTCCCTATCTGTAAAATGGGGCATAATAAAGGAAATGTGTCATACTATCACACGGCCTGATACTTGGTAATTCCCCTGTGAATGTTAGTTATTCTTGGGTACAAAGTATCAATGTGATCTCCAGGCCCCAGGGACAGAACTGATGCCTCTTCCATCTTCACACCCCCTCTCTGATGAACACACCCACCCTACTTGGCTATTTGATCACTCACAGTGGCCTAAGAGGAATATTCGCCCATGCTAAAACTTCTCGTGAGAGCTGATTTTCTTTTCAGCTAACTACTCTGAAACGAGGAATCGAGAAACAAAACCCTCCTACGCACTGGGCACGGCACTGACAACCTTAAAGGAAATACAAGCAAACAAATATAAACACACATGACAAATATTGGACAGGACATATGCTGTATAAATATAGCAATGCGCTTTGCATTCCTGAATACACCCGGCTAGCTCTCTGGAGGCCAATTTACGAATAAGGCTTTCCACCAGCATTTCTGGCTGAGCGCTGGGGAGTTAGACTAAGTGTTGAGAATGTCTGCTTTGAGCACATCCTGAGCCTCCACACCAGCCCAAGGCACTGTATTGATCCTCTTTCTTACCATGGACTTTGCCTGAATAAACCAGCTCAGGTTTCCATGAGAACATTTTAACTGCAGAAAGCTAACCTATAAGCTGAGACCAAGCAAAAATACATACATATATGTATGCATACATACATACATGTATACATACATGCATGCATATATATACATACATACATATGTAGAAGAAGGAGTTGTGAAAGGAAAGGAACAGACATTGAAAAACTGCTTTGGTATAAGGAAATATCACAAGGTCTTATTACGGAACACTGCGCTAACCAAGCTCAAAAGGTGTAGATCACATTATTCAACACCATCCCAAAGGCACCTGGCATTTAGACAACAGAATCACGGAGAGGAAAAGTACATCTTTACAAGCAGAGGCCCCCAAGGGGGACCCTGTCACCCAGAGCAGCAGCGAGTCCCTTACGGGCAGCGTTTTGCCGTCCTCCGCGCACACACACATGATGACTTCCACATTCCTCTGTGTGGTCTTGTTGTACTTGTCAAAGTCACCTTGTAAGAGAGTAATGTAGATGTCGTTCCTGACATCCCCTGAGGCATAAGGAGAGAGACAAGAGTTAGCGTGGATTGCAGCAGGAGAGACGCTAACTAGAGGGGATGGAGGGTGAGAAGAAGCTCCCCCACCTGGATTGCTATTAATTAAAATCAGAACTGCTTAGAGAAAGCATTTTTCCCTCATCAGGGAGGCTGGAGAAGTAGGTAACAAGGGGATGAAGGGATGCTAGGAAATCAGTTGCAAAAAGGGAAGTAGGGACACTCAAAATTGGCCATGTTTTTCTCAACATTAAAAATCATTTAATTTTCATCCTCTAGTGACACCTTCTGGGAAGGCAAAGCAAAGCTCCAATTGAATTGATCCTGTCCCATGAAAACAACCAAATATACACATCTGCCAATGTTTTACTGTATAGGAGCAGAACAGAGCAACTTTCCATGTATCCTAGGGACACAGGGTTAGGAAGGAGCTGCAGAGGATCTTCGGGAAGGGAGGCAAGAAAAATAGAAAATCCGCCAGACACAGGTAGCCCATGCCTGTAATCCCAGCACTTTGGGAGGTCAAAGCGGGCAGATCGCCTGAGCTCAGGAGTTCAAAACCAGCCTGGGTGACATGGCGAAACCCTGTGTCTATCAAAAATACAAAAAAATTAGACGAGTGTGGTGGCACATGTCTGTGGTCCCAGCTGCTCAGGAGGCTGAGGTAGGAGTATTTCTTGAGCCTGGGAGGCAGAGGCTGCAGTGAACTGAGGTCACACCAGTGTACTCTGCACTCCAGCCTGAGTAACAGAGCCAAACACCATCTCAAAAAAAAAAAAAAAAAAGGAATAGAAAATCCTACAAGGGGATACACAAGTAATTGAAGTCTCAGGTAAAGCATGGACAAATAAATGACAGCACAGGCCCTAGGAGACCACCACCAGAAAAATGTGGAAAGAAAAGGCAAATCAGTGAGAGCCATCGTGAACAGAAGTCCAAGACACAGGTTTAAGACACAAAAGAGAAGTTTCAA
Organism: Macaca thibetana thibetana; assembly: GCF_024542745.1. Classification (NCBI taxonomy): domain Eukaryota; kingdom Metazoa; phylum Chordata; class Mammalia; order Primates; family Cercopithecidae; genus Macaca; species Macaca thibetana. Next base: position 12,016,770 of record NC_065583.1, read on the forward strand.
AAGAGTATTACTATTGTCAAAAGACAAAATTACAACAAATTTAGTTTAAAGACCTCACTTGGCTCTATTGCAATTCTAGAATCGGGTAATGCTTCATTCCATAAAATAGAATCAGTGTTCCAAAGCTGAGCAGAAGAGGTTGGCTTTATAGACAGAGAAGGCCTGAAGGAAGTAGAAGCAAGACAGAGCGAATTGGTTATTTCGAAGGTATTGCTCTCATAAGGATGAAACAGGGAAACAAAAAAATAGAAAAGTGACTGATTGGTTAACATCAGGTTACTTCAGATTACCCTTTGCTGTGAGGATTAAAGCAAAGGGAACTTCGTTATGCCCACTGAAAACTGAAAATGGCCTGTCTGGAAAATAGGCTGTTTCTCTTTCTCTCTTTTCTTTCTTTTTCTTTCTTTTTCTTTCCTCTCTCCCTCCCCCTCTCTCTCTCCTCCCCCCCCCCCCCCGCTCTCTCTCTTCTCCCCCATCTCTCCCCACTCTCCCAATTTCTTGCAAGATCAGATAACAATTTACTTTAGGTTTGGTGACATGAAACTTTAGCATGGCTGACTCCATTTTGATTTTCAGTCTGGTATGTTGGGGGCTGGTGCAGGAACTTAGTCTAAAACAATGCTCTCCTATAATTTTTGTTTAATATTACATAAACTCATTTTTTAAAATTACACACACATTTGAAAATGTACTGGCTACTTCTGGAGATAAAGATATGAAGGAGTTTTTAACATTTCACTTCATACCTTTTCATGCCATTTAAATATTTTACAATGAACATGAATTCCTTTGGTAATATTAAAAAAAAAAAAAAAAAAGCTTAAAAATATAAGAGAATGACAATATTCTCCCAGAAAGAGTGGAACTGTCCTGCATGTAGTAAAATAGAAATGATGTCCACAATAAATTATTAAGTGATAAAACAAGTTGTAGAATACTATATAAAATATATTAAGTAAAGGAATATAAAGTATGACCCCCATCTGTGGGGAAAAGGGGTATGTGTGTATATTTACATGCACGTGTCTATTTTGTTAATGCATAGAAGCTTTCGGATATACAGAAATCAGTTTTAGTGGTTACCTTCAGGGAGAGAAACGGAGAGAGGCAGTAAAAAAGGAAGGAGTTGACTCTTTAAAAGGAAAATGAATCAGACAAGCTGAATTGGCCCCTATGTCCCCAGGGGAAGGTTAGAGCAGCTGTGTCTCACCTGGCATGATGATCTCCGGGAAGCCCAGCTTCCTGGCCACCACGGTGGTCCTGTCCACCAGGTGTGGATAGTCCTTGCGAATCTGAATGATGTCACCCACTAGCATCTTCATGGTCACCCAGAGGCCTGGAAAGGAACGGCTCACGGTGAAGAGCCCACTTTTGCAAGTGTTCTCTCAGTCGGCCCTCCTGCCACCTCTCCCCTCTGTCTTTCTGGAGATGGCTGGGAACAGAGCCATACAACCACAGATGCAGCCACTCAGCCCACAGGGCCTCTGGAGCGGGAGATCTCTGGGTCTGAATCCCACTAATTATTTCCAGCAGTGTCAGCCTCTGGCAAATTATCCCGCTTCTCTAAGCCCAAAGTGAGGATGACACCACCTATCTCACGGGCCTGCAGTAAGAATGAAATCAAACAAGGTAACTTATTAACGTGCCCCTGGAACACAGGAGACATTCAGGATGTATCAATTGCTCTCTTCTTTTGGCCACAAGGACAAGCCTCCAATTTGCTTCAGGAGATGTGACTTATCCCTATAGATCATATGTTCCCATTCTTCCCAGTGGTCTGTCGGGAAGGAAAGCTAAGCATCCCAGGGTTGAGGATTTTGATTCATTTGCTGAAGAGTTAGGGGTTCCCAAGCTGGAGCAGGCTCAGCCCAATGGCACATTGGCATTATACCTTGCCCGCCACTGTCCCCCTTGGAGGCTATGACTTTGCCCAGCAGGCTGTGTAGGAAGTCATTCTCAGCTGTAACCCTGGAAAGGAAAAGAGAGCATGAAATGTCCGCATCGTGCCCTCCTTGTGTTTCAAGGTGCCCCAGGAAGCTCCCCAGCCCCTCCACATGCCTCAGGTGAAAAGCGAGCTTGCGTGTGTCAGCTCAGGGTATATACATGCTATCAAGAGGTACATCACTTTTTATCACAAAGCAATGTGGCTCTGAAATTTTGGAATATCAATGCTACAGGTAGAGGCCATTTCTTATTCTCCAGGAAGATGCTTAAAAAGGCAGGATTCCAAAGCTTTCAACATGCATATCTGCTCAGCAAGGGTAAAGCCTTGAGTTGCTCCTGCTAAGTCGTAATCACACGCCTTCAGCAAAGTCACTAGCCTCATTAGCTGGACCATCCTTAGGGTTGTTAAGTACTGATGATGCTCTCAAACTGGAGCCCTGCTTTCTGGAGGACTCCTTTTGGAACAGGAGAGGAGAGGATATTCACCTTCCTTATGGCCCGCCTCGTAAGTTACGGATATGTCTACACATGAGAGCAAGGTTAGGATTCCCTGCCACACGCTTCTGAAATGCTGTTGCTTCACAGCTTTGTGGTTTCTGCTGCACTTGTAATTAATGCATTAATCTTTTGCTGATTATCTGTTTAATTCCCCATCTATAGGATGAGCTCCATGAAGACAGGGCTCATCTAGTTCAGTACTTCATCCTCCATGCTTAGCACAGTGCCAGCCTCTGCCAGGCTGCCAATAAATGTCTGTGGCATAAATAACATCTGATGAATGAATGGGTGAAAAGCTGTTTGGTTTTGAGTGCCTGGGCACTGAGCCAATGATTCTTACCCAGCACTCCCTTTGGGAGGCTCCACCTGCCTATCACTACCTCAGGGAACCAGTGCCCTCTGAGCTCCAGCAGCTCTTAATGACAAAGGATGTGGCTGAATAGAAAGAAATGGGAAATGTCTTACGGATGAAAAGGAATGAAGTGCTGCTTTTCTTCATCACTCTCTGCTTTCCCCTTGATGATGTCTGTTATATCCATAACTAGAAAGAGGGCAGAATGAATTAATGGTTTAACTTCCTCCTGCTCCCACAAAGGGATGACAGTGGGATGAGCTTGTGGGACAGGAGGTAGGGCCTGGGATGCCTGGGGGTCAGGAAAGCCTAAAATGGCAAGCAAGCCAGTGCTGCACAATACACAGACGGCAGAGGTTCCTTGCATGCAGCACCACGGCAAATACCTCTAAGCAAAGCAGACTAGGACGTCAGTGGGCCAGAGAGGCATCCAAGAGCACCATGGCTTAGCAGAGGACAAAAGGAAAGGGTCAGAGCCATGGCTGTGGAATTCAGCAATTAGGTTTGGATTTGACACGCATGTATTGAATGTCTACTGTGCCTACAAAACCAGAGAGCAGTGACTGGGTCTCTCTAGGATCTGAGAATCTCATGAAATATTCACCCTCTTTTCGTAAGCGTACCCATATGTACAGATACATAACTGAAGAATCTTCAAATCCTGTGATTCCAGACAGATCCCGTATCCTCTGAAACCTTTCCTTAAATCAGCCACTAAGGGTCCCAAAACCAAGGTAAAGAACTCCTACACTAGAATGGAGATTATAGAAATGGGAGTGTAGGAGAAGGCTGAAAAAAGCTGCTCAAATCAAGCCCATACCCTAGTTAGAGAAAATGCCTCAAACACTCCAGGCACTGGGCAGGGGGCCATTAAAATTGTATGGGTAATAACCAAGCACTGACTGCATCTAGATCAAGAGGGGAGTCAGAGAGCAGACAGGAGAAATTGAGCATCTATTCTCTCTAACAGACTCTCCTCATCCATCCTCAGTGCTGTGATTAGGGCGGGGCAATTTCCCTTTGGCTCCAGAGTTATTCAGAGGACCTGGTAGATCAGAGAATCATCTCTCCCTGCCCAGAGTAAATACTATGGAGATGAGGACATGACCTATATTAAAGCTCCTGGGGCTTCTGCTGAAATTAATGGGAAAGAGGTACATTCTTTCCACTGGGTTGCTAAGTTGGTAGGATGCAAGCTTGGAACAGCTGGCTGATAATTTGCCAACTAATTGGACAGCCACCTTCTTAGTAAGCCAGCATGAGGACATAGGGACTAAGCAAGAAACAGACAAATTCTTCATAGTAAGCCAGCATGAGGACATAGGAGCAAGAAAGAGACAAATTGATTTGAGTTCCTGGATCTGGCTATGCCTGAAGCAATCTATTCATAAGCCTTTCAGTTACACCAATAAAGTACCTTTTTTCCTTCTTCTACCAGTTTAGATCAGATTTCTGTCACCTGACACCAAAAGAGAGGTCAGGCTACAGCTGAGGACAAAGACACACTTTGCAGTAAGGTTGGAAGACCCTCACTGCCTTAACGGAAACACCGTGGTGTCAGAAACGCCCCACAGGTAGAATCAGAGCATTTTAGAGCAGTAGAGGACTTCATGAATTAATCAGGTGCAAGTTCTTCATTTTGCACATAATAAAACTAAGGCCCTGAGAAAAATGCTTGCCCAAGATCACTGGCTGGCTAGCTAGCCGCAGTCCCAGGTTAAAAAAAAAAAAAAAAAAAAAAAAAAAAAACAGTGAGCTCAGTAAAATATCCTCCACTCCACCACCTTGCAAGCAGTGCCAAGGGACTAGTTGGAGAGTAAGCAGGTCTGCGATTACAGGTCAGAGAGAGCATCTTGAAGTGAGAAACCTGAAACACTGAGGTTAGCTATGGTATGCAGGGGTTATAAATGGTATACTCTTACAATTTTATATTTTAATAAAAAGAATAAAACTGGCATATCAAATCACCATTTTCACAGTTATTTAAATTGCCTTTGACGAAAAACATACATTATGTAAAGTAGGTTGATTAAAAGAAAATATATTAGGTAAATAACAGTATAAGTGGTAGCCAAACATAACTAAAACCATAAAAGTGGGGCCTTAGAAACCCCAAGAGAGCTAAAGCTTAAGAGGAATGCAGAGCGGATGTTCCTGTACAGCAGCCTCAGGCAGGGCTCTGCCTCGGGTCACACCAATTCTCCAAATGTCCGTTTCCATCTGGAATTTAGATGCGTGGTAGGTGACTCATTCTGTGTAACTGCATTTCCTGTCCTAGATATATTTTTTAAATGATTTGCTCCTCATAATTAGATCCTGCCTGTATTGTTTTTCCTTTTTCACAGAGCTGGGGAGCAAAGGCGTCAACTGCTCAGACAGCACCGGTCTCCCAGTGCTCTGCTCCAGACAAGAGGAGCCCATGATTCACTGTGGTCATCATAAATCTGGACTTAGTCACCAATTATTTCGATTTAGTCACCAGAAATGTAGTTATTAAGGGCTGTCTGGCATAAATTTTGCAGGGGTGGGGGCAGCAGGAGGAGGTTGGGAAAGAAATCATCATTACAATTCAGCCACATAAAATGTGCGCTCCAATAAAAATTAATGGTGCAGAGTGTGTCCCTTACCTGCCACCCCAAACGGCCTCCTCAGCCCCTGCGTGCACTTCTTTGCACCAGTATCCTTAAGATCCATCTTGCCGACCCGGACTATTTGACAAATCAAGTAAATTTTATCCCTGTTGAGGTCTTTGTTTCCAAGATCCTATGGGGAAAGAAACAAAAAATTACCCATCATGTGCTGAATGGGGGGAAAAAAAAAGTAGACAAGAAAACCCAGTAATAGTCATTTCTAAGGGATGTACATAATACTTGCTATACACGGACCAATCATACAATAAGACCTGGAAAACACAGAAAACAAGGCTCTCACACCCATTTTACAGATCAGCAAGGTAAAGTTTGCAAAGGAAAATGAGTGATAGAACTCTAGTGTTTAATCCCAATTTTTCCCTCTCAAAATGATAGGACGAGAGAAGGGTAGAGGTGGAATATCAGCTGTACAGACAGGATTCTCCATATGCTGAGGTGATGGATCCAAAAGTAGCATTTGCTACAGACGACTCGGATGACGCCATCGGTCACATCATTGCTCAGAACCTCTGAGAGAGAAGGCGAAAGGAAGAGAGAAAAATCATAACAGCTACCATTTCCTGAACATCTGAAGTGTGGCCATCAGTTGGGCTGAGGGGGTGCTAACAACCCCAATATCTCAGAGCTTGTAGCACAGCAGAAGTTTACTTCTAGTGCAGTCTACAGGGCCAATGCAGAGGGGTGGGGGCTCTGATTACTTACTTACTCTGGGGCCCTGGCTGGCAGCTCTGTCTCAGCACAGCTGCTCTCATTGTCTCTGTGGCAGGGGAAAGGAATGTGGCAAATCACTTCCAGCTCTTAAATCCTCTACCCAAGAGAGGTGCACATCATTTTTGCTTGCATGTCATTTGCCAAAGAAAGGCATATGGCCGCACCTGACTTCAAGGGGTCAGGAAACTGCAGTTAACTATCTGTGTGTTTGTTTATTTATTTACTTTATTTGAAGACAGGGCTTCACTCTGTCACACAGGCTAGATGGCAGTGGCATGATCACAGCTCACTGCAGCCTCAATCTCCCAGATTCAAATAATCCTCCCACCTCAGCCTCTTGAGTAGCTCGGACTACAGGCACGAGCCACCATGCCCAGCTAATTTTTTTGTTTGTTTGTTTTAGAGATGGGATCTCACTATGTTATCCAGGCTGATTTCAAACTCTTGGGTTCAAGCAATCCTCCCACATCAGCCTCCCAAAGTGCTGGGATTAAAGACAGGAGCCACCAGACCCAGCTCAACTGAGTCTAGAAAAGCCAAAAGTGGTGAAATGCACTAATGTCTCATCCACTATGCTAAGCGATTCATGCATGATCAGATTCAGTCCCTCACATCTCTGAAGTACATACAATTATTGCATCCCCATTTTACAGATGGGGAAACTGAGACACAAAGAAGATAAGAGGCTTCCCCAAGGTCATGACCATAGCCCATGAGACTCTGGGCTTTCAGCCCAGTTCCTGACACCAAAGACCACAAACACAGCTACTACAGTACAGCTCCCTTGCCATCAGACAGGCACGCAGGACGAAACTCCTGACTGCCTGCTCAAATCTAAAAACTTCAGTGATCCCAGGGCCCCGTGCCAGTGAGGATCAGCTCAGGAAGAAACAACAAGGCATGCTGTTGGCATCAGAGTAGAATACCCTGGGCCAGGTCTCAAAAGGGAACAGTTTATTCTCCTTCGAGTTAATTCTCCTGTGGGCAAATGCACTGGGAACAAGCTGTCAGCTCACGTCAGATCCAGGACCAATGCACAGCTGCCATCCCCAACCTCTCACTATGCTGGTATAGGAGGAAAGGAGTGGGGCTGTGAGAAATCTCTGGGAACAAGGCAAGGCCCCAGTGTGGTCCACACCTTCCTGCTTGGGGACCGTGATGGTTAAATTTCATATGTCAACCTGGCTAGGTTGTGGTGCCTAGCTGTTTGGTCAAACACCTGTCTGGATGTTGCTATGAAGGTATTTTGTAGACCTGATTAATATCTACAACCAGCTGACTAAGTAAAGGAGATGACGTTCTATAATGTCTGTGGGCCTCATCCAACCAGCTGAAGGTCTTAAGAGCAAAAACTGAGGTTTCCCAGACAAGGAGGAATTCTGCCTCAAGACTGTGGTATAGAAATCCTGCCTGAGTTTCCAGACTGCCAGCCTACCTTTAGCATCTCAAACTTACATTCCATGGGTTCTGTTTCCCCGGAGAGCACTGACTGGTACAAGGGCTGTCCATCCACCAGCTGCAGGAATGGACATCTGCTTTTCAGGCTAAGAAAGACGCCCCACCCCGTCATCTTCGTCCCTTGCCTTGTTCTGCAGGCATTTGAATTTGAGATCCCAATTATCTCACATCCAGATGGTTGGAACAGCCTTGTCTCTGGCCTGACTCCTTCTTCCAAACCACCCTGAAATCTCTTACGAATTCATCTTTAGACATTGCAGCTATTATAACATTTCTCTCCCCCCAACAACACTAATAGCTCCCTATTTCCTACCCTATTAGTTCTACTCTTTCCCAGTTGACATGAAAGGACCTAGACATAATATATCCAGCTGTCCTAGCCCACTGATTCCCCATGACTCTCTGAATATAAGTAGGTTATTTTTGTCACAAAGATTTCTTTATTGCTCTGTAAACACACAATGCTCACTTCCAACTCTGGATCTTTCTTCCTGACCAGCCTGTTCCCACACCTCCCCTCCAATGCTTGCCTCTTCCTCCTCTACATATCCACATCCTTTCCATCCTTAAAACTTGAATCCTGCTTCCTTCATAATGACCTCCATCCCTAATACCTTCTCTCCTCAAATTAGGATTCTTCATATTTTTGAAATACTTAGATTGGTGCCTTTCAGAGGTATTTCAGAGCCACAGAGGCCCTGATACCTGAAAGCTTCCTAGACACGAAGGGGCTGATTTGCACCCCCCCACCCCCACCACACACACACATACCCCAAATTCATATATCGAATACCTAATCTTCAGTGTCTCACAATATGACTGCATTTGGAAACAGGGTCTTTAAATAAGTAATTAAGTTAAAAAGAGGTGGTTTGGTCAGTATGACTGTTGTCCTTAGAAGATATCAGCGCACAAACAGAGAGAAGATCCCGGTGAATACTCAGGGAGAAGACAGGCATCTGCAAACCAAGACAAGAGGCCTAGGAAGAAAACCAACCCTCCCAGCACCTTAATCTCAGACTTCTAGACTCCAGAATTTTGAGAAAATACATTTCTTTTGCTTATATGAACCAATCTGTGATAGTTATGGCAGGCCTAGCAAACTAATATACTACATAAACCTAGAAGATTCCTAGGTAAGCCCCCATTCCACCCTCTTCTCTTAAAAATTTTTTACTTGCTCAAAGGAAGATATCAGACTTCTTAGAGCTGTCTCATCGGACGGCGCCCTCACTGCCGCCCCCCACACACACCTCCACACTAAAGAATCTTAAAGTATAAAAAATAGCCAAATGTTATATTCACATTATATTCTCTGGAGGGTGTGTCAACTGGCAATCCTTATACAGAATTTTGCTCCAAACCATGGTGTCTCCCAGTCATTTCTGCTTTGGCCTTATAAAACTCGAAAGTGTTGGGGAAGCAGGACAATGGAACTTAACAAGTGACACCTGATTTAGGAACTCATTAGTTCTTCTTTTATTGTTCACTCTTGTTTCCTGTGTGTTAGCAGCCACCCCAAAACTGGGCTAAATCTTAGGGAACCTCATAGTATATGCTGCTTTCCTCTTACACAGCCTTGTGGGGTGCACCCTTACAAAACAGAGGGAAAGGGCCGGGAGCATTGGCTTACGCCTGTAATCCCAGCACTTTGGGAGGCAGAGGTGGGTGGATCATGAGGTCAGAAGATTGAGACTATCCTGGCCAACATGGTGAAACCCTGTCTATACTAAAATACAAAAAATTAGCCGGGTGTGGTGGCATGCGCCTGTAGTCCCAGCTACTTGGGAGGCTGAGGCAGGGGGATTGCTTGAACCCAGGAGGTGGAGGTTGCAGTGAGCCGAGATTACACCACTGCCCTCCAGCCTGGCGACAGAGCAAGACTCCATCTCAAAAAATAAAAATAAAAATAAATAAATAAATACATACATAAATAAATAAAACAAAACAGGAGGAAAGTCAACAGTCAACTGGACCTACATGCCAGGCTCAGAGAGGCTCAAAGAGCTGGAAGCCTTCCCCCAACATAGGAGACCAGGAAGAGCTAACATCCAGAGAGGGAGGAAATAAGGCCAGCAAGACACATGCTTGCCAAGTCTTATCTCATCTCTAATTTAAATGTCACCTCACCACCCAGTTGAAAGTAACTTCCAGTCACATACCATCACATCACCCTGTTTTAATTATCCTGCGTTGCTTGGATTGCTTTCTGACATTGCTCTTGTTTATTTGTGCATGCATTTTATTATCTGAATTTAACCCCACTGCACCATGAAAGCACTCACTGCTGTATCGCCAGTGCTTTGCACAGAGCACATGCATAGTAGGCACTCATTGGCTAGCTCTTGGATCGATACAAGAAGTGAGAGCACCATCACCTTCCTTGCCCCTGATATGGTCTGGATCACTGTCCCCACCCAAATCTCATGTTAAAATGTAATCCCCAGGCTGGAGGTGGGACCTGATGGGAGGTGACTGGATCATGGGGGTGCTTTCTTATGGTTTAACACCATGAGAAATGATGATAGCAAGTTCTCCTAAGACCTGGTTGTTTAAAAGTGGGTAGCACCTCTCCCTGTCTCTCTTTTTCCTGCTCTGGCCACATAGGACAAGGCTGCTTTCCCTTTGCCTTCTGCCATGATGGCAAGTTTCCTGAGGCACCCCGAGAAGTCGAGCAGATGCCAACATCATGCTTCTCGTACAGTCTGCAGAACTATGAGCCAATTAAACCTCTTTTCTTTACAAAGTACCCAGTTTCAGGGATTTCTTTATAGCCATGCAAGAATGAACTAATACACCCCCAAATCAGGACTCTGATCATGTCAACAGAGGGAAGCATCCGCCTGTTGAGCCTGTCAACCAAGGCACTCAACTCCACTTGTTCTGAGGAGCCGAAGCGTGGCCCAGGCAGAATTCCATGAAGGTAACATTACATTCTCATTAATGCTGTGTGACACAAATTTACTGATGCTCTTTCCCCCATGTTTACATCATGAATTGGTTCTCTGCAAAATGAACCACTGATTGATTCCCCGTCCTTCACCCTCTCACGAAACATCTGTCTTGTGGTTTAATCAGGAAGGCCTGTGGGACTCTCCTATTTATCAAGAAAACAAATAGGCTCCTCCTTCTAACTAATAACAGATAAACAGGATGGAGGCACATCTATATATGCCAAGGCAACTTTGCCTAAGCAATTAGAACCTATGATCCTATTCCATGCCTCTGGCCCATTTTTTAAGAAAATAACAAACAAAATTAATCAGCTATACCTCAGTCTAATCACAACATAACATAAGACGTTGCAATTAATGGGCTGTAACTGGAAAATTATTGTAGAGCAAGGTAGGTTAATCTAGCATGTCGGTCACTCCTGGATCCAACTCATCTGTTTGGTCAATGTCCAAATCCCTCCCTGACTCCTTCTCTGTAATTTCCCTTGCGGATACAGGCAATATAGTGGAAAAAATCTCATAAATAATGTTCTCCCCAAAGGAGCTTACAGACAATGCTAAGATATTTAGGTGTCTTAAGATCACACTTGCTGGGCGCAGTGGCTCACACCTGTAATTCCAGCACTTTGGGAGGCCGAGGCAGACAGATCACGAAGTCAGGAGTTCGAGACCAGCCTGACCAACATGGTGAAACCTCATCTCTACTAAAAATACAAATATGAGCCCAGTGTAGTGGTGTACGCCTATAATTCCAGCTACTCAGGAGGCTGAGGCAGGAGAATTGCTTGAACCCAGGAGAGCCGAGATGGTGCCACTGCACTCCAGCCTGAGCCACAGAGCGAGACTCCATCTCAAAAAAAATAAATAAATCCATAAAAAATCACACTCTTAGCACACACCCTTATGGAGACAGGATGAGAAATGGGTCTGTACCGGAAATTATAACCTTTACTTATCTCCTTCTTTCCCGTTTCCACTATTCAGAGCTAAAAAGCCAGCTTCACTCTCAGAAATAAATCATCCAAATAACAATTGATTTCAACATTTCTATGTACATGTCTTGCCCAGTGAGTATTGGTATTTAGAAGGATGATCCTAAGGACCCACCAGATCGTTAGTCATCTATGACTTAATTATGTTCAGAATGTCCAATTTACCAAGGCAGTCAATGTTCTAGGAAGGTCCTATTTTTTTCTGATATATTTTAGAAAGATTTTTCAGAAAGCCCTGAACAAAGAAAGGAACTCAGGTTAATCATGAATGAACTGGAAAATCAAAATAGCTGTTGTGCCCAGTTCACCTGGGCATTATTGCTCAAAGAAGTTGGTGCTTGTTTATGTAGCATTCTGCATCTGTTCAGTGTGTATGCAGGAGTCAGACAGATAGGGAGAGATGAGGAGAGACAGAGGTGAACATCCATCTTCCCAAAAGCTTCCTCAAGGCACACAATGTCCTTTGTCGGCTTCGGATTTCTGCATGAAGCCCAGAACACAGCTCTGCAGGAGAGCCACACTCCACCCTGAGCTTCTGACCAGCCTTATTTCCAAGGTTACGTTTTCGTGGGTGGGGAACACGGTAATGAGAAGAGGGTGCACACTCACCGTGAAGACCACCTTCAGGTTGTTGAGCATCTCAATCTCCTTAGGGAAGCCCCGGCTGCCCCATCGCACTAGGTAGTTCTCACTGTGGGAAGAAGAGTGGCAGCCTGTTACTGACAGGGGACCTGGCATCCATTTAATAAAAACATTCACCAAGCATCTACTATGTGCCCAACACATTACTGGCTGCTGGGTGTAGGCAGCTGTTTAAGATAGAAATGGTCCTTCCCTCCGAGAGATCACAGTTGTGTTGAGAGACAGACATTAGACGGGCAAGAGCAAAGAACTATTAACATATGTGTATTTCCCACTTCTGTCCCTCTCCCATCTGCTAAGCAAATTCTGGCACAGCTGTCTAATATTTTTGAAGAGCATCTGCATACTGATAGAGGTTACTGAGAATGGCAGAGATGACAGGGGAAAGGACTTTAGTATATTTTATTGGACATTAAGAATATATTTACCCTTTCCGGCCCATTCCCCATTCAACACTGAGTAAAGATCTGAATTACTTTAAGTTACCCTTTGAATGTAGAGCTGTTTCCTTGAGTGGAATGTCATACTGTGATGGGTCATATAGGGTCTCAGCCATTATCTAAGATACAATTAAACAACTGTTTAAATGCCATTGTGACACTATTTATATAAAATTGTGCTACAAGCTAAGAACCCTGAATCTAAAAATCCAAAATATGAAATGCTCCCAAACCTGAAAATTTTTAAGTGTCAACATGATGCTCAAAGGAAATGTTCATCAGAACATTTTAGATTTCAGACTTTTGGATTAGAGATGCTCTACTGGTAGGTATATATAATGCAAATATTCCAAAATCCAAGAGAAAATCTGAAATCCAAAACACTTCTGGTCCCAAGCATTTTAAATAAGGAATAGTCAGCCTGTATAAAGGAAAAGTTCAGGATGTTGTATTAATGTATATCAAATGGACCTGACCTAGTGGGTGGTCAAGGAAGTCTTTGCTGAGGAAATGACATGAAATAAAGTTGGTCAGGAAAAGAAGGTAGGAAAGGGAAATGTTTCAGGCAAAGTCAACATAAGTAAAGGCCATGAGTCAAGAAGGAGCTGGATGCATCTAAGAAACAGATTCAAGGGGGCTGGGCGCAGTGACTCATGCCTGTAATCCCAGCACTTTGCGAGGCCAAGGTGGGCAGATCATCTGAGGTCAGGAGTTCGAGACCAGCCTGGGCAACATGGTGAAACCCCATCTCTACTAAAAATATTTAAAAAGTAGCCAGGTGTGGCAGTACACACCTGTAGTCCCAGCTACTAGGGTGGTTGAGGCAGGAGAATCACTTGAACCTGGAAGGCGGAGGTTGCAGTGAGCAGAGGTTGTGCCACTGCACTCCAGCCTGGGTAAAAAGGGAGACCCCCATCTCAAAAAAATAAATAAAAACAAACAGATTCAAGGGAAAGTTACAAGAGAAAAATTAGAGGGAGATGCTAGATCACATAGGCTTTGTAGGTCATTCAAGGATTTTGTCTTGATGCTGAGAGTAATGGAAACCCATTGGAGGGTTTTATGAGGAGCAGCTACATGGTTCTGACATACGATTCTTTACCATCTCACATCTCCTAGCAGCCATCATGCTGGTCAGTCCCATCACTCCAGGAAGACAGAGAAGTCTAGCACTTATTTAAGTTAGAAGAAGCTTAATATAGTTTGCTGAGTTGAGTCATCAGACTTTCCATGCCATCTAGGAGCATATAGTCAGTGCTAAATAAGTGCCCATTACTTTGAATTAAAAACAAGATTTTTAAAAAATTTAAAACTCAAGTTAGCCTAAGAAGGCATAAAAGAATTCAGCAAAATTAAAGGGACGTGACTTCCTTTTACAGCTTTTTTTTTTTTATCTCTAATGTCTGGTTCCTCTTTCTCCAGTCACCCCTAAAAGGTTAATGAGAGCAAACTGAGCAGAGTTCAAGCAGGCAGTGGGGCCAATAGCAAAAATGAACATAGTCCCAGATTAACCAATGCTTAAACCTCAATCAAGTTAAGTGGATCTTTTCATCTTTTGTGTTTTTTTCAGTAAGATCTAAAAATTGTAGTGGAGTTTGCAGTAAACTAACCAGGAATGCTCCATCCAAAATTTTTTTTTTATTTTTAATTATTTCTCGTTGGTAATTTCTGTACTGTTGTTAGTGAAATGCTTAGACACATTCCAGTAACTTCCATCATATGTAGGCAAGCCCCTCAGTGACCCAGCTTGCTACATCTAAACAGCAAGCATCAGCAATTTTCTTCCAGGAGAAGCACAATCATAAAAATCATAAATAAGGACAGCAATCTGGAGGGCTGAGCTGGCCCCATCCGTCCTCACCCAGGAAGATCTAGGTGGTAGAATCTGAAGGCTACGGCACCAAGACAGGTAAGACCTCCTCCAAATGACACCCTCCTCGGAGGAACAAGGAGTACTATTCCAACTCCTCATCACACAATTTTTGGGCATAAGACTTACTACTAGACTGATACCTGAACTGCTTCTCTTTTGTCCTGTAAAAATTTACATTAAATTTCCCAAACAGGATCCCTTCAGGGATCTACTGGGGACCTGACCATGATTCAGTCCAACACTGAAACATCGATCCCAGCTATATTCTCCCCAGTCCACATCTGGGCCACACTGAAGATGTCTTAACATGCCTGTTTTTCACTGTATGTCGACCCTGGCCAGAGCAGGCAGGAGCCCAGATTTCTTGCTTAGGGGAAGAGCAGCTCTTCATAGTGAGACTGACATTGGGAGTGTTCCCAGATTCCCCTCCCCACTTCCTGCATTGTGCCTCTTCTCTTTTTCCTTTGCTTTCTCCTCTTTATGCGATTGCTGGTTTCTACCCGCTTTGTCCTCCTCCCTCTGCTCATCCCCACTCTCCCAGGGCTGGCTCTCATCTCCAGCACTCTCAGAGATGTCACTCAGGCACACCCCATTGAGCATGGCATGCCAGGTGGCACGGCAGGGAGCACAGCTGCCACCTTGCTGATTCATGGCCTCCCTCCACAGAGATGGTCCAGCCATCCATCACTGAGATGGGGCCAGCCAACCACACTCCCTCGTCAATGTGGCAGGCAGTAAGCACTTTTAGGATCTGCTTGTGAGCACTTTCAGATCTGTTGTGTGTCATAGGCCCCATACTATTCCCTCTCAGTTGCTTCCAAGGCTCCTGAAACTGCAACCAGTGAGCCTTTCAGGAACCTTGGGAGTAACTGAAAGGAAACAGCAAGGGGCCTCTGCCTCTGACACCCAAAGCAATTCAAGGTGGGCCTAAGGGACCAGGGACACTCATTCTCAGTGTCCACGAAGGCTAAGCCAGGTGAATTGGGCTGAATCTTTAAGGTTAGGGACTTTGGTGCATAATAAATACCTTTCCACCATAATGGTACTGAAACCCTGGTGAAAACGGTTTAGAATACTTGACACAATTCATTCCTTGGTGACAGACTTAAGTGGGAAATAGCTTGTCTTTGGAGTCAGATGGGCCTGTGTATAAATCCCAGCTCCGCTCTTTACAAATATT
The DNA here is from genome assembly GCF_024542745.1 of Macaca thibetana thibetana. Classification (NCBI taxonomy): domain Eukaryota; kingdom Metazoa; phylum Chordata; class Mammalia; order Primates; family Cercopithecidae; genus Macaca; species Macaca thibetana. The sequence continues at coordinate 12,032,465 of NC_065583.1, forward strand.
TGCGACTTTGGGCAAGTTGCTTGACTTCCCTGAGCCTCATTTTCTCATCCTAATGACACGGAACCGTGAGGATTAGATGGGACAATGTACAGACCCCAGCACATTCTTCTGAGATGGACAGCCCCTCCAGTTTTATGCATGTCTCCAAGAGGCTGCTGTTTACTGAAGCACCACTATTCACCAGGCATGGTGTATTCATTCATTTCATCATCATAGCAACAAGCCAGGAAGACATCAACAAGCCAGGAAGACAAAAGCAGAGAGATCATGTTCTAGCTCCTTTCTAATGTGTGTCTCTACAAAAAAATTAAAAATTAGCCAGGCGTGGTGGCGCACGCCTGTATTCACAGTCAGTGGCCTCAAATATGAGACCATGTCTTGGTCTAAAACCCTAATGGAGGGGACAGGCAGTGGTTGCTTGAGAGGAAGGATGGTCTGAGCAGAGGCTAGGAGTCTGGCAGTGGGAGCTGGAGGAGCAGCAAAGTCTCTTCCCTGGAGATTCCCAAAAGTATTTTCCCTTCCTTGAGCCAAGGCACCCAGAAGTTCCCTCACTTCCTCCATTGCCAAGAACAACTTATTAAAGTAGTAATGATAACAGCCACTGCCCCTTGCAGTACAGGCACCATGTGCCAGGCCTTGTGCATCGCAACTCTTTCTCATTAAAGCCTGAAGGAAATGACCCTGTGAGGTCAGCACTCACATTGTGCAGATGGGAAACTCAGGCTTAAGAAATATTAACAACCTGCCCCACGTTAAGAAAGAGTAAAGGCTGGGGCCAAGATGTGAACCCAGACGAATCTCAGAGCCTATACCCTTAGCCTATTGCCGCTACAGAGGATTTGGAGCATTCACTTCTTAACTCCTATTCTGAAAGTAGATACTGGCAGGGAGCAGTGGCTGACACCTATAATCCCAGCACTTTGGGAAGCCAAGGTGGGAGGATCACTCGAAGCCAAGAGTTCGACACCAGACGGGACAATGCAGCAAGACCCTGCCTCTACAAAAAATTAAAAATTAACCGGGTGTGGTGGCGCATGCCTATAGTCCCAGATACTCAGGAGGCTGAGGTGGGAGAATCGTTTGAGCCTAGGAGTTCAAGGCTACAGTGAGCTGTGATCGCACCCATACACTCCAGCCTGGGCAGCAGAGTGAGACCCTGTCTCAAAACAAAAAAGTAGTAGACATTTTTATTCTAGCCAATGCTACTTGTCTGAATCTTATTATTTCTGACTGTTTTCTGGTAATCAAAATCTATTTTACAAAACCCTACAACCATAAACTCCACTGTGGGAAAAAACTGGTGGTAAATAACACTTCCACTCAACTCCTACACCCTCCAAAGAAGTTATTTCCACGTTCTCACTAAGGCACAGTCTCTTTTCCAGGTGGAAATTGCTCCGTAAGTGAGGATGGAAGGAAAAGATGCTCTGTGCACTGCTTCCCACAGTCAGAGAAGTAGGGCAACACTGGACATACCTACCTTATGACCGTTTGCTTGTTGGGGTCATAAAGAGACATGAAGAGCTCAGCATCTTCCCCAATTCTGCACACAAAGTTTCTCACAAACACATAGAGGCTATGGGTGGGGGATGAGGAGATCCGGGAATACATTCCATAATCTGGCTGGTCTTTTGACTGAAAGGCAGAAGGAAGAAGGAAAGAAGATAGAGAAAATTAGCCTGGCACCACTCAGAGCAATACAGAGATAGTCAAGGACATTGGGTTCAAGCCTGAAGTGTTGGACATTCCACCCAGCTCTGCCATCAAAAGCTTCTGCAACTTGAATCAATTCACTTTGACTCTCTTGGCCTGTATTTTTCTATCTTGGGAAATGTCGCCACTGACCCAGACTTCCTCATAAAGTTAGTGTCATAAAAAGCAAAAACTATAAAAGAAAAATATTGCTTAAATGGATTTTATCAAAACTATAAACTTTTGCTCTTTGAAGGATGCAACAGCTAGGTGCAGATTTGGAGAAACTAGCAAAACATATCTGACAAAGAATTTGTATCTAGAATATACGAATGACTCTTACAACTAATTTTGAGGAAAATAACCCAATTTAAATGGGCAAAATGTTTGACCAGACACTTCCCAAGAGAAGGTACAAGTGGAAATGACAGGAATCACATGAAGAGATACTCAACATCACTGCACATCAGAAAAATGAAAATTAAAACTACAATGAGATACCACTACACAACCGCTAGTATGCCTAAGTTAAAAAGTCTGATAATATCAAGTGTTGACAAGGATGTAGAGCAACTAAAACTCTCATATATTGCTGGTAGAAATGCAAAATTGGGCTGGTGTGGTGGCTCACACCCGTAATCTCAGTACTTTGGAAGGCTGAGATGGGCTGATCATTTGAGTCCAGGAGTTCAAGATCAGCCTGGGCAACACAGTGAAAGCCCATCTCTACAGAAAATAAAAAAGGTTAGCCAGGCATGTTGATATGCACCTGTGATCCCAGCTACTTGGGAGCCTGAGGTGGAACAATCACCTGAGCCCAGGGGGTCAAGGCTGCAGTGAGCCGTGATCACACCACTACACTCCAGCCTGGGTGATAGAGTGAGACCCTGTCTCAAAAAAACAAAAAAACAAAAACAAAAAATTGTACAGCCATTTCAAGAAATAGCATGGCAATACCTTAAAAAGTTATATATACACTTATCATATGATCCAGCAATCCCACTGCTAAGTATTGCCCAAAAGGAATCAAAACATGTCCAAATAAGGATTTGTTTCTCAATGTTCATGGTTGCATTAGTATAATAGCTCTGAACTGAAAACTTACCCAAATGCCCAATAATTGGTCAATGCTATATACCATTGGTAACTGGTCAGTGGTGTACTGACTCAGTAATAAAAGGACCAAAATGTTAATATGCACAACAACATAAACCTCAAAAACATCATGCTGAGTAAAAGTCAAACACAGAAAATTAATACTGCATGGATTCCATTTATATGAAACTCTAGAAAAGGCAAATCTACAGTGACAGGAAATTATAGGTTGCACGGGGTTTGGGGCTGGAGACGGAGCACAAAGAAACTTTTAGGATGATGGAACTGTTCTTTATCTTGATTGTCATGACGTTTATCCAACACAATATATTATTACGATTCATTAAAGCATAATTTAAAATGAGTGAAATGTACTGTATGAAAATTATATCTTAATAAATCTAAAAACACAATTGCTTTCAAATAATACAGAGCAGCTAAAATAAGTTTTTTAATAAAAATCAGACTGTTAACCTTTCCTTGAACTCTTTCACTGATTTCCCATCAGTGGGAATAACATCAAAACTCTTTTCCAAAACCCCTCAGGCCCTTCGAGATCTGGCTCCACCTACCTGCCTCTGCAAATCGTTGCCTGAACTCCCCCACTGTTCACCACACCTCATCCTTGTTTGGCTTTCCTACTCCTTCAATAGTCAGAATGCAGTCCTACCTCAGGGCCTTTGCACCTGCTGTGCCCTCTGCCTGGAACACCCTGTCCCAGATCATCCCAGGCCTGGTGCCTTCACATGATTCAGGTGTCAGCTCAAATGTCACTCTTGAGAGAGGGCTTTCATGGCCGTGCCTTTTAACATAGCTCCTGAGTCACTTTGATTCACATAACCCTGGTTCATTGCCTTTTATAAACTCATCTGGAATTAATATTTTCACTTATTTAATTTTTTATCGCCTTTCTTCTATTCTCCCTTCTGGAAGCTACAAGTGCCAAGAGATCGAGAAACTTGCCTGGCATTTAACTACCTGTGAGATGGATGTTAAATGAATTACAGATGTGGGTACAAAACCACAGTTAAACACATGTGGCTGCTGATCATCTCAGGCCATAGACAGATCCCCTTGAATAATACGCAGTCTGGTTCATTAGCCCATTGTTTTAAGTTTATGATGTGCTCAATTATTGGATCACTTGGCCAAAGCCTATTTAGTAAAGCTCACCATTTCTTCTTTGATACGCTCTGTGATTTTACCAGTTGCTTCCTCATGTGCATGGAACAAGCTGATGACGCTGGTATTATCGGGGTCCAAGATGTTTCCGTCTTCATCTCTGACAATCAAATCCAGCTCAAGGATTCTGTAAAGCAAAAACTGGAGGTGAAGATAAATCAGGGGAGAACTTTAGGTCACTGGTGAGAAGCTTTTTACCAGAAAGTTCTACTGATTTCCGGGAATCATACAGTCGCAAAGAAGAGCTCTACCCTGATAGCCTGGGACACTGCTAGTGAGTGCATATTGGTATAGTAGACCCCCTTTGGAAGGTACTGTAGTAGTGTGCATTCATTTTTTTAAAAAGGTGTATTTTCCACGGTATTAAACTGAAACACCCAACACTTGAACTAGGATGTGTTGCAGCCTTGACTGCATCAGCAAGTATTGAAAAAAAAAAACAAAATGTCGGCTGGGCATGGCGACTCATGCCTGTAATCCCAACATTTTGGGAGGCCGAGGCGGGTGGATCACCTGAGGTCAGGAGTTCAAGACCAGCCTGGCCAAGATGGTGAAACCCCGTCTCTGCTAAAAATACAAACATTAGCTGGGCATCATGGTGAGCTCCTGTAGTCCTAGCTACTCAGGAGGCTGAGACAGGAGAATTGCTTGAACCCGGGAGGCAGAAGTTGCAGTGAGCCAAGATTGCACCACTGCACTCCAGCCTGGGTGACAGAGTGAGACTCCATCTCACCAAAAAAAAAAAAAAAAAGTCTAAAAGAGAAATGGCTAAATCAACAGTGACCTATCTATAATGGAATACCATATAGCAGAGCTTTTAAAATAGTATATAGTTTTACTATATTTAATAATATATTTCAGTGCAAAAATCAAGCATGGAAAGATGCATATAGTGTGCATACAATATTTATTTTTATAAATAAATAAATAATAAAACAAACAAAAAATAGGCCAGATATATTATCTGGGTGCATGTATAAAAGTAAGCTTATGTATGAAAGAAAGCTCTGAATGAAAAAAAGGACCAAACTACCAACGCAAGTTATCCGTGGGACAGGTAGGGGCCTAGGGCTGGAGGAGTAAAGGGGTCAAAGGTTACATGTGCCTTGTCTCAATTTATTTAATTTTTTTTTAATGAGTCAGGGTCTTGCTCTGTCTTCCAGGCTAGGGTACAGTGGCGTGATCATAGCTTCCCATAGCCTCGAACTCTTGGGCTCAAGCAATCCTCCCACCTCAGCCTCCTGAGCAGCTGGGACTACAGGCGCATGCCACCATGCCCAGCTACTACCGTACCTAGCCTCTTAAAATATATACAAAGAGGAGGTATTTATATATTATTCAATAAAAATTTGAAAATAGCACTTGGGGAAAAACAATCTCAGACATATTGACTGTTACCCACAGCTTGCTTTCAGCTATTTGACTTCCAGGCCACAAGCTTTTCCCTGTTTGGTACTGATTTGTTTCAATCACACCTGTCATCCTGACCAGCATCAGTGACACTAACAGCAGCAAACTCACACAGCACTTACAATAAGCTCACATAGGATAAGTGTTTTACATAAAATTAATCCATTTAATTCTCATAACAACCCTATGAAGGAGATATTATTAATAACCCCATTTTACAAATGAAGACTGAGGATATGAGGACTAATTAATTTGCTCAAGGTCATATAGCTAGTGAACACTAAGAATACAGCTCTGTCCACACTCACAACCTCTCTGGTATGCTTGCTATAATAGATAGGAGGAGCCTAGGAGCAATGTATGGGTTGCAGGGTGGGGTAGGGTATGTTTGCAGAAACTTTAACTTGAAACTGCTTTTGCACTTGATATTGAGATGAAGAGCCTCAGTTGTCCATACAAAGAAGATAACAGGAGGTGGGCTGATGGATTCTGAGAAGGCCAACCGTAGTCCTGCTTGGTTGCCACTACTAAGTACCAGATTCTGGAAGGGCAGCAAGACAAATGAAGGAGACTACGTCTTCATCTCTATCAGAGAATCGAATTGAGAGGCACATCTCTCATCTTGTCCAAATGTAGTCGGAAGGTAGCCAAGGTTCACCCATTTGTGCACATTCATTAGGAAATTAACTCCCAACTCAATATGACTCATAATGGTGCACAGCCATGCTGCCTAATGGCAATGCTAAGGGGGAAGAAACACATTCAGCTAATGCTTAGCAGAGGCTCTCCTGACCTTGGAAAAGATGGAGCATTGCCAATACATAATTTAATGCCAAGATCTCTCTGGCTGTTCTCCTCAATATGTATCGAAGTGGATTCAGTTCTAAAATACATGAATAAAACATTCTCCTAGGTCTGGCTATCTTGGGATGTGGAGAAGTCATTTGAGGATTCCTCAATCCTTGGACATCAAAATCACTTGGAACTTTGGGAGCTTCAGTAGGATTGACAGGACTCCTGTGACCTAGGGGCAGGAAAGGCTGTCCTCCACAGCCTCTGAATGCAGCCACCATGCATTTTGGGGAGCAGAACATTTAGGCATCCTCTCATCAGGATGTAACCCCACTGCTCTCATCTGTTCAAGGAAGTGATCAAATGAAGCCTAGATGAGGGTAGAGGGAAAAGCCCCCACTGTATGCGTATAAAATAAAATTTTTTAAAAAGGTAAACTCAGCTGGGCATGGTGACATGCACCTGTAGTCCCCGCTCCTCGGGAGGCTGAGGTGGGAGGAACACTTGAGCCCAGGAGATGGAGACTGTAGTAAGCTATGATTGTACCACTGCATATGCCACCTAAAAATCTGTGATGGCTCCCCACTGCTGTCTGGACAATCCAGACTCACTTGGCACTAAAATCCTCAAGGTTCCAGCCCCAGTCCACCCATGTCTTCCTCTCCGTGGTCACGTGAACCTTTCATCTCCCACATTCTTTCCCTCTGAGTTTCTCTTCTCCATTTCACCTAATAATTCCTGCTGGTCTAGTTAGATTCAGAGTGGTTGTCATCTCCACCCTGACTCCCACCCCCACATCCTCCAACCTTCTTGCCCATGCTTCCTGCACTCCTAATGTGTATGACTTCCGACTGAAAGTGGCTGTTTACTTCTCTGCCTCCCTTATTAACCCACATGGCTCTTGGAAGGCAGTAGAGTGCAGCAGTTAAGCACTTGAACTCTGCAGCCACATTATCAGTTCAAATTCCACTGCATCTTGAGCAAAATCACCTGCTGTTCAAAAGACCACCGGGATGGCTAAATAGTAGAAAGTGTAACCAAGGAGCTCAGCTTCAAAATGCGTTTTAAAACTTTTTTCTTGGCCAGGCTCGGTGGCTCACACCTGTAATCCTAGCACTTTGGGAGGCCGAGGTGGGTGGATCACAAGGTCAGGAGTTCGAGACCAGCCTGGCCAATGTGGTGAAACCCCGTCTCTACTAAAAATACACAAATTAGCCAGGCGTGGCAGCATGCGCCTGTAGTCCCAGCTACTTGGGAGGCTGAGGCAGAAGAATCACTTGAACCCGGGAGGTGGAGGTTGCAGTGAGCTGAGATCATGCCACCGCACTCCAACCTGGGCAATAGATTGAGACTCTGTCTCAAAAAAAAAAAAAAAAAAAAAAAACAAAACTCAAGATGTAGCCTTGAGAAAAACTGTAGAAACCTTTTTTTCCTTAGTCTTAACATATACCCTTGAAACCTACTTTGAAGCTCCATTCCCTTCCCTCTTCTACCATATACGCTCTTACTCCATGCACATTTACTTAACTCTATGCTTGTTAAGAAATTCCAGGGGCTAACTGAAAACAAACCAGGCATGAGGGTGCAGCTACAGAATTCTCCCCCACTTAAAGACTGCCTCAAGATGGATCGACAGCCTGGCCACTGTCAAGATGGCACCAGCCTGTTCTCCAGACCAGCATCAGGCCTAGACACATAGCCCCTGCACCCTGCACAGCCCCTGCATGCCTCCCACATCCAGCTTCCCTTTCTGAAACCCTTGCCCTCATCCCAGAGTCTTGAAGTGGTTTCTAGAGGGGTGAGCCTGTATGTTTCCCCATGACTAGCTTTGGAAATAAAGTCACTTTCCTTACAATGCACTTTGTCCCTGTTACTGGCTTTGCAAGCAGCGGGCAACAGAGCCTGCGCTTCATTACAAAAGGAGAACCTTACTGGTGACATTGGTTTGCAAACTTTGAAGAGAAAGGAGAACCTTACTAGTGACATCGGTTTGCAAACTTTGAAGAGACAGTCTCTGGTATGTGTGGAAGGTGCCCTTTCTTTGAAGAGGGGAAGGATGTGTTGGGTTTTATGCCTCACAGAGCCAACATCATACATAGTCAGCAGGTTTGGGGAAAAAATTAATGTATTTATGGAGACAAGAGCATACACTATGGGTAAACGTGTATGTAACATACAGCCCATGTTCACTTTGGGGTGGGGTTTATTATTAAAATGAGGTGAAACTTGGCACTTTACATCAAAAGGTGAACTACTGGACACAGTTTGTGGACAGCCTTAAGCTAGCTGAAACTGGCTTAAGGTTTGCAGTTCTCTATCAAAAAAGAATGTTTAGCAGGCCAGTCCTCTGTCCACTTAGAGTTATAGTGGTGTGGATGTAAATCAGAGTTAGGAGGGGTCTGATAATCTGCCTGATGGCTCCTATTGTTAGGGAGTTTGGCAAGAGGGTGTTTTTCTCGTAGCTGTAGGAATTTAGGGAGTTGCCAAGCCAGCTCCCCTGAACGCTCAACCCGACCCATAGGTAGCTGTTGTTTCCTGAACCTTAGGGTCCATCTTAGTTGACAAAGAGGCATCTAGGTTGGTTTCTCAGATCACACACCTAATCGCTCTTGAGCCTCACTTTCCCCACCTGAGAAACAGGATGAGAATAGTGTCTACCTCATAAAGTTGTTGTGAGACTTCACAGAGTTAATACCTGGAAAGGGCTTTAAGCCGTGCCTCCGGAAATGAGTGAGCACTCTGGAAGTTATCATTATTTCTCATTGCTTGCTTTTTGATTGTTGCTAAAAACAGAGGCTGTATTTTGTATGTGTCTGTACCCCATACTCTTGGGGCCTACCAGGTGTGTAAAGAAAGTTTGATATCTGAATGAAGTAATGGAATGAGAGAAGAAACAAGCTCATTCTGACCATTCCTCCAAGGTTCAGTTCCACTTTGTGCCACCCCCACCCACTCTCCCAGCTGCTGGAGGTTGGAGGTAGGCAGTCCCAGGCTGATCCTGACACTCGGCCCAGACGGTGGGCCTCCTGGATTTGGGGAAGCTGCCCATCCCATACCAGAGCTCGGAGCACCCGAACTATCAGGCCAGTGATAAGATGCCCAACTCTCTTGCCTGCAGCTGAAGTAGTCAGGTAAATAAGGGGGCCCCTGAGCTTGCGGTCTCAGCCTGTGCCACAGGGCATCTCTCACTTCCCCAGAGGAAGCTGACAGAACTAAAAGCACGGGGCTAGGTCAGAGGATGCTGCAGAGGGGCTGGTTTAGGGAGGACCCTCTTTCTTCTTTTTCTCCCATCACCACCATTCACCCACTCTCTCAGTTATCACTCACTGAGCCCCTACTATGTGCACACCTTGTTCCAAGCACAGGCATAGAGGTGATTTAGACAGTCAACATCCTATAGGAGCTCCCACAACAGGAGGGAAGCCGGGCCAAAAAGGAGGCAATTACTACTCAGGGCCTTCAAGAGCACCTACCCCGGCCCAAGGAGGGTAGTGGAAAATCAGGGAAGGCTTCCTGTGAGTGGCGACCACTTTTTCCATTCCTGGTCCTTCTTCTCAGGAGCCCCCATTAAGAAAACAACATTTGAAGGTCGTAGATGTCATTGTAAAGCAGCCCTCAATTCCCATACACTCAGCTGCAATTGTTCTCAGCTAAAGACACCATGGAACCAACGGCAGTAGCAGCTGCATGGCAAACCCTTCCTGTCACTTTAGGATGATGTGCTTTATAAGCAGATTTGGACACGCTTGCCAGATGCCAACAGAGGCACTGGCAGAGGGACTGTGTTCCTGGATCAGCTGTGAGTTGGAGCCACTGACTTTCCTCTCAGAATCCTCCTCCTAGTGCTTATGGCAGGACAAGAAAGCCTGGCCTGACTGCTGGGGAAACTTCTTTTTATTCCCGTTAAATGGGCTTTTTACTTCCCCCTCAGGCCCTGTGTTCCAGCCTTCAGACCCGCTTTGCAGTTCCTTGAGTATGCCATGCTCTCTCATGAGCCCCTGACCCTCCTTCTTGTTTTGAGCCTCCTTAATATCCCTTTATCCTTCAAACTTCAGTTCAGGGGTCACCTCCTTCAGGAAGTCTTCCTTGACTTCCTTCTCTAAGGTTCATTAAAAGTAACTCTTGCTTCCTGAGCTATCGAACTTATCACAGTACATATCAGCAGTTTACTTGTGGCTTACTCCTAATTGGAACTGTGACCCTTGAGTGGACAGGGACTTTTATTTCTACAGCCCCAATACCTAGCAGGAAATCCAGCCAACTATAAGTGCTCAATACATGTTTGTGGTTGGAATGAATGAGCAAATGAACAGAATGTTTGGAGGCCATTCAAAAGATCAGGAGGGAGGGGAGGTCCTTATAGTTCCCAAATGCTATCCAAGTAGCAGAGTGGTGAGGCCCATGGACCCTGGAGCCAGACTGCCTGGGTCTAAATTCAGGTTCTGTCATTTACTAGCTGTGCAACTCTGGACAAGTTACCTACCCTACTGAAAACCCTCAGTTTCTTCATCTGAAAAAAATGGGGATAATAAAACTGCATGCCCCATAGAGTTATTATGAGAATTAAATGAGACAATGCCTGTAAAACACTTAGCAGCAAGCCTGGTGTACAACGAGCTCTGATTAAGAGTTACTTATAATGTTATTATCAGTGGGTTGTCCCACCTCAAATAATTGGCTCATTTTCTCCTTAACTCGATAGCATTCAAATCCCAACCAATTTTTACTTCTCTTCCCTTTTGAGGAAACATTTTTGTAATTGTGCATTTGAGTTAGCTGATGGTGTGTGGGTTGGATACTTTAGGATGGGGGAAGAGACATTAAGTCTCACACTGGGATTTAAGGGAGAATTTTGCAAATGCAGGGATAAAACGACAACTAAGCTGAAAGTGAACCAGCATGACTGTGCTCCCTAGTCCATCGGAAGTAGGTTAAATGAGTGTCCTAAATCTCTCAGCCTGGTAATAACACCGTGTAAGCACGAGCCTTCTCTCCACCTGCGTGTCCCTCGGTCCCCCGGGGGTGGTAACAACAGCACACAAGCACAGCCATTGGTCACAACCTTCTCCCAAACAGAAAGTGACAAACTTGCATCTAAAAATGAAACCAAGCTTCTGGGGAGAGAGAAAGGGAAGAGAGAGGATGGCTGGGGGAAGAAAGCCTCTTTACAGAGGAAAGAGAGGTTACTTGTTGCCATAGTCAATTTTGGACGTGACTTTCTGCTTCAGTTCCTTCAGCTCGTCCTTGGGCAAGGTTCCTGAGAGAAGCTGGGACCTCCACTCCATCAGATCGTACATCATGGACTGCACCTGCAGAAAACGCTCCTTTTTGCTGGCCTAGGAGACAAGAAACAACCCGTAATCGCCTGCGTTAAGGGGCCTGACCATCTATTTGGCAGGCTGTGCCAAAGTCAGGCGAGTGTGGTCAAGGGCCGTGGCCTGAGGCTCTCTCCCAGCCCTACCCACTACAAAGTGATTAGGTGGGGGTCCTAGTCGTTGAAATATTTATTCCCCGTGGGTCACAGGGATTTCCCAAAAGCAAAAATAAAAAGCTCAATCACTTCTTGGTTAAGGAATGAGTGATTTCTGACTTTATCCAAAAAGATATTTATTGAACAGGAATGCTACGAACATCTGCCCTAATGGAGGTCCCAAAGCTCAGGCCCTTTGAGGCTGGGAGCCAGGGCCATTTCTCTGATGATAAAGGACTGCTTCTAGGGCAGCATTCCCCAAAGTGTGGCATGTGTACCACCTATGGAAAGCAAGATGGCTCTTCGTGGTACAAAGATACAAGGTCAAACAACATGGACCTCTAGGGTGATTCTCTTCCACTCTGTTTCCTTCCTTCTGTGTAAGGGAAAGAGAAAGCTGCAGTTTTATAGTAATATGTCTCTAACACCTCCCACACATTGTTAATGTCTTTTTTAACAAAGAGAGAGAAAAGGTCTTGGACTCAGAGCTTTTGACAGGTACAATAGCAAGTATGTTCCAGAGGCTGAGACGGGAGGATCGCTTGAGCCCAGGAGTTTAGAACTCCAGTGAGCTATGATGGCCCCACTGCACTCCGGCCTGGGTGACAGAGCGAGACCCTGTCTCCAAAATTTTTTTTAATAAAAATAATGTTATCTTGTTTTCATTGTATTTAGTTGAATAACGTTCTTCTAATTGTGCCAAGTACTTTTGTCTTTCCATTTGGGGAAGTGAAGGTGGTATAATAAAAAAATATATTATACATATATATACACACACACATATATATACTTGGTCTTTGTCCTTGGTTCTTGAAGCAGTGCTCCTAAAACTCTTGCAATATCCAGAGTGATAAGAATATATTTTCTTATTCCTAACAATAGCCTTTCAATGATACCTGAGTTTATGCTAATGAGGTGACTCTAGGAGGGCCCCTAGATAGCTTCAGGATGAGGGGCTGGTTGCAGAGGAACCAACCAGGAACCCAACCCCCAACCACATGACTACAGGGCTGGAACTTAACAGCCCCATTCCCCTCCACCTGCCCCACCCCAACCTCTGGGAGGGGAGGGAGACTGAGGATTGAGCTCAAGCACCAATAGCCAATAATTTAATCAATTATGCCTGTGTAATGAAACTCTGATTAAAACTCTTGGTGAATAATGTTTGAGTGGCTTCCCAGAAGGTGAACACATCAATGTGCTGGGAGGGTGGTGCGTCGAGAGAGGACATGGAAGCTCTGTGGCCCTCTAAGCCTTGCCCTGTGTCTGTCTTCCACGAGGCTGTTCTTGAATTACATCATTTATAATAAAACCGTAATCATATGTATAGCACTTTCCTGAGTTCTCTGAGTTGTTCTAACAAATTATGAAACCTGAAGTGGGAAAAGGGAGTGCCCAGGCAGGGAGGGGTAGTGAGAATCCCTGAATTTATAGCCAAGTCCAACAGAACTTCAGGTAGCCTGGGCACCCAGGACTTGTGACTGGCATCTAAAGTGAGGGCTATCTTGTGGGATTGAGGCTTTAAACAATGGAGTCTGGCGCTAACCCTGGGTAGTCAGAGTTGAACTGAATTGTGGGGCATCTAGTTGGAGACGGGGAATCGAGAACTGCTGGAATGATGCAGCATGCTATCTCATTCTTTATGTCTATAGATTCAAGTTTACTGAAAAGAGATCCAATGCAGGTGTTAAGTAAATGTTACACAGGTTGTATGCAGATATGGCAAGAATCAGGAATGTGATACTGAAGTACTAGATGTTTAAGGACCTCCTGACTAGAGCAAATGGACTTACTATTCAAAGATTTCCTAAGGGAAAATGCCAAGCTTCAATGGTACATGTCATTGTGATGTTTTAAAACAGCTAATGGGCTGGGCACAGTGGCTCATGCCTGTAATCTCAGCACTTTGGGAGGCCGAGGTGGGTGGAACACCTGAGGTCAGGAATTCAAGGCCAGCCTGACCAACATGGTGAAACCATATCTCTACTAAAAATACTCCATCTTAAAAAAAAAAAAAGAAAAAGAAAAAAGGTCGAGAGTAGTGGAGATGAACAAAAAATTGCTTTAGCCAAAGGATGCTATTTGCCCCCTAAACTTTTCTAAAGCAAATAATTTGAGTGTGCCAATTATGTCTTCATAATGGACATTATGAAATGTCCACATGGGAGTCAACATTTAAGACCATGAAAGGTAAGTCTACAAATCCTGTGCATTCACCAGCATGTGTGCACGGTGCCATAATAAGCATGCAGTAAGCCTTGGTTGACATTTTCACTCTCAGCTTAATGGTTTGCTTAGCTAATTGCTTTCATTAGGAGCTTGAGAGCATCAAAGGAGGATTTAAAATTAGATTTGCTTCCAAACAGGGAAAACAAATGCAAAAATATGTTCTTTGTTTTTCCAGAGTCAAAACTTCTTCATAGATCTGAGGACAATAGCCATTGGTTAATTAAAGTATAAGAACAGTATTTCTCAAGGTGTTATCAGCAGACTAGCAAATCAAATCCGAGTTTACTAAAAATGCAGATTATTAAACCCCTTGGGAGGAAGCTTTATTTTTAACAGTTCTCAAGGTGATTCTTATGCATGCTCAACTTTGACAACTTCTGTACTAAACACCTAAGGTTCACAGCAGACACCACTGATTATGGTTCTGTCACTAGCTAGCTCTGTGACTTTGAGAAAGTCCCTGATCCTCTCTAGGCCTTGATGTCCTCATACGTTAACAGTGTGCGCTCTGCTATGTCACCAAAGCCACCTCCACCTGCCTGACTCAATGCTAAACTGAAAACTGGAACCAAACTAAAGACTGCAAGAAGCTTCCATCTCAGGGAGCAATTCTGAGTCTCACCACATAGAGTTGTTTCCAGATGCTTCCCCATTCCCAAAGTGTCGTTGTCACTTCTTGTGCCAGAGGAATTTCTGCAGGGATGATGTTCTCAGTATTTCTATTTAAGGTGGGAGAAAAAGTGGTGTGAAATTGAGACCCAGGTGCTGACCAGATAAAACACGAACAAATTTGCATTAAGCTGCAGCTGCGAAGAGGGCCCTTCCTGACATTAGACTAAAATGCCTCCAATAGCCACACCAATTACGTTATGCAAATACAAGGGACTTGCTTTGTTATGTCCTCCTTTGCTAGGTTGGGCTCATTATTTAGGATTAATCTACTTTAATACAGTTCTAAGGTAGCCGCCAGCAAAAAGTTTGATTCCCCAAACTAATACCCCCTCAGAGTCAGATCTGAACATGAATCAACTTGGATCAGATCTCCCATTGAGGGAGAGAAAGGAGATCCACAAATACACACAGGCACAAGGAAGATAAGCTGAGCACCCCTCAGATCTGCCAAGTCAGATTCTCAAAATAAACAGGACAGAGATATCCATGAGCCACTGGAGGGTCAAGTGTGGTGAAGAATGGCAAATACCTTCTTTTCTCAACTGTCACTTCCTTGATGTGGATAAATGACTTAGGAAAAATGCCCTGTTGGAAACAAAACAAAATGAAATAAAAAGATATATCACCGCAGAAATGAATGACCCTAGGTCTCTATAATTTTTTTCCAAAAGCTACTGACTTATAAAATCCTCAGACTTTAAAGGAATAAACCCAGAGCCAGATAGAGCAGGGGCTGGATTCTAAATCTACTTATTTAGATCTGGCTTTCCCTCCAGTTCTCCATCAGTTGCTCCAGATCCCACAATAACCCTAGGTCTCACAATAGCCCTAGATCCCAAGGGATGCTCCAACCCATTATGGCCACTCATCCTACAGGTGGGCTATAAGGCAGTATCGTTTGAAAGACAACCGAAACCACTCACTGACTTTAAGCAAGACCAGGAGCTCTGCTTCTCCCGTCACCTGCCCAATTCCGGAAAGCAGTCACCCTTCACGGTCAGGAACAACCGGAAGGTCAGAAATAACTGGTCCTGAAGCAACAACGTTCCTAGGTGCATTTGGGCTAGTTTGATTTGAGACCTATTCTGCCTGCATTTATTCCATTGTTCTTTGAGAGAGCAGAGTAGGGGCATCCCTCCCAACACAGCATGTCAGAGAAGAAGGAAGAAGCTTCTATCATTTCCTTGCTCCATACATTTGGCTCAGTTAACAAGGTAAGTTTATCAATTACTTGGAAATACCTTCCTTCATAAATGCAACCAATGTACATACTGGGGACATCTGGTCACTGTGCTAGATGCTGTGAGAGAAAATGAGGCAAGCAAAGCAAGCATCTGCTCGCATGGAGACGACAGTGAAACATGAGGTTAGAACAAGAGAACCCCTCGAAGGTAGAAACCAGGCCTGTTCTTTCTGTGTTGACCTGGATGTACGGATGAGGAGATGACTGAATGTCGCAAACAACTCTAAAGGAAGGCAGTAGAATAAATTTCAAATTTATCAAGGCACAACCCCCCAGAGACTCGAGGGAGGGATAAATCAAGTGAGTGGCATTTAGGGAAATGTTGCAGGGAGAAGATGGCACCAGAGATGAACTTTAAAGAGTGAGGGAAACGGGAGGGAGCTGAGGCACAGCAAGTGCCAAGGCACAGAGGTCAGAGAGCACAGGGCACAGGAGGGAGGGTTGGGTTCCCTTTGCTGAGGAACAATGGTGGGAGAGACCTGCTCAGATGGGCTAGTAGGGCCATATGAAGACATCCAGTACTGACCCAAATAAAAACCAGGTGACCTTACCTGTAACATTTTGTGCTTTATGAGGTATCCCCTATACCAGTCTGCAAAGAGAAAACAAAGAAACAGGTCCCTCATTTATTACAAGTTTGTTGTTTTTCTGTTTTGTTTTGTTTTTAACTAGTAAAACTACTGCAAATTGCTTTAGACCTTGGGTAGAGATCAAACTCTGGAAGCTCATAGTCTTTGAAATCTGTTGAATGGGTTGCCACATCTCAAAATACATCTAAAAGTAAACTTCATATAAAGGTGCTCCTGATTTTGAAAAATCAGGAGCTCTAGTTGTGCTGGCCAGTGCTCCCAACCAGCTGGGAGGAGAAGAGCAGCAGGGCCCTCCAGACAGAGCATCTGCCTCCAGTCCACCAGCCTCAATGCAGTCCCTCCCTCGTGTCCATTGCCTTCCTGGGCCCTGTGATCATCTGCATGTTTTCAATTCCTGCCTTCAGGATATAGAAATGCTCCTGGATTTGGGCAAACATCCTAAAATAACACTGACAGTTCTAACAGCAGCAAATGGTGTCTAAAATGTGATTTACAAAAGTTAGTCATTACAAAACAGGTACGTTTAGGGACAGATAAAGGGACAGGGATTTTAAAAGATCTTGCCTTTGCGGGAATATTAAAAAATGTTTCAATGAACAGAAATCCAAATTACACACAGTCAGACAAAATACGCCCGGGTACAGCAAGTCCTGATGACCGTAATGAGTCCACTGGCCTTTGAAATGATTTGAACACAGCCAAGGAGTGGCATTTGTCATCTCTGTAAATAAAACGCGTCTGTCGGGAGCCTCATTAGCAGACCCTCATTACTGGGCTGACAGATTGTTGATGAAATATGTTCCCAACAGACATACAAGCAAGCCCCAAAACAAACAACTTAAAATGCAAAGTCACCCTTCATAGTCATGAGTCAGCCTGACGGCCAGGTCCTAAAGGAAACTCTAAAGCAACAGGCGGCCATGAGTGACAGAAAGTGAGAGGAAGGAGAAAAAGAGAAAGGAAGGAGAGAGGAAAAACAGAAAGGAAGAAAGGGAGGTTAGAAAGAGAATCTCAGGTGGGAAATAAAAATACCATTCTAAGCACTCTTTGCATATTAAGCCCTTCAATATTTGTAACAACCGTATGAGGTATGAACTGTAATTATCCTTTTTTACAAATGAGTGGCCTACCTGAGGCACAGAGAAGTTAAGTGACTTTCCAAGGATCACACAGCTAGTAGAGGTTGCAGTGTCAGGTTTTGAACATAAGCAACGATCACGCTATGCTTCCTATATTATGAGGGAATGATTTGATGGTTACCTAATATTAATATTTCCAGCTTCTCAGTGTCTGAATCTCCAAAACTAAATCTCCACTAAGTTACTTTCCACCTGAATACTTGCAGTGATGGAAGATGTTCTGCTTCATGAAGCATCACATTCTATTTTCCGTAGCCTATGATTATTTGTCAACAACTATTGAAAAATAATCCATAATTAACAATACTGCTTATACTTTCTAAGTGCTTCGTATGTGCTGGTAACTCTGTTGACATTTTTTGTTTTGTTTTGTCAAATTATAAATTAATCTTTACAACAATCCTATTAAGTAGATACTATTACGGCTTCAGTTCTGCAAATGAAAATAGACAGGCAAAGAGATTAAGCAGCTTGCTGATGGTCACACAGTCAGTGGGTGATGCAGCTGAGATTTACACTCAAGCAACACCCTGCTGCACTGTGATACAACAGCCTCCTTTATTTGCCCCTTTTCACCAACTAGATAGAAATGCAATTTTGTTATATTATTATTACCTGTCTTTCACTGGTCAACTGCAACATGCAAAGCTGTATGCTAAATGTTGTACAGGCATTCTCTCATTTAATCCTCAGAGCAACACTGTGAGCTAAGTATTATCATTCCCTTTGTGTAGATGAGAAAACTGATATTCAAGTAAATTGATGGGCTGGGCCAAGATCATACAACCGAGGTTCAAACTCAAGCTTATATGACTTTGAAGCCAATCCTTAAAGCTGGTTGGTCACATTGTCTCCCATGTGATGGGGTGAGAGTGCAAATACAGCTAAAGTCATCTGGTAGCAGTGACTTGAACCCACATGATGGCCAAGTCCACTAAAATCCACCAAAAAATAGAAAAACAATCGAGGGACTAATAGATGGTCCCTATACAAAGCTCATGTCCACATCTGCATCTCTGTGACAGGGACTCCATTAGGGTGCCTAGTCTTCCTGGATCCAAGGAGTTTGCCTGCTCTGAACCTCAAAACTCGCTTATGTGTACACATCTTATAGGTTTCCTAATTCTCAGAGTTGCAGCTCACTCCTGACAACAGGATTCTGCTGACACTTACACCCAATATTCTTATTCTGGCTCCCAGGTTCAAGTTCAATCAACATTAATTGTGCACCAACTATATATATTGCACTGGGCTACATGCTTTCAGGGACAAATCCCCAGGGATTCATTGCAAGAAGGCTTTATCTCCACTTGCCGGATGGTGACACTGAGATCAAACAAGTGGGGAAGAAATTCCAACACATTATTCAGCAGAAAAGCAGCCAAACCAGAATCCAAACCCATGCCTAGTGCATCACCTGCATCAGGACTATCCTTATGACTTTTTTCTGGCATTTTCACTTCTGCTAGGTCATTTATCTCTGACCACTGATGTTGGTTCCCTAATATGGTCACCAATCAGCTACATCTATCTATGCTCCAAGACATGACTGGGCAGATAACAACAGTTGGTACAAAAGAGAAAAATTGCTGGACAATGGACACCATGATCAAAAGCAGGCTCAGTGTAACATGGCATTTACCACGTCCCAGAATCCGCTCCTGTGTTCAACACTCTTTTGAATTCAATAATAACAAGGGTTTTTTGCTAGCCCTTTCCATGAAATAACCACTTTCTTTAACATAAAATTCACCATGCGCATTGCTATGGCCTGAATGTGTCCTTCCAAAATTCATATGTTGCAATTCTGACACCTGATGTGATGGCATTAGGAGGTGGGGTCCTTAGGTCATGAGAATGGAGCTTTTATGAATGGGATTCGTGCCCTTACAGAAGAGTTTGCTCCCTCTCTCTTTGCTCTCTGCCATGTGAGGCCATGACAAGAACTCAGCCATCTACAAACCAAGAAGCAGCCCTCACCAGAAACCAGATCTGTTGGTGCCTAGATCTTCAACTTTCCAGTCTCCGTAAGTATGAGAAATAAATTTCTGTTGTTTAAGCAGTTTATAATATATAGCAGCCCGAACTGACTAGACATGCATTCTGGAGGAAGATGAGAAAAGGAAATATTTGTACAATTCTTTTGGAAAATTGTAAAGTGCCAGTTATTCAGATAATCCTCTCTTTTCACATCTCAAATACCAATATCAAATATATCTAAATTCTCAAATCCTGTAAGAGTCAGGGGAGGCAGGAGATTTAAAATATCCCACACCATCAAAAAAGAATCTGAGGTCTAGAGATCCAGTCCTCCCTATGCCATTTCCAAGCCACAGAG
This sequence comes from Macaca thibetana thibetana, assembly GCF_024542745.1. Classification (NCBI taxonomy): domain Eukaryota; kingdom Metazoa; phylum Chordata; class Mammalia; order Primates; family Cercopithecidae; genus Macaca; species Macaca thibetana. Next base: position 12,052,317 of record NC_065583.1, read on the forward strand.
CCTTTGGTCATGTCACTTAAACCTCAGTGTTTTCATCTGTAGAGTGAGGGAAATAACACCTAGCCCCAGAGGAGTGCTACAAACACTATTTGTTAGACAAGGTTAGAAAGTATATGCATCTGGCAAAAGTACAAAAACTTGGATGGAAAGAAAACATACTGATTTCAGGATAAGTGTTACCTACATATGGACAAAAGAAAAAAGAATAGAGGAGGGGTAAAAAGGGATTTCAATTTCATTCGAAATTTTTGTTTCTTAAAAACAAATGTCTGAAGAAAGTATACACATATGTGTGTGTATATACATATAAACATGTGTATATACATATAAACACACATATATAAGTTCTCTCGCTACCATATTTATATGTAAACATATATAAATATGTTGATATTCATCTGAGTGATGAGTACTTAGGAGTGCTTTTTCTTTCTTGTGTGTTAAAATATATAATAATATTGAGATCAAATGGAAGCTAGTACCTATCACTGGTTGATATGATTTGGCTTTGTGTCCCCACCCAAATCTCATATCAAATTGTAATCCCCTTGTGTCAGAGGAGGGACCTGGTGGGAGGTGATTGGATCATAGGGGTGATTTCCCTCATGCTGTTCTGGTGACAGCGAGTTCTTATGAGATCTGATGGTTTCAAAGTGTGGCACTTCCCCCTTGCTCTTTCTCTTTCCTGCTGCCGTGTAAGATGTACCTGCTTCCCCTTCACCTTCCACCATGATTGTAAGTTTCCTGTGGCCTCCTTAGCCATGCAGAACTGCAAGTTAATTAAACCTCTTTTCTTCATAAATTACCCACTCTCGGGTAGTTCTTTATAACTGTGTGAAAACAGAATAATACAGAAACTTGGTACTGACAGAACTGGGGGACTGCCATAAAATACCTGAAAATCTGGAATCAATTTTAGAACTGGGTAACAGGCAGAGGTTGGAACAGTTTGAAGGGCTCAGAAAAAGATAGGAAGATGTGGGAAAGTCTGGAACTTCCTAGAGACTTGTTGAATGGTTTTGACCAAAATACTGATAGTGATATGGACAATGAAATCCAGGCTGAGGTGGTCTCAGATGGAAATGAGGAACTTCTTAGGAACTGGAGCAAAGGTCACTCTTGCTATGCTTTGGCAAAAGACTGCGGCACTTTGCCCCTGTCCTAGAGATCTGTAGAAATCTGAATTTAAGAGAGATGATTTAGGGTATCTGGCAGATAGCATTCAGGATCTGACCTGGCTGTTTCTAAAAGTATATAATCATATGCACTCACAAAGAGATGGTCTGAAATTGGAAATTATGTTTAAAAGGGAAGCAGAGAGTAAAAGTTTGGAAAATTTGCAGCCTGACCATGTGATAGAAAAGAAAAACCCATTTTCTGTGGAGAAATTCAAGGAAGCTGCAGAAATTTACATAAGTAACAAGGAGCTGAATGTTAACAGCCTAGGTAATGGAGAAAATGTCTCCAGGGCATTTCAGAGATCTTCATATCAGCCCCTCCAATCACAGACCCAGAGGCCTAGGAGGGAAAAATGCCTTTGTGGGCTGGGCCCAGGGCCCTGTTGCTGCTCTGTGCAGCCTCAGGACTTGGCGCCCTGTGTCCCAGGCACTCCACCTCCAGCTATGGCTAAAAGGGGCCAAGGTACAGCTAAAACTGTTGTTTCAGAGGGTGCAGGACCCAAGTTTTAGCAGCTTTCATGTGCTGTTAGGCCTGCAGGTACACGGGAGACAAGAGTTGAACTTTGGGAATCTCTGCTTAGATTTCAGAGGATGTATGGAAATGCCTGGATGTCCACGCAGAAGTCTTCTGCAGGGGCAGAATCTTCATGGAGAACCTCTGCTAGGACAGTGCAGAGGGGAAATGTGGGGTTGGAGTCCCCACACAGAGTCCCCAGTGAGCCACTGCCTAGTGGAGCTGTGAGAAGAAGGTCACCATCCTACAGACCCCAGAATGGTAGATCCACCAACAGCTTGCACTGTGTGCCTAGAAAAGCTGCAGGCACTCAATACCAGCTTGTGAAAGAAGCTGTGGGGGCTGTACCCTGTAAAGCCACAGAGGCAGAGCTGCCCAAGGCCTTGGGGGCCCATCCCTTGCACCAACGTAACCTTGCATAGACGTGAGACATGGAATCAAAGGAGATTTTGGAGCTTTATGATTCAATGGCTGCCCTGCTGGGTTTTGGACTTGCATGGGGCCTGTAGTCCCTTTGTTTTGGCTAATTTCTCCCTTTTGGAATGGGAGAATTTACCCAATGCTTGTATCCCCACTTATCTTGGAAGTAACTGACTTGTTTTTTTGATTTTACCGACTCATATTTGGAAGGAACTTGCCTTGTCTCAGATGAGACTTTGGACTTGGCCTTTTGAGTTAATGCTGGAGTGAGTTAAGACTTTGGGGGACTGTTGGGAAGGCATGATTGATTTTGTAATGTGAGAAGGACATGAGATTTTGGAAGGGCCAGGGGAGGAATGATGTGATTTGGCTCTGTATCTCCACCCACATCTCATCTCAAATTGTAATCCCCATGTGTCAGGGGAGGGACCTGGTGGGAGGTGATTGGATCATAGGGGCAGTTTCCCCCATTCTGTTCTTGTGATAGTGAGTTCTCACAAGATCTGATGGTTTAAAAGTATGGCACTTCCTTTCTTATTCTGTCTGTCTCTCCTGCTGCCATGTAAAACATGTCTTGCTTCCCCTTCATCTTCCACCATGATTTTAAGTTTCCTGAGGCCTCTCCAGCCATGCAGAACTGTGAGTCAATTAAACCTCTTTTCTTCATAAATTACGCAGTCTCAGCTATTTCTTTACAGCAGTGTGAAAACAGACTGGTAAAGAGTGTGAATCCTGACTAAAAACCTTCTGCATACCAAAGAAAACAACAAAATGAAACAAAAACATGTGAATTAGGGAAAAAATTGTAAACTATACATCTGATAAGGAGTTAATATCAAAAATTTTATAAAGAACTCATATAACTCAATAGTATAAAAATGAGTACAAAATAAGCAAAGAACCTGAATAGACATTTCTCCAAGGAAGACACACAAATGGCCAACAGATACATGGAAAAGTGCTTGACATCATTAGTTGTTAGAAAAATGAAAATCAAACCAGAATGAGATGTCACCTCACACCTGTGAAAACGGCTATTATCAAAAAGTCAAGAGATAACAAATGTTGGCGAAGGTGTGGAAAAAAGGGAACTCTTTTACACTGTTGGTGAGAATGTAGATTGGTACACTCATTGTTGAAAAAGGTGTGGCAGTTCCCAAAGAAATTAAAAATAAAACTAGCATATGACCCAGCAATCCCTCTTCAAGGCATAGATCCAAAGAAAATGAAGTAACTGCCTTATAAAGATGTCTGTGTTCTCATATTCATTACAGCATTATTCACAATAGCCAAGATATGGAAACAACCCGCATGCTCACCAATGGATGAGTAGATAAAGAAACTGTAATGTACATATACAATGGAATATTATTCAGCCTTTAAAAAGGAGGAGATCTTGCCATTTGTCACAGCATGGATGAACCTGGAAGACATTATGCTAAGTGAAATAAGACAACACAGAAAGTACTGCATTATTTCACTTATATATGGAACCAAAAAAAAGAGTCAAATAAACAGACATAGAGAATGAAACAGTGGTTACCAGGGCAGGGTAGGGGATGGGAGGAATGAAATGGGGAAATATCGATTAGAGGTTACAGGGTAACAGATATGTAGGAAGAACACGTCTAGAGATCTAATGTACAACAAGGCATCTATAGTCAATAAAATTGTACTGTATTTGAGATTTCTGCTAACTGATTAGATTTTAGCTGCTGATGCCACAAAAACAAAAACAAAAAGAAAGGTAACTATGTGAGATGATGGATATGTTCATTTGTTTCACTATCATAACTATCTTACTACCTATGTGTATCTCATAATATCATGTTGTATACCTTAAATATATATAATTTAAAATTTTTTAAAGAGTACGAACTCTGCAATCAAAGTCTGAATTTGATGGAGATCTGCTACTTAACTGTGTGATCATAGACAAATTAATACTTTCCTCTGAGCCTCAGTCCGCTCATCTATAAAATGAGAATAATAGTGCCTCAAACTCAGAGAGTTTGCCCAGTGTCCAAAAGAGTTAGTAGATACCATTCTTTAAAAAAAAATCAATTAATAATAATGCAGAGAAAGTTGGGCACATTTTCTGTTTTATTTTCAGGACATATGGATTTATAATACCATTTCTGTTTTTTCACTAAAGTCGTTTCAACATATTTCCATCACAACAAAGCAAATAGACATGCCTCAAATGAAACATAACGGAAGTTTACTGACGTCTTAGCCTCATCCTCATTCAGAAGGGAAGAAAACTTCATATACACACTGCTGATAATGGAGCAGCCTTACTGAAGAAAATGGAGTCCTTTTCAAGTGACCTGTCATTATAGCACACCTGAACAAAAGACTATCACCTTGCAAGGTGGTGCTTTAAAAAGATTCCATGTTAAGTGCTCATAATGTCCTCACTTATACTAAAAGAAAATAATTTGGATGGGTCAACATCACCCTGAAAAGAGTTATTAGCAAGGAAGCCACTGTGTATGGCTCTGGGTGTACCCTACTCAGTGAGGAGTACATTCAAAATCTCATTGTGCCAAGCTTTTTGCAGCCAAACCAACAATGTGGTAATAAATATGTGTTCACTTAGAAAGCACTCCAGTATTTTCAAATGAGAACAGAAGGTCTCAGAATAGTACACAGAGTATGTAGTTGCATTTCTGGAAAACAGCAACAACAAAAGCAATGCGTTATTTTTTAAAAGCAGAGGATGCTCTATCCATCTCCTCCCTCACTCCTCTGATTTTATTTGTTTATTTATTTATTTATTTTTAGAGACAAAGTCTCACTCTGTTGCCCAGGCTGGAGTGCAGTGGCATGATCATGCCTCACTACAGCCTCGAACTCCTGGGCTCAAGCAATTCTCCCATGACAGCCTTTGGAGGTAGGAAGTTGTTGCCTTAGGAGGGCATGATACAGTTCTTCCACCCCAAAACTACATCCACACACAGTATGAGTGCATTCCAGGAGCTTCACACAAAGATGTCAGGGGCCTCTGGCATCTCAATCCCCAGCTAATTGGCTATTTCTACAGTGGACTGGCTGATCACAGAGGGCTTATCTCAGTAGAGATGAAAGAATTGGAAAGAAGGCAACCCAAACTCCCTCCTTCCCCAGGTCTTGTTCAAACCAGGGAAACAGAAGAAGTAGGTGAGCTGCACAATGGATATATAAGATTGAAGTCTTCCGATGTCATCAAATATCAGGAAAGATGTCAATCAAGTATGACTGGAGGAAGTGACTGGGGGGAAATAAACTAGCACTGCTTTTTTCATGTTTGTCCCTTCTATGAGGAATTCCTATGCTCAGTACACTTACATGTGTTTTCCACATCTAAAACACAGAATGTTTATGCCGCCTCTGGGTAAAAGAGGCAGCATGAGAAATATAATATGGATAATGAAGTCAGCATTTCATGTCTAAGGCTTAGCATGGCGTAGCATGAGTACCATCTTGAACTATGGGAGCTTTTATCATAACAATACATTATCTTTATAATAAAAAGTGAAATTCACCCATGTTTAAACAGTCCAGGTTAGGGTCCTGTTTTCCCTCTTCATCCAGCTGAGTAAATTTAGTACATAGGCAAGGAAGGGCTAGCCTCACCCACTCCAGGCAAAGATTCAGCTTCTGGGCCATGTTGTAAAAACATACATCTGCGAGTTTCGGTAAAGCGCTACATAATGGGGGAGAGGATGGAATTAACAAACACAGAGAACCTTCTATGAGCCAGGCTGGTGCTAGACAGTTTCTTTACTTTTTCTCATTTTATCCTCATAACAAGCCTAGGAGCAAGGTGAAAACAACCCACTTGACAGATGAGAAACCTAAAGCTTACATACCCAAGATGACTCCACTAGTGAGTAGCAGAAGCAGGGAATAACTTTCTGATTCAAAAGCCAGTGCTCTTTTCATTTCTTTACTGGAGGTGGCGGGGAAGATTTTAAAACTATTGAAAGCCCGACAGGGTGGCACGCATCTGTAATCCTAGGTACTTGGAAGGCTGAGGCAGGAGGACTGCTTGGGCCCTGGAGTTGGAGACCAGACTGGGCAACAAAGTGAAACCCCCATCTCAATAATAATAATAATAATAATAATAATAATAATAATAATGCAGTCTTGTAGATTGGAAGCAAATATCCTCAGGTGTTGGCAATGATTAATTATGGGTGGTTGGGATGTAAGTGACTGTTATTTTACTCTTCATGCTTTTTTTGCTTCATTTTTCAGAGATTGAGTCTTGTTAGTCTTGAACTCCTAGGCTCAAGAGATCCTCCTGCTTCAGCCTCCCAAGTAGCTAGAATTATAGGTGCACACCACCATGCCCAGCTTAAAGACTGTATTTTGTTTTGTTTGTTTAAAACTAATATATGCTATTGTAAAGAATTTAAACTAAACAGAAAAGTACAAGCATAAAAACTTAAAGAATTATCCTGAATCCCATTACACAGAAAAACACTATTAATATCATTCCAGGCAACTCTTCATTTATTTTTATGTACATAGAATGACAGATAAAAAGATAAAATATGATTTTTAAAACACTCTCATAAAAATGAGCATATAGTGAAGATACTACGTAAATAAAAATTTTATTTAATCTTATTTGTATTTAACAGAAGAAAAAGAAACCAAGTGAAATTGAGGGGCATTTGAACTTCAATTCAATGTTACTTTTATCACTAAAAAGATTTCTTAAAAACTTCTCTAAAATGAAAATTGTTATGAAAAGCATTCAAAGATAGAAGTGTTTTTTTTTAATTCCATGTTTTATTTCCAATTAATATTCATTGACTTTGTTGTCAAAGTGATGTCATTGAGTTAGCTATTCTCTTCCATTCTCCTCCCAAGTCTCAATTTTATTAGATTTTTTAAAATACTGTCTAGGTTCCCAACAGTAACATTCTTTTTGGTAGCCATAAATATCATGATGTCAGGGGCATCTGGCATTTCATTCCCCGGCTACATGACCATTTGTACGGTGGGCTGGCCAATCATAAGGCTTATTTCAGTAGAGAAGACAAGGAATAGGAAAGAAAAGATCCCAAACTCATTCCTTCCCCAGGTCTTATCTGAACTGGGGAAAGGGAAGAAGTGGGTGAGCAGCACATGGATATGAGATTAAAGTCTTCTGATGTCACCAAATCTCAGGAAAGATGTCAACCAAATATCACTGAAGGAAGTGATTGGGGGAAAAAAAAATCACACTTTTTTTTTATGTTTGTGCCTTCTACAAGAAATTCCTACTGTTTTTAATATCAATTTTTATAAACCGATTCATTTTCACCCAATATTGGCCACTATTTCCTTTATCACAGCTTTTTAATCCTATATTCCTTTATTGTGTGATTCACCTCTCAATTGGCTGGATTTTGTTTTTGAAGTAGTTTTCTATAAGAAGGTTTCACAGGTACACCCATATTCTTTCTACTACACAGTTTTGACTAATTTTTGACTAACATTGTGGTTTTCACATCTTTTATATTTTTGGAGGAACTATTTTTTTCGATCAGAATCACAGACCACACACCCCATCTGCAAAGTGGACAACACCAGACCTGTTCTCAGACCCCCTCCAGCTCCATTTCCTTCTGCCACTCAAGGTACCCCAAGAAGCCTTTGGATCCCCTAAATTCCAGTTTGAAAACTGCATAGTCATGAGCGTATGCATGAGAAGTCCTAATAATTTGCATACCAGGAGATATGATATTTCCTCAGATAGCTAGACTCATTCTAGCAGACTTCTGAACACCGTCTTTTCAAAGAATTAATAAATTATTAGCCACTTACCAAATGAATATATCCAGCTTTTTCCAGCAAGATATTGTGACTAATTTACAAAGATACATTAAAATAAGACTAATTGAATTAGAAATGGAAAATCAGAACCAAAGAAAGGATAAAGGTGTCCCAGAGATGAATAAAGGTGTCCCAGAGATGAATAAAGGTGGCTTGAATCCACCAGAGTAGCCTTCGTAAAGGTCAGGGCGCCAGGCCAGGAAAAGGTACTGGCAAGGCTCTGACTATGGCAGCCTGTGGGGGAGGTTTGCTCCCTCAAGCTTTCTATCCAGGGAAACTGCATACAACAAAGAGAAAAATACTCATCTGGATTTCATAATGTAGGACACAGAAAATAATGACCAAGGCCTTGTTATTGTTTTGGCAGGCATGGGTGGAGGAAAGAATGTGGGCTTGGCCATCAGAAAAGAGCCACTGGGGCCAGGCGCGTTGGCTCGTGCCTGTCATCCCAGCACTCTGGGGGGCCGAGGTGGGCAAATCACTTAGGGCCAGGTGTTCAAGACCAGCCTGGTCAACATGGCAAAACCCCATCTCTATTGAAAATACAAAAATTAGCCAGGCATGGTGGTGCATGCTGGTGATCCCAGCTACTAAGGAGGCTGAGGCACAAGAATTGCTTGAATCTGGGAGGCGGAGGCCGCAGTGAGCCAAGATTGCATCATTGCACTCCAGCTTGGGAGTCAAGAGCAAGACTCTGTCTCAAAAAAAAAAAAAAAAATCCACTGGCTCACTGTGCAACTTTAGATGAGTCATTTCCCATTTCCCTGCCTCCATTTCCTCATCTGCAAATGTGAGGTCTCGTACCTGTTTCTCAGCATTAGCATCCAGTAGCATGAAAGAGGCACTGAGGAGAGTTGCTGCTGTTTTTATTTTCATTCTTTGCCCTTGGTAGTCACCTACAGTTTGCTTGTCTGCCACTGGGCAGAACTAGGTTTGTAAAAGATCGGGTTATGCTGTGGGCAGGAAGCAGGGTGCTTGGAATCACAGACCCAGTTCTCTAGGACAGTGTCCCCACCCTTCTCCTCCAGCCTTGTCCACTCCTTGTGTAAAAGGTTTCAACAGGGCCAGAGTGTGAACTTTGCAGGCCCTGGTATCCCCTCATCTACAACCCCAAGTAAAAATAATACTAAAGCATAAAATAAATATAAGGAAGATGAACAAAGTTCTCATCTCCCCCATGACCCCTTTTAAAGTTATCTTGAAATATCAAATTTCAAGTTATTTCCCAAAAAAAATGGTTTTCTGTATGTTTTTTTGGTTGTATCTATGTGCACAGGTATGCATATGTGTATATATGTACACACGTATGTTTGTGTGTGTCTGTGTGTGTGTGTATGTGTTTACACAAGCATCCTTGTACAAATCTTCAGACCCAGCTGGGGATTCCATTGCCTAGGAGATTGCATGTGGCTAATCCAGTACTGGAAAGGACACCGCTTGGCCTATGGGTTGTGGTGAGGAGTGACTAGGATCATGTGTTATAAAGAATGTAGCACAGTGTCTATTTTGTGGAAAGGACCAAAGACGGCTACTCCTGCAAGTGACCGCCTTTCCCCACGGAAGGCCTCCTTCACAGTGGCACGTGTGCCTCCTCCCTGACCCTCACTCCCTCCCCAGGTCCTCATCTGATGGATTCACTGGGGGCAGACCAGGCCTGTGTGCTCAATCCACTCTCTTTTCTTCCTCTGCCTTTCTACCCAGACACAGGAAGCCCGTGTTCTGTGCCCTCCATGTAGCAGGAGCTACCAGCAGGCCCAGGCAGGAGGGAACTGTGATGGGCCAACTGGGCCAGTGAGGGGTGGAGCATGCCTGACTGCGGGTAACAGATCAGTAGCTCATTTGGTTCTCATGCCCAAGCCATGCTCCCAATATCAAGTTTATCAGTGACATATTGATTTCCAACTGCTTGACTTAGGAGTCCAAGGCCATTAGTCTTTGTGCAAATTTTAAAAAGCACTCCCGACCACCACACTACCATGGGTGGACACAGCCCAGTAGACACCTGGCTTCACAAGGCAATGGCACCTTTGTAGGAGAAAGAAAGAGATACCACCGCACTGCCCAAGACAGGGCTCCCGGCTTGGGGAAGGCAGTGAGCTCCTGCTCCCAAGGCCGGGTGCCTTCATGCAGTAAACAAATTACATGACTGTGTACATCAGCTCCCCTGGAATTAGAGGTGTGATTTATGGGACCCTTCCAAACCCTAATGATGCTTATTTCTCTTTATCATGATATTAATACTAATAAAGAACTGTATCTAGCAAGAGTCACAGGCTGAATAGCCCCATGGCTGAGGCAAATGGAGAACATAACAAATATCGAACCACCCAGTTAGGCTTTCGCTATGAAACATACATTCCTAAAATGAGAAAACATTTCTGTTTAGTACATTCTAATTACTAGCGTTACCAAAACGTTTTTAAACAGACCACATAGTCGCAGGTGCAGAAAGAGGGCTGAGGGGCCTGGGTGTACCATAGGCTTCCACCAGCCAAAGCTCCAGCACCTGGGGCATGGGCCAGCAACTCACCTCCACATGTCTCCTGTATTCGTACCACATCACCAATCTGCAGGGAGAGCTGGGGGGCTCCACTGCCTTGGAAGTTGTATATGGCTGTGAAATAGAAAGAAAGACAGCTAGGTGAGACCTCTGGATCTCTTTAGTCTCTGCTCCTTCCTGCTATCCCTGCCTCAAGTCCATTCCACGCCCATGCAGCCCACCTGGGCTAAACAAAACTGACACACAAACCTATTGCCTGCCACAAGAGTCATTTCAGAGTCAGCCTGGCTCCCAAGACCTTCTGTTAACCAAAGCTCACCTCTCCTCAACACAGGCCCTGCATTCAGCCTGAGTGACAAGGAGGCTGCTGATATTTACTACGGACTGTCCTCTTACTGTACACCAGGCAGTTAAAGTGGTACATCGTTTGTTATGCATGTTTTGCTACAATTAAAAAGAAACAACTGCATACTAAGCGCCTGAAGTGTTGTGAGGTGTTATACTAGGTGGGAGAGATGAACTGGTGAGCAGGATGGCAGGAGAGCCAGGCAGCTGTGTCCTCTGAGAACCTGAGCCCCTCCTTCAGCCAGGCCTGGGGTTCAGTTCCAGCTCAGGCACCCCAGGGATCTATGACAAGTTATTATGAGAAAGAAACAGAGTCCTAGCACGTGAAGAGCCTACCATGTTGTAATGCTTCATAACCAGTAACCAAATGGTAGAATTAGACAGCCAAGGCCTTGTATTCTAATGGGAGAAGCTGACAGGTTTCCCTGCAAAGACCAGATGGATGGTCTGGGCTCAGGAAGTACAGGTGCTTCGAGAGCACGGGAGATAGCATGCTGGAGCCATGCATGGGGGCCACAGGAGGCTTCCTGGAGACAGGGCCAGCCGAGTTGGGTCCATGCTCCTCCCCTACTGGCACAGACCACTGGGATGACGGAGAGGGCTATGCAAGGGAAGGAACCTGTGTAGGAGATTTACCAGGAGGAAGGCCCCGGTGTGAGCTCCAGTCCCTCATGATGCCCTTGGTCCTGCTGCTGCCCACATGACAGGGAGCAGCTACATCTCCAGACTCCTCCAAACCCACTCTAGCTGGTGACCGCTACAAAACAGACTCATTTTCCCTCTAAATGTGTTTCCCCACTTGTAAAGTGGGCATTATTGTGCCACTCTTACCCACCCCACAAGGTTGGGTGGGGAGCTAAGATAAGAAGATACCATTGTGAAAAGGTTATTATTCCTAAACAGGAACGAAACGCAGGCATGCCCCACTTTTCTGGAAGTGGGTTATCATTGTGGATCCTAATAAGAACTAGTATGTAGCAATCACTTATATCCCAGACATGATTCTAAGTTCTCCATGTGCATTTACTCATTTAATTCTCACAATAATCGTTGGAAGTGAGAAGTCTTACTATTTCCAAATTTCAGATACAGAAACTCAGGCAGAGAGAGGTTACTTGCCTTGCCCAAGGTCACACAGTGCTGGACCTGGGAGTACAGGCCCATGCTCTTTCCCACTCCTCTACTCTACAGGTCCGCCTCTTCATAATTACCTCCTTTTAACATTGAGGACACGGACCATGGACTGAGCCACTAAGTGACCAGGGTCTAAATGACCAAAGCTGCTCTGTGTCTAACCCCTATGTACAAGCTGGGTGAAATGCCGCTGGGTTCGGTGCAGATTCTTTTGCATCACAGACACCACCTCCAGTCTCTAACTCTCATTCATCTCTGCCTCTTCCCACTTATCTCCTTCCCTCCCTCTTCCATCCTTCCTCCTTCCCCTGGTACTATCTCCCCAGCACGTCTGCCTAAACCACATTAAAAGACCAGAGCGGTTCAGAAGGAACCCCAGTTCTGCCACTCACTACTGTGTTATCTTGGGCAAGTGACTTCACCTCTCTGGGTCTCACTTTCTTACAATGGGGATGTTAACAGTACCTATCTAGCAGGGTTTTTAGGATGCTTAAATGGAGAGGAGCACAGGCTGTCCCCTCTACTCCAAGGTGTCCCCCATATCCCTAACTCCCTTTGTGTGCATTCAGAGAGATGAAGTCTCCATCCTGAAAGATGATAAAGCTTAGGAGTTAAGAGCTAGTTGTCTCTGGAGTCAGACAGATGTGGCTTTTGAGGCCAATTCTGTCCTTTCCTGGCTCTGGTCTCAAGCCTAGGGCTGCAGTGTACAACTGCCCAGGCTGTGGCCTGCACAAGGCCACCCAATCAAGAGAGCAGTGAAGGCTGGCACCCAACCTGTGATCTGCTTGCCAAGGCTTGCACACTGCCCTCACACTGTGCCCACCAGAGGAGGAGTATCTTTTTGTAATCCACAGAAAGGCGCTGTAGGAGCCAGGGACAGGCTGCTTGAGCAAGAGGCTGCATCTCCCTAAGCCTCAGTTCCTCCAACTGTAGAATGCAAGAAATAATGGTCCCTACCTTATTGGGTTCCTGGGAGGCTCAGCTGATATTAATGCCCATACATGACTTGACTTAATGTCCAGCCATAGTAAGTGCTCAGTAAATGGTAGTCACTTTTCTTTTTAGTAGCATTATATTATCTCCTGAACAAGGCTCACTCCTTCAGAACTTTGTGTCACTTTTAAATCTACTTTCCTGCAGTTTGCAACCAACGGCTCTGTCGACCAACACTTAACCAAATTAACCCTGTGTCTAAAAGCAAACCTTGAGAGGGCCCTCGGGGGACGCCGAAGCTTCTCTCCTCCTGCATAAACACAACCTGTTTCTTCATTCCCTCCGCACTTGGCCTGACTTCAACCCCCTTCCCTTTATAGGCTGCTGTCGCCTGGACACACTCCAGTTTGCTGGTGTCCTCACTGGGCAGACTCTGCTCCCTGCTCTTCCAGCCCAAGTGGTCTCCCTGAGGACTTGGCAGTACAACTGGACAGGATGGTGGAAGCAACTGAGGCTTCCAACAGAAGAAAACCATGCACAACGTGCGTTAGTCTCTGGAGCATGAGCAAATCAGGTGTGTCCATCAGATATCTGGAGGTGGGGCAGGACTGTATGTTACTCCCTGACCAGCAACTCCCTGCTTTCCTCGGGAATCTTCCCTCATCCTCTGCCCAGCAATGTCAGGTGAGAAGGTGCCAGTAGATTGGCTTAAGATGTCCTGGACAGATCTTGAAACTGGGTATTCAAGGTGAAGATGCGTATTCATTCTAAGTACTCACTGATTACAAAAATGAAAGTAACTGACTTTGGCACTTAATTTATAAATCTATTTCTGCCTTGCATAAGGGCTTCTTAAGGCTCCATTTGAAGAAAAGCAGGCATGACTGACAAAGGAAGTGGCTTTGCCTATGAATACCCAATTCTGTTTAGTCTTCTAGATGACTAACAGGAAGCTCCAAGCCAGAATGCCCCTCTGCTAAGTTTGATGGTTTATCTCTGTCCTTCAGTTTGCTTCTGACCAGTCTAAGATGGGCCTAACCACTCTCAACTTTTGAACAAGGGATGAAAAAGGCAGAAAAACAAGAGGAAGAAATCACAGCTGGGTCCACTCTGCCCCGTGCCTGTCCACAAAAGACAGACAAATCGGGGAAGCCTGCCCACAGCCCCTCAGGCCCTTGGCCGTTCCCGCAAATAACCATTCCAGCTTCCCCATTATGCAAGGTCGCCAAGCCCTGGGGAATACTGATACATTCCCTATGAAAGACTTGACCTCTCCTTGTGCCAAAGCACCATACGTAAGAACCAAAGCAGAAACCGGTATCCTGACAAGCCCACCCAGAACAAAGCATTTATGGCCAAGGATCAAAGGGATGTTCCCAAGTACCGAAGCCATCTTGGGTCACTGAATCCAGCAAGGACTCATATTGGAAATCCCAGGTTGGCAAGCCACTGGACTGCTATTTTGAGGCAGATGGAACTTCTAGCAACCCTGGAAATCAAATCTACTGATTAGTTACCAATTCTACCTAAACATATTGAAGTACTCTATTCATCAGGAGTCCAAAGAGAGGGAGCTAAGGTGAAAGTAAACACCATTGTTCTAGCACAGTGGCTCATAAAAACAACTAAAGAAGGGTCTCTGTGCTTTGTGCAATTTTAGGAGATAAGTTCAATGTTTCTCTTTGATTTACATATAAGGAAACTGAGGAAGGGGTTGGTAAACAACTGCTCCACCTAGTAAGACATATAGATAGATCTCAAAGTCTAAATTCTAACTACTGTACACCCTGCTTCCTAAGAAAATGGTAAATATTTAAAGCACGTTTTATACACCAAGTACATACTGCATGGTGTTTTCAACAGATATTCATGTGAACATCTAGTGTATGCTAGATACTGTCCTAAGTACTGCAGACACAGTATGTAGTACCTGCTGTGTTCTAGGTATTGCTCTGAGTACTACAGTCACAGTGATAGATAAGACAGGCAAAATCCCTAGCACGGCCAGGTGTAATGGCTCACGCCTATAATCCCAACATCATGGGAGGCAGGTGTTTGAGGTCAGGAGTTTGAGACCAGCCTGGCCAACATGGTGAAACCCCGTCTCTAATAAAAACACAAAAATTAGCTGAGTCTGGTGGGGTACACCTATAGTCCCAGCTACTCGGGGGGGCTGAGGCAGGAGAATCGCTTGAACCTGGGAGGCAGAGGTTTCAGTCAGCCGAGATTGCACCTCTGCACTCCAGCCTGGGCGACAGAGCAAGACGCCAAAAAAAAAAAAAAAAAAAAAAAAAAAAAAAAGTCCCCAGCACTTTACTTGTATCAGTGCATTTAATCTTCATAGTAACCTCAAGTTATTAGTCTTCCTGTAACACACAAGAAACTCAAAGAGATGTTAAGGAACTTACTCATAGCCACACAGAAAGTGGCAGAAAGTGAATTCAAACCCAGAGTGGAGTCCAGAGTCCCTGCTTCCTCACCAGGCCATTGCTGGCATCACACTCTATTATACATACTGGACTTGTTTATATCCTGTCTTTCCCTCCAGCCTCGGTAAGGATGGAGACTGAGTCTATCTTGTTGACCACTGAATTCCCAGCACCTGGCCCACAGTAGAAGTGCAATCGATATTTATTGAACTTTTAAGAAACGCTCACTGGACTGAAGGGATGTGAATGAACACGAAGGGCAGCTATGTCGCTTCTTCTGGCTATATTCTTTCTTGCATTTCTCAAGATTGCTTCAAGAGACGCTGACCCAGCTTAGCTGCCAATTTTGATTGCAGCCATCAAGTGCTGTGTGACCCTTTGAGATGGATTTGTACCTCATCTGGGGCCCTGCCATCTGCTGACATGTTTGAAAACACAAGCTTCAGCCAACACCAAGTGTTAATAGAGTTTGGACAAGTGACTGTATAAGAGGAACAAAAGCAATAATGGAGAAAGAATGTAATTGCCCGAAGCTCACTTCTCCAGTCCCTGAGCTGGGTTTTGGAGAGTCTCCACTCCAGGGGGAAACAGAACCAGCCGGCAGGTCCACTTTGGATTCAAGTGAAATGCGCTCACTGAAACGCGCAAGCAGAGGAAGTCTCTGGACAGGTGTTGACAGCCTGAGCACTGAGGCAGCATCCTGACACTGCATCCACAGGGCGACTGCAATGACCCAGCAGAAGCCTCTGGCAGCCACCCCAGAGCTCAAACCCGGGCGCTAGTCAGCAGCGAACGAGGCCGAAGAATTATAGCCAGAGGGAACCTAGAAGGAGGAGGTGTTCCTCCACCCACCAGGAGAGAGCAGAGGAATCACAAGAACAGCTAACCTCTGCCAAACACTTACCGCGTACCAGACACTATTCCAAGGGCTTTACACACAGTCACCCATTTAATCGTGAATCTGCAGTTCTTGGGGTGTGTATGATTATTATTGTCTCTGTTTTACAGGTGAGGAAACTGAGGTAGTGCAAGATCAAGTAAACATCCTGGGGTGAACACAGCAAAGAAGGGGCCAAGTGAGGATTTCACCCCAGACAGGCTGGCTCCAGAGCACACGCTCTCAGCCATGCACCACACTCACATCGCCTCTCATGAGTGGAGATGCATTTGGCCCCGGCACTGTGCCAGGTGCTTCAGGCTTCTTGCTGGACCATGATATCAACTTTATGGGCTGCATATTGTAGTGGTCAGTTTTTAACGAGTCAATGGCATGCCCAGTCAACAAGAGGAAACTTAGGATTCCAATGAATTCTGTAAAACAGTGATTCTCAACTGGGAGTGAATTTGCCCCACTGGAAGAGACATTTGTTGATGTCTGGAGACATTTTTGCTTGTCCCAACCTTGGGGAGGGGAGTCGGGGGTGTCAGTGCTACTAGCCTCTAGTGACTAGAGGCCAGAGATGCTGCTAAACATCCTACAGTGCACAGGACAGCCCCATAGCAAAGACTTTCCTGGCCCACAGTGTCAATAGTGCCAAGGTTGACAAATCCTGCTCTGAAACATCATGCTGGATTTCACTCTCTCCATTCTAGTATTCCTATAGGCACATTCACACTCACATTCTCACACACTCCTGGACTCACACATGCACACACACACTACAGAGCTAGAAGAAAGTTTATGGTGAAATCAACCAAATCAGCCCTCCAGCCCCAAATGCAGAGAGTATCTGGCACTCTGCAGGATCCTGCAGGTCAGAAAAGTGGGGTGAGAGGGGGTGACTCCTGCTCTCCTGAGCTTCTGTGAAATCTAGTTGAAGAGACAAAATAAACACACAAGAAACAAAGAGCTGTCTTCAGAAGTGAACGGCTAAACTGCA
This sequence comes from Macaca thibetana thibetana, assembly GCF_024542745.1. Classification (NCBI taxonomy): domain Eukaryota; kingdom Metazoa; phylum Chordata; class Mammalia; order Primates; family Cercopithecidae; genus Macaca; species Macaca thibetana. The sequence goes on from NC_065583.1 coordinate 12,069,461, forward strand.
AGTCACAGCAGCTGTGGGCTCTCAGAGGGAAAAAGAGGCCCCACTAAGGAAGTGAGACTGGAAGGAGAGGGAGGGGCAGAGACTGGCAAGGGGAAGAACTGGACTGAGAGCCCCCAAGGAGGTGGGGAGAGGTTGTGACAGCAGGGAAGAGAGGGGGGAACCAGCTTGATGTGCGAGGGATGGATGGCAGGGCCATCTGAATGGAGTCCCAGGGAGACCTGGTGAGCTTAGAACAGCGACCATCTGCAGGGGTCCACCATTTGGAGATGAGTTCAAGAGTACTCTATTGCTGTGCTAGGATGCTCTCACGGGACCTCACCTCCTGACAGTGAAAGGGATGGGGTGGGAAGATAAAGGCAAGATGGGGCAACTCTGTCCATCTAAATCCTGTAAGGTCACCAGAAGATTTTAAAACCTCCAGCCCCTACCCTTTACCCATGCCCTTCCCCCTCCACTCATCCACCCACCCATTCATCCAACCATCCATCCACTCACCCACTACCCACCCATCCGTCTAATCAACAACTATCCATCCACCTATGAATCCACCTCTTCATCCATCCAATCAACAACCACTGGGCACCAGCTCTGTGCTGAAGAAGAAGAACAGACGTGGCCCTGCCATCATGGAGCTTACATTCTAGAGGTGCCCAGATCATTCAACGCGAGGCTGCAAGGAAGTATGAAGGGAATGACAGCAGCTGTAGTAACTTGAAGCAAAGGGTGGACTGCCCCCAACCCATCCAATGGGGACATCAGTACTAATAATGGTGCTCTCCGCTGCCTCATACAGAAAGAGAGGTTATGACTGAACAGTAAGCTTCCTGAACTATTGTATTCACCTCTGGGCCCAAATACCCAGCTAAGGACCATCACTCAGCGCAGGCTTATTGAACTTAATTCATCTGAACAGACTATAAGAATTGTTTTCTGACTCTTGACAAGCTTCAAGAATTCATACCATGGGCAGAACGCTTTGGCTATGTCTATTGTATTTGTTTATTAAATAGTTACAGAGTAAAATGAGCACGTTTTACCAGGGACCTTAACTGGCTTCCATGAATGACTTTTGGTGACACTGCAATGCAGAACTGCCCATGTGCATATTTTTGTGGGAAGAAGGGCTTCCAGCTGCCACAGGATTCTCAAGGGGATGTAGGCTACAATAATGATTAGTTTCTCTGACCTCCCACATTCCTGCTATTGCATTGATGCTGAATAGACTCAAAGTTAACCCTCCATACAGCTCTGCTCTCCAACAATGTACCAGCTAGTGGGGAAGATGACATACAGTTGACTAACTAAAAGACAAAGTGAAAAGGGGCAACTTCCATAAAACAGAGGGGGTGAGGTATGATAGAACTGCCTGGAACAGGCTGCATTTCAGCGAGACCTCAAAGATCTATGCCTCAGTTTCCTCACCTGCGAAATAAGGACAGAAGTTATTTTTCTTAGAGTGTCTGTGAGGGCTAAACATGATAACACAAGGGCTTTGTAAATGTACCATGTACTATGGTACTGGTACCAAAACAGACATATAGACCAATGGAACAGAACAGAGACCTCAGAAATAACACCACACATCTACAACCATCTGATCTTCGACAAACCTGACAAAAAGAAGCAATGGAATACAGTGGAATGGTGCTGGGAAAACTGGTCAACCATATGTGGAAAACTGAAACTGGACCCCTTCCTTATATCTTATACAAAAATTAACTCAAGATGGATTACAAACTTAAATGTAAAATCCCAAACCATAAAAACCCTAGAAGAGGCTGGGCGCGGTGGCTCATGCCTGTAATACCAGCACTTTGGGAGGCCAAGGCGGGCGGATCACAAGGTCAGGAGATCGAAACCATCCTGGCTAACACAGTGAAACCCCATCTCCACTAAAAATACAAAAAATTAGCCGGACATGGTGGTGGGCACCTATAGTCCCAGCTACTCGGGAAGTTGACGCAGGAGAATGGCGTGAACCCAGGAGGCGGAGCTTGCAGTGAGCCGAGATTGTGCCACTGCACTCCAGCCTGGGCAGTAGAGTGAGACTCTACTCTAAAAAAATATAAATAAATATCTCAAAAAAATAAATAAATAAAAATAAAAAACCCTAGAAGAAAACTTAGGCAATACCAATTAGGACATAGGCATGGGCAAAGACTTCATGATGAAAACACCAAAAGCAATTGCAGCAAAAGCCAAAATTAACAAATGGGATCTAATTAAACTAAACACCTTCTGCACAGCAAAAGAAACTATCATCAGAGTCAACAGGCAACCTACAGAATGGGAGAAAATTTTTGCAATCTACTCATCTGACAAAGGTCTAATATCCAGAATCTATAAGAAACTGAAACAAATTTACAAGAAACAAACAACCCCATCAAAAAGTGGACAGAGGATATGAACAGACATTTCTCAAAAGAAGACACTTATGTGGCCAACAAACGTGAAAAAATGCTCAGCACCACTGATCATCAGAGAAATGCACAATGAGATATCCATCTCATGCCAGTCAGAATGGCGATTACTAAAAAGTCAAGAAACTATAGATGCTGGTGAGGCTGTGGAGAAATAAGAATGCTTTTACACTGTTGGTGGGAATGTAAATTAGTTCAACCATTGTGGAAAACAATTCCTCAAGGATCTAGAACCAGAAATACCATTTGACCCAGCAATCTCATTACTAGGTATATACCCAAAGGAATAGAAATCATTCTACTATAAAGACACATGCACACGTATGTTTATTGCAGCACTATTTACAATAGCAAACGCTTGGAACCAACCCAAATGCCCATCAATGATAGGCTGGATAAAGAAAATGTCGTACATATATACCATGGAATACTATGCAGCCATAAAAAGGAATGAGATCATGTCCTTTGCAGGGATAGGGATAAAGCTGGAAGCCATCATCCTCAGCAAACTAACACAGGAACAGAAAACCAAACACTGCATGTTCTCACTCATAAGTGGGAGTTGAACAATGAGAACATATGGCCACAGGGAGAGAAACATCACACACCAGGGCCTGTCGGGGGGAGGGTAGGGGGGTGTGAGGAGGGGAGAGCATTAGGACAAACAGCTAATGCATACGTGGCTTAAAACCCAGATGATGGGTTGATAGGTGCAGCAAACCACCATGGCACATGTATACCTATGTAACAAACCTGCATGTTCTACACTTGTATCCTGGAACTGTCAGTAAAATTAAAAAAAAAAATGTACCATGCTACAAAATGTGAGGCAATGGTATGATTTATGCCAACGTCGATGACTACTTAGATCAAGGTTTTCACTAGGGAAGACCTCAATGCAGTTCTCATTCTTCTAGCTATTCAGACCAGAAACCTTGGAGTCACCACTGGCTCCTCTCTCCTTCTCATACCCACATCCATTCCAAGAAGAAAACCCCATTTGCTTGACCTACAACACATACATCCCGAATCTAAGCACATCTCACCGTCTCCACTGTTCCCTCCTGCTCCAAGCCACCGCCATCTCTTGCCTGAGTTATCACTGTTGCTGCCTAACTGGTCCCCCTGCTACCACATTTAATTCCTCCTGATTAATTCATCATAAAACTACTATGCTCAATCCTTTTAAAACATAAGACAGGTCGTTCTACAATTCTACTTCAAACCCTGCAATGTCCCCCTCCCTCATTCAGAGTAAAAGCCTCACAATACCTACAAAGTACTGCTCCCTATGACCTCTCTCAGAGAATCCATTTCCTACTGCTCTGTGCGTTGCTTACTCTACTGCAGCCACACTGGCCTCCCACACATCAGAGAGGCTTCCTCCTCTTTACATTGGCTATCCGTTCTACTTGGAAGGGTCCTTCCCTGACTGCCACCACCAGGGAAGCCAGCAGCAAAAACCCACTTTCCAGGCAACTCCTTAAGGTTCAGCTGACACTGGTATGGCCCTGCTGCTGCAGCCCACCATGTCAGTCAGGGTGTCACTAGGCCTGGCATTGCACCATTTAATTCAACCAAACAAATGCCTATTGCCCCATTCGGACCCTGTGCTGTGACAATGTGCACATCATACTGTCCACCTATGTCTCCATCCATCATCTTAGCTTAAGCTGTGATCCAAGGGGCCATGTGCCATCAAGGGAACTGAGTGCCCTAGAGCAGAGGTCCCCAACTCCCCAGGCCACATACTGGTACCAGTTGGTAGCCTGTTAGGAACAGGGCTGCACAGCAGGAGGTGAGCAGCAGGCAATCCAGCATTGGCCTGAGCTCCGCCTCCTGTCAGGTCAGCAGGGGCATTAGATTCTCACAGGAGCAGGAACCCTATTGTCAACTGCGCATGCGAGGGTTCTAGGTTGTGTGCTCCTTATGAGAATCTAATGCCTCATGATCTGAAGTGGAACAGTTTCATCCCAAAACCATCCCTCCCACCCCGCCCCACCTCCTCATCAGTCTGTGGAAAAATTGTCTTCCACCAAACCAGCCCCTGGTGCTGAAAAGTCTGCAGACCACTGCCCTAGAGTGATGAACGGAGAGGACTCTGGAAAGTGCCCACATTAGCGGTCATACTTTCTCCAGCCTCAGTTTCTGCCACCATGACTTTAAAGCAAAGCAGAAGCTGACCTGGTGGGGGGCAGGGTGACAAGGAATGACTTTCTCCAAGGAGAACTAACAACAGAGTAAGACTTAAGCAGCCCGCAAACTCAGCCTGTTTTTCAGTTCACACCAATTAAGGGAAGGGGGAAGAAAGGAGAAAGTGCCTATTAAAGGGAACATTTGTGGTGTCTCTATCCAGACTCCTCTGGAGTTGCGTGGTGATAGCACTATCATTCCCCATTTGCAGAACGTATGCTGCAGAGCACAAACTGCGGCACTCATGTGTAATTGACTATTAGATTAAAGGCCTGTAAGCTTTAAAAAAAAAAAAAAAAAAAACCCAACAAATCCAAAGGTCCAGAAATTAGCAGAGCAGTATGGTGACTACATTTCCTCTCTCAACAGACAGCAGCAATAGGATGCTGATCTCAGGAGGAAGCAGAGCTTAGAAAACACAATCTGTCTTCAAGGCTCATTCAAATGCAAACATTATGGTTAGGGGCAAGATGTCCACAGACTAATGAGGTGCCCATATAACTACGGATTAGGACAGTCTCCTTACATGAACTCAAACAGCCAGCCCAGCAGGCACTCCTAAACAGCCTCAAGTTGCTGAAGCATCTGAAAGTAGGAAGCCCCGGCACCTAAGAATTGGTGGTAGGAAGGAATTAGATGTCTAATCCATGTATTTTTGTTTCACCAGACTAATTTCTGGGGACCAGTCCAAAGGTACAGTCAGCCACTGTAGCAAAGATGCATGTATTAATATCCCTCCAAGCACTGGCTTTGGAATTCTTTTCCCCATTGCGCCTGAGAGGCCTTCTCACATCATCTAATTCAAGACCATTCCTAATATTCTCACTCATATTACAATAGCACATATCACAATTTGTAATTATATGGTTACTGATTTATTCATGAAGTTCTCTTTCATCTTCCCTACTAGACTATAGGCCCCAGAAGGATAGGGGCCATATTGGCCTAATTCTAGTAATCTCAGTGACTAGCATAATGCCTGGCACACAGACCCAACAAGTATTTAAGAAGTTAACGAAGAATGAATGAGTGAACAAATGGACAAGTTAATGAGTGAATGATGCTCTCTATCCTTTCCACTGTTGCTTTTGGCAATAAAAGCAGTATAATTGGTCCCTCTGTAGTGAAGTTCTGCCCTGGGTGTGTTTGGAATGCAGGTTCCACTCATAGAATCAGTCCCCACCCATGGTTCCTGCTAGATGAGTAGCAAACCACATGACCCAGATGACTAGCAAGCCACGTGACCCCACCTCATAGTCACAGAGAATTAGACCTGCCAGGGGCAGCATCCTCACCAGAGTGAGGCCCATTCTTAGGCTGGCAATGACCTCTGATTTGGGTGGTCTTTCTTACAAAGGGAAATCAAGCTGCCACTCCCTTCTATTGGGACTTTGAACAAATAAACACACAGAAGATTAAGTGGATGCTTGACTTGCAAGGTTGTGCAGAGAGGGGTGGGTTGCATCCTGGGGTCACCACTGTGGTGTTAGAGTATCAGCTATGAAGAGCAATACAATCAAAGGGAGGTGGTGGGGAGAGAAAGGAGACCAGAGCCGGCATGCTCAGAGAAGCTGAGAAGCCATGAGAGGAGAGGCAGAGGATTCCAGGGTTGCCTCAGTTCAAGCCCTTTCCGAGGCCTGGCTCCTCCTGTTTCCTGGATTTCCATGTGATTCTTCTGACCCTAAAATACACCACTTCCCCCTGCTCTCCCACAGATACATACCACACACATTTTCCTTGAACTGGTTTGCCTAGATTTTGTTCCCTGCAACAAAAATCCATGCTGCAAATGACGCCAGCACACATTGCCCACTCCAAGTCTGTCAGTGTGCATGGATCAGCTCTGTCCAGGGTACTGGGCTATGACAGCATCACCCACATCCCTGGACCACGGGCTGGTCATGGATTCCTCCATATTCCCCAACCAAGATGTGAAAAAGATCCCTTCTCTGCTTCTGCAGAGCCTGTTATGGTTTGAATTGTGCCCACCCCCTCCAAAAAAAAAAGGGACATTGGAGACCCAACTCCCAGTACCTCAGAATATGATCTTATTTGGAGACAGAGTCTTTACAGAGGTAATCACATTTAACTGAAGTCACTAGGGTGGGCCCTAATCTGACTGGATGTCTTTTTTAAAAGGAGAAATGTGGAGACAGACACGCACACAATGAGAATACCACGTGAAGATGGAGGCAGAGATCAACGCGATGCTTCTGCAAGCCAAGGAATGCTGAAGATTGCCAGCAAACCACTGGCAGCTGGGGGAGAGACCTGGAACAGATTCTCCCTCACCGCCCTCAGAAGAAACCAACAAATATTCCTCAACACCACACATTGGTGTAAAACCATAGCTAGAGAGAAGCTGCATACAGAACAGGTTTCTGATCAAAACGTGATCAAAATATGCCACTTCCATAGGGCATATTATTTTGAGCTGGATGCACATAAGAATCAACAGGTACAGAAAGAAGCTTTCCTGGATATTTATTTATCTGAAGAAACTCCTAAGAAATAAGGACTGCCATAAATCCCCTCTCCCAGGGAAGTTTTATGACCATGAAGAAGACAAAGTTGGCTCCAAGATGGACCTGCACAAATAATCCTTTATCTTCCATTAGATTCCCCATATATTTCCCTTCCCACAGTTTGCTGCCCTGGGAAGCCTAAAACCCTCCTTTGTCTTGCTACTTCTCTAAACCTTTATTGTACTTTTGCTAAGATGCTGTATAAGCTCAAGTTCAAACCAACCCTTTGAGTACTCCATATGTAAGCAGGATGTACACGCTAATAAACTTGTTTGTTTTCTCTTGTTCATCAGTCTTTTGTTAGTCTAATTTACAGAAAACCCAAGATGCAGTAGCAGAAAGAAGCTTTTCCCTCCCCTACAAGAATAGCTAGAGTCCCACACAAATCTGTCTGGGAGGCTCAGCTTCAGGGTAAACAACTCTTTTCTACCCTCACCCTTTGTCTCAGGACTCCTGCCTTGAAGCCCTCTTTATAGTCCCAAAATACCATGCCAGAAACCACAGATTATTTGTCACAAACTTGTGTCCCCACCAAAATTCTTATGCTGAAGTCCCAGTATCAGCATCTCAGAATGTACTCCTATTTGGAGATAAGTGCATATTCAGAGATAAAGGGGTGATTAAGTTAAAATGAGTCCTTTAGGGTGGGATGCTAATCCAATATGACTGGTGTCCTCATGACAGGAGGAAGAAGCAGCAAGGGTGTGCCTGCACAGAAAGCAATGAAGAGGCAGCAAGACAGCCATCTGCAAACCATGGAGACAGGCCACAAGACAAGCCAACACTGCTGGTACTTTGATCTTGGACTTCCAGCCTCGAGAACTGTGAGAAAATACATTTCTGTTGTTTAAACCACCCAGTCTGTGGTATTTTGCTATGGCAGTCCTAGCAAACTAATACATCATCCTCAATATTCTTCCTCCTCTCCTTAGTTATGAAGAGAACTCCTAATTTTTAGCTGGGTACATGGCTGCCTACATTACAGACTACATTTTCTAGCTTCCCTTGCAGCTATAGTCAGTCATGTGATTACATTTTAGCCAATAGGAGGTAAGAAGAAATGTCAAGTGTGCCTTCAGGTAAATGTCTTTAAACGGAAAAGTCATGACCTTCTTTTTCCTGCATCCTTTTTGCTGGCTGGAAGGTGGACCTGATAACCGAAGCTTAAGCAGCTTGTGTGGCTCAGAAGGCAGAAGTCACATGCCAAGGATACAGTGTGAGATACAGAATGAGCCACCTTACCACCTCTTCACAGACCATTTCTGAGCTTTCTATGCAAGACATAAATAAACTTGCAGTTTAGTTAGGCCACAATTTTGCAAGTTTACTGTCACCCTTAGTCACACTTAACCCTAACTGATACTGTTAGTTTCTCTTTCTACCTCCTCCTTTTCTACCCTTTCCTCTCTCCTGAAAGGAGAAAGCTCTCTTCACTGACAAGAGCCTCAGGCAGAGTGGATTAACCTAGTAAAAGTTAACAGGAAATGTTGATTATAAGTGACCTCCTGCTAGATTAACCAGGCAGAAAGTAGACAGGTAAAACTGTTACCCATTTTCCTTCTATTCTAAGTCCAATCCCCACTCCTGTCCTAATTAACTATTTAACTTCTTCCAGATGACACTGCTCAAAACCTCCAGTGCTCACAGAAGGAAATCCAAACTTCGAAGCTTGGCACTCAGAGCCCTTCACAATCTAGCCATAATCTACCTCTGCAATTTTTTTAACACTAAAAGCAATACTAAAACCAAAGCAGAATATTTATTATTTGACCCACACACTGCAGGGATGCCAGCTCCCTGCCTTTACCCATGATGTTTCCCTTCTAGATGCTTTTCTGGTGCCATGACCTAGGGTCTGAAGACAATTGAATTTAAGGCCCAGCTTCATTGCTTCCAAGTGATGTTAACTTGGTTACTGCATCTGTAAAGTGGGAATAATACACTGCCTCACATGCGGGTTCTGAAGTCAGACACAGACTGCATGACATTTGGTCTTGCAAACCATGAAACACTACAGTATAAGGCATGACTGTCCTGAATCTGGCATTAGGGTGCATCTTGGTGCTGGTGTCTCTTGGTTCTGAAGCTGCTAGGTAAGCCCCTTGACCTCAATCTCTAATTCTCATTGAGCCAGCACACTACTAAATGCTTTCCATGCATAACCCCATTCAATCCTTACAAGAGTCTCATGAAACCTGCATTATTATTAACATTCCCACTTTATAGATGAGGAAACAGACCCTGATTTCAACTCAGTTCTGACTTCCCAGTCTAAGCCTCTAGCCTTCCACATAACTCCTCAAGGGCAGAAGCTGTATCCTTCCTTACTTTGTAACTGCCCGTTGAGGATATGAATTATTATTTGTTCTCTGGATGGGAACCATTCATATCAAAATGCCCCCCACCCCATGCCCGGTGCCCAGTAATTGAGTGGATAACTACTGATCTCTCCAGGGCAGTGTTTCCCGAACAGCGGCCTGGGGACCCCCTGCATCGAATCCCTCTGGGCGCTTGGGTCTTCCAATGCCTCACCTGCTAAATCTTTGTTTCTGAGATGGTGTCTGGCATCTGCCTGTGTAGGAAGCTCCAGAGTGACTTTTTAATTGATACTGAAGTTTGAAAACCACAGTGAGTCCATGAAGATTGCACCACGGATGCCACTCAGAGAGAGTAGTAGCACCTGAGGCCTCCCTTCCCCCAGCCACCACTTCCGCCCCTGAGCTCCAGGCAGAGGCCTCTGGGAGTTTAGATGGCTGAGGCTGACAAAGCTAGCTTCTGGGTTACCCTCAGACCACCTGGACGGGAGCCTTTTTCCCCAGAGGCTCTTAGGGGCTGAGTAGAGAACCCCACCGTCCAGCCCCATCCCCCAAGCTTGAGCTGCCCTCTGGATGCCCTGCCAAATCGGGAGTCACCTGACCCAGAAGGAACAGACAGGGGAAGCAGGCAGATGGGTGTCGCTTTGGAGGGGGTGGAAGTATGCATGGTGGGCAGGCCAAGGCTGAGCCTGAGGAGAGTGGAGCTCCCTCTATAAGGCCAAGTCTCCCATGCGGCGAGTTGGGGCACTCCTGGGGACGCTGAGTCTGGCGAGAAGAGCTGAGTCGTCAAGCTCAAGTCTTGACCCTATCTCGGAAATGCCTCAGGTTCCCTCGGCAGGCGAGAGGGCGAGGGCTGTGCTTAGCGCGCGGGGTGGGGTCCCGCCGTCCTCTCCCCGAGCCTCGGCTTTTCCGCCCCGGGGCCCCGCGGCAGGCTACGCCCTCTGACCTGCAGGCGGCGCGCCCTGCCCACCCCGCGCGGTCAGCCCCGCAGCATCCTCCTGCTCGCGGCTCTCCCGCCACCTGTCCCGCTCCCTGCCGCGCCCTGGAGCCCGCACCTACCCACGCCGTGCCGCTCCTTGTCAGCTTTACGCCAGGGGGCCATGACTGAGCCGGGGCCTCGCCTCCTCCCGTGGGGAAGCCGGCAGGGGGTAGCTGGGCGCCGCAGGGCCCCACTTCCTTCCTCTTTACAAACTCCTCTCAGGGCCCGCCCTCTCCTCCCTCCCCGGGGCTCCCCGCTCCCTCCTCCCTCCCGTTGGGCAGGGGCACACTAGAAGGCTGGTGCCCCGTAGGCTGGGACACACCACCCCACCCCACTTCACGCAAAGCTTGGGGACCACTCCCACCTTGTCTCCTCCCCAGGCGAGGGGGGCAGAGGCCAGTCCCCACCTGGGGCTCCCCAGACCGCCACCGCAAGTGCAGAGAGTTTTCTGATTGCCGTGCCTAGGGGACTGAACAAACCATTTCCTTAACTCCCCTCAGCGTGAGCTTTGGTGTCAGATCTGGGTTCGAATCCAGACGGGGACAAATGAATTCATTTTTCTAAGCTTCAGTTTTCTCATCTGTGAAATGGGATACTAGTACCTACTTCATATGATTATTCTAAGGGTTAGAGAGGCAATGTACACAGCAGGTGACATGGAGGTGGATCGTTTACAGCCGCCTTTTTTTTTTTTTTTTTTTTTTTTTTTTTGAGATGGAGTTTCTCTCTTGCTGCCCAGTCTGGAGTGCAAACACGATCCCGGCTCACCGCGACCTCCGCCTCCCGAGTTCAAGTGACTCCTCAGCCTCCCGAGTAGCTGGGATTACAGGGTTGCACCACCACGCCCGGCTAACTTTGCATTTTCAGTAGAAATGGGGTTTCTCCATGTTGGTCAGGCTGGTCTCGAACTCCCGACCTCAGGTGATCTGCCAGCCTCAGACTCCCAAAGTGCTGGGATTACAGGCATGAGCCACCGCGCCTGACCCATTTACAGCTTTTTATCGTTTTGGTGCCACAAACCCGTTGGAAAATCTGGTGTAAGCTCTAGAAGTTTTATTCTGAAAATACGTAAATACACTATTTACCAACATCACTGCAAGGTGAAGGGTGCTGTCACAGCCAGCAACGGTGGGCCCCAGGAAAAGAGCCCTAGAGTTAGGCTAATGGAGACATTTCCTCGAAAAATCTCATTTTTTGCTCTGGGAACAGATTCTGTCCAGAAAAAAAATCATGTCTGATCCACAGTGATAAGGCTGAATTTAAGTTTTGCTGAGTTTTCTTTCTTTATTCATGACTCTCATTACCCCTTTCTGCCTTACACTGAGAGTCATTAAGATACATAGGCAGTATCACAGCTGAACTGGAGTGACAAAAAATTATTTCGTTTTATCTGCAGTTATTTTCTGTTTTCTAGCAGCGTAAGTTAGGTAATAATGTCTTGTACAGACAGCAGTGGCATTAGGGTTCCCCCAGATGACCAGAATAGGAGATTATATATACACATACATATATATACATACATATATAAATGCATACATACATATATATATTATACATATACATATATATGTGTGTGTGTGTATGTTATATATATATGAGAGAGAGAGATTGGGGATTGGCTAATACGATTGTGAGGCTGTCAGGAACAGCAGTTTGGAAATTCACAGTCAGGAGCTATCCTCAGGAGGAATTTCTTCTTTTTCAAGGAACCTCAGTTCTATTCATAAGGTTTGTCAACTAATTGGATCACACCAACCCAATTTATTGAGGATAATCTCCCTTGATTGAATTTGATAGATGATAGAAGATGTTAATCACATCTACAAAGTACTTCACAGCAACACCTGTGAAGATTGTGAAGCTTGGTGTTTGATTGCATAACTGGGCCACAGCCTTGCCAATCTGACTCACAAAACTAGCTAACACAACAGCATTACAAATTGGGGCTATACAATAGAGGTTGGCAAACATTTTCTGTAAAGGCACAGATAGTCAATATTTTAGTCTTTGCTGTCCGGAAAGCAAAATCAAATATATATGTAAGATGCAAGTACTTATGTAAAGAAAGAAAACAAGCTTCTAAAAATTTTTATTAATAAAATTCAAAATATGATGTGAATGAATGTTTTTTGTAATACTGGCTTAGTAGGGCCCAAAAAAAAATACAATGGGAATGATATCACATTTCACCTTATTGGAGTTCAAAGTTAATGTGCCTTATTGAAATTGATTCAAATGTTCATATGTTAATGCTGATCTGCCAGGATATTTACTTCCTATTTCTGAAAAAAATGTTTATTAAATGGGCAATGGTTAAAAGTCCAGAAGAGCTAATAAAATTAACTTTTGATACCACTGATTAAATAACATCACAGATTTAAATATTTTCCACAAAGTACCTGATGGTGAATATTACAATTAGTAATCATAGGCTTTAAATATCTTACATTTTCACCCACTTTCTAAATTTGTTCCAAAAGCCTTTTTCTGCTCCGTAGATATTTTTTACTATGAACAGTTGCAACACATCTTGGCAGATTCCACTTCAGGTCGTGTTGAATTAGTGTTTTCTCATTTTCTTTTTAAATAATCTTGCCCATAGTTCTTCTACACAGGCTTTTCATAGAAGCTATTTCTTCATTCACTTCAAACTCAGCACTGACTCCTCAAATAAACAACTGAGCTGCATTGGTAATATTTGTCAACAAGAGCTAAGGAAAATCACTAGAAGTCATTTTAAAATTCACTATTGATGCTGCTGTCAATGTTCTTAACCAAGCAATCAGTGTCACCAAAAGGCTAATAGTCTTAAACTAATTTATTTTCACTGGATATATTCCATCTGCTGCTATAATCAAACATGATTTAATGAACTCAACATCAATAAAATATTTTGCCTTGCTTGCATAACAAGCCACTTGGAAACTTATTCTGGTTGTAGTCTCATTTTCATTTTTTATTATTTTAAAGAAATTGTGCTGTGATGAGGTATTGTTTTAAATTTTCTAATTTTTCTGGTCATTGCTTTTGTGTGAGTTGGAAAAAATGTGATGAGTGCTTAATCTATTATATTGTTTGGAGTGTCAACATGTAATAAACACAATGCTTTCTCCTCTGCTTTGTTTGTTTTGTGCTGCTATAACAGAATGCTACAGACTGTGTAATTTACGATGAACAGAAATTTATTTGGCTCACACCTCTGGAGGCTGGGAAGTTAAATATCAAGGGGCCAACATCTAGCAAGGGCATTTGTTGCTGTGCCCTCCCATGGTGGAAGGTGACAGAGAAAGAGCCAGAGAGCAAGATAGGCCAAACACACCTTTACAACAAACCCACTCTCACAGTAACTAACCACTCCCTCAATAACTAACCCACTCCCACGATAACAACATTAATCTATTTATGCAGAGCCCTCATGATTAACTAATTACATCTTATTAGGCTCCACCTTCCAACACTGTTGTATTGGGGATTAAATTCCTAACAAATGAACTTTGGGGAGGTCACATTTAAACCATAGCACTATTTAATTTGGTAAGAAAACAATACACACTCCACGGTGCCTTAGAAGCATGACGTTTGGAGCCCACTATGCCTTCTTTTCTTTTTGACATGGTGGCTATAGAACTAGTAATTTTTTAAAATGTTACTATAGAGAGTGATATACACTTTAAATGCTGTGGAGTTGTAACCTCATCCTCGTGATTAGTGGGTTGCTGGACAGCACTGTGAAGCACTGAAAACACCATATACAGTCCTTGTTGCAAATAGTCAATTCTGCCATTGTAGCATGAAAACAACTATAAATGATGCATACATGAATGAGCATGGCTGTGTTCCCATAAAATATAATTTTTACTTCCTACAGTTTTCGTATAGCATGGAATGTTACCTTTATTTCTATATTCTTCAGCAATTTAAAAATGTAAAAACCAGTCTTAGTTCATGGGCCGTACAAAAACATGCAGCAAGCCAGATCTGATCTGTGAACCATAGTTTGCCATCTCCCACTATGCTATACACAGTTGTATTGTCTTCATAAACTTGTAGCCAGGTGATATAAAATACAATTTTTTTTTTCGATTTAGGTTTAAGCTCCTGACATACAAACAGGCAACTTCACATCAACAGTGTGATAAAGTATCTGATGGGAGGCCAAGAGTGGGTGGTGGTGCCAGAAAGCAAATAAGATCAAACTTGAGGAGCACTGAAGATTTTTTTTCCCCATTCAACTTGTGACACAAGCTATAATAGGAATCTGTTCCTTAAATAATGTTAAACAAACAAATTATTCAGCATATTAAAAGAGTTATAAAACTACTTTCAGTTGAAGGAAATGAAGTTTAGAAATTTTGACTGAGTGTTAATTAACTTCTTAATGGGGTAGCTTTTAATGTAGAAATCTTTAAACTTCATATGGTTAGGAGATGGCTTTTATGTTTCTGAAATATGGGCTTTTCATTACAGTTAACAATTCTATGGCACCATAAAAATTTTTTGGCAAGAGAGGTCAATAGTCAAACATAAAAATCTGACTAAAACCACTTAAAGAATTTACAATAATCTTGGTCACACAATTTTATTAAACATCATCTGTCAGTTACTTGACTATTAGGCAGTACACTCTCGATGGCTATAACTTCACATACATTGTGAGGGATGACTGTGGGTAAAAGGACATCTCTAGCCAAGATTTCTTTTAAGTTCAGTCCCATGTGTCCAACTACCTACTAGACATCCCCTCCCCACTCCATCAATGTCTCCATATTTCAAAACCAAGCTCATCACATAACTGTTCCCTAGACTTGTCCCCCTTCTGACTGCTTCTACCCGATGTTAACAAGTGAAGTGACCAGACTGTGCTTTAACGAGGTGCTAGAACCCCATCTCCATCACTTACCTAGCTTTGTGGTTTGCAGCAAATTCACTGAACACTTTCTAAGCCCCATTCAGTGAATGCTTACTGCCTGTCAATCCCAGACTTAAACACTTGGTATGCATTATCTCGTGTCATCCTAAAAGCAGCCCCATAAGACAGGTACCATTATTACCCCAATTTTACCCCCATTTTGCTAATAAGCAAACTGAGGTCAGAGAAATGAAATCCCTTATTGTAGCCAGTATCCACTGTGATTGCCTATGAGTGCATCATTATCCTTCACTTCACTCGGGTCAGAAGCTTAACTCATCCCAATCTTCCTTTCACTCCAAATGATAATCTCAAAAACAGCTGTTGAATCTGCCCTCTTCCCCATCCCACGAACTTGTTAACTTGGATTAGAGATCCCTTCCTCCAACCTTGCCTCCTTCCAATCTCTTCTCCATGTTTCTTCTGAGACCCTTTGCCTAAGCAGTTTTGGTCTTCTCAACCTTCTGGAATAATCTAGAAAAAAAATAAGCAAAGCAGGTTTGTAATAACTTGAGAGGTTTTACAACTTTTGTGAAATAAAGACATTCCACAGGAAAGAGCTATGCAAAGCCTCAAGCATAGCCCAAAGAAATCTAATTGAACTCATGGTTTAGGTAAATTGTAGAAGACTTTTTCCCTAAGGCACAGCAGAAGGGGAGGTTTCTCATGTTCATCTTTTTCAGAGTCATATATTCAGGTCCAAGATTTGGCTAGATTTCTCTAGTATGCCTGTAATGATTACTAAATATTGGAATATTTCCATATAGTTGCTAAACAGCTACATCTCAAGGCATTCGAGTGCCCTCCTCCCATTCTTGCCCTGGAAAGCTCTCACTGGGCACCACTGGTGTCACTATAGTGCCTGTCAGCTTGTTCTGAGTAGTTCATGGGGGTTGGTCCCCTTCTACATATGTCCCCCAACTCCCAGCCAGAGTGCTCCTGGGCCCAGATAGGGGAGAGGGCTACCTGGAGGTAGCACTGGCATGTCAGTAGGTAGATGCCTACAGGCTTCTCGTGTCCCATCCACCTGTGTCCATCACATGACTGCCTTTGGAAACTCCAGCCTCCACAGTACTAGTCAACATTTTTCTCATTTTCTTTTCTTGTGTTACCTGTTACAGTCATGGCAAATAGCCAAGTATATTCTGAGCAGCTCAGATAGTCAAAAGCAAAAACTTGTACTTACCTAAATTCTACTCACCAGAGAGGAGTCCAGGTCCCTATCAGGACCATAAAAAGCTCTAGGTAAGGATATACACTCCCAAAATCAATTAGCTACAGTAAAGGAAGGAGGCCCAACAACAAAGATGGCATGTAGATAAGTAGGCATTCAAATAATTCTGCCTTCAGGTAACAGACAAAACTCTAGAAGTGACTGTGGGTGTGAGGGTTGGCTATAGGGAGAACCAAGAGCTTTCCTGCTTACCTAGAGTTTGCTCTATCAGATGAAACGTTCATAGCCTCATCCAGGTCACTGCAAATGCCATTAATTCATTCCTTTTTATGGCTGAGTAGTATTCTGGTAGTATTCCATCATAAGTTTATTCTAAGTGAAGTAATTCAGGAATGGAAAACCAAACGTTGTATGTTCTCATTCATAAGTGGGAGCTTAGCTATAGGATGCAAAGGCATAAGAATGACAGAATGGACTCAAGGGGAAAGGGTGGGAAGGGGATGAGGAATGAAAGACTACAAATAGGGTGCAGTGTATACTGCTCAGGTGATGGGTGCACCAAAATTTCACAAATCACCACTAAAGAAGTTACTTATGTAACCAAACACCACCTGTTTCCCGAAAAACTACAGAAAGAAAAAAATTTATTTATATATATATAAATTATATTATTATTATATTCTATATTATTATATATTAAATTATATTGCTATTAAATATATATATTTGAAAATGTTAATAGCCTCAAACCTACTGCTAGTTAATGCTCTAGGTATCTGCCAGTGGGATTTACCTCAACTGTAAGACTAAGACATCAAAGCCCAGAATAATCTCTCTCAGTGTATCCTTCAAATACTTTTGGACACTATTTAAAGTCTTAAGAATATCATGTAGGGCTGTCATTCCCCTCGACAGCTTCATTTCCTGCCTCCTCTGCCTCTTCTTATACCACCTCCCTGCACCACATGCACAATCACCCCACACTCTTACAAGATGGTGCTGTTTGAAGTTTCCTAGAAGTGCCACAAGTTCTCACATCTGTGTGTGCTGTAGCCCTTCCTCCAAAAGGAATACCCCTTCTTGCCCTCTAGGTTAAGTAGTTCTGGGAAGACTTACTTGGTCTCCCCACCTCCCAATTCCCCCTCCAGTTAGATAACCCTCCTGCAGCAGCCCATGCTCATGAACTACTGGTCTGTCTGGTAGTCGCAATGGCTTCTTCTGCAAAGCTGCCAAGGATCACACTGGGTGTAGTGACATCAGCCCTGCTCCTTTTCCACATCTTGTTGGCACTGACTCATCTAGAAACAATGATATTTGACAGGGGCCAACCACTAGCAGTCCAAAGTTCAAACCTGGAGGATGACATATTTGTTTAACAAGCATATTTTATTTTCACAGTGTTTAATGTTTAAACAAATTGCCAGCAATTAACAATCAAGAGATTTTACCTGAACTTCTAGATTTCTAGTCTCTCTCTAAATAAATGTAGACACTGCATTTCCACAAGGCAGGTTCAGCTGGAGGTAGCTTCGGCAGCTGTCCTTGAGCTTGAGCATGCACTCCAGTTGCCACAATCTCCGATGCTGAGGCCAAATCTCAATTGCTATTTACCATTGTGCTTACACAGTTGTTTTTCTTGAGGTAAAAACAAAAATGAAATACTGCTTGGCCTTGTGTTCCATCAAAAGTGGGAAAATAGGAGAGACTGACAAGATACATGTTTCAGGAAACATGGGAGAGAATGTATATATTTACAGATGTGAGGAATAGTCATAGATGTAGGTCTACATAGAACAAGTTCTTCTTAAGTTGCCATAACAACAACAAACCCAGTTTGCTTCACTCATTTAAGTTACCTGCCTAGTCCCCATAGACATTGAGTTGTGACCTTGGTGGGTGTATTAGAAACGAGGAAGGCCAACAGTTTCTGGCCAATAAGGAGGCTTTGTATTGGGTGATAGCAAACCAACCCAGTTAGGTCTTCTCATTTCAGAAGTATAAGTGGTAGACACTACTGCAGAAAGCAAATTACTTGAGCCAAGAGTGCCTCTTGAACAATCTCAATCTCTTGATTTTTTGGAGAAATCAATTATCTGGTTTAGAAAGAGGCAATAGATTCCTCATAAGCCTTTGTGTTTTAGCAATAAGCCTCCAATAATCTGGGTGTATCTCTTCTCTAAGTCCAACACACATCTGCATGCCATGTTGTAATTGTGGCTTTCCTGGATTTCCACCCATTCCTAGAGGCTGAGTGCTCCTTGACTTCATAAACGCCTACAGAGAACCCATCATGTGAAAAGCTCTGAGGATATATCTTGGGGAACAGCACAAACAAGATTGCTGCTCTCATCAATCTTGTAGCCTAGAAGGGAAGGCAGAAAGTCCACATGTACATAATACATTTTAATAAAGAAAATACATTATATAAAGAGTACTGTGGGAGAGTGGAAAAGGGGACGGTCTGGGAAGGGCTGTCTGAGAAAGTAATAGTTAAAAAGTGACTCTTGAGGAATCACCACACTGTCTTCCACAATGGTTGAACTAATTTACACTCCCACCAACAGTGTAAAAGCATTCCTATTTCTCCACAGCCTTGCAAGGATCTAGAACCAGAAATACTATTTGACCCAGCAATCCCACTACTAGATATATACCCAAAGGAATAGAAATCATTCTACTATAAAGACACATGCACACGTATGTTTACTGCAGCACTATTTACAATAGCAAAGACTTGGAACCAACCCAAATGCCCATCAGTGATACACTGGATAAAGAAAATGTCATATATATATACCATGGAATATTATGCAGCCATAATGTAAATGACGAGTTAATGGGTGCAGCACACCAACATGGCACATGTACACATATATAACAAACCTGCACGTTGTGTACATGTACCCTAGAACTTAAAGTATAATAATTTAAAAAAAAATGAGTTCATGTCCTTTGCCGGGACATAGATGAAGCTGGAAGCCATCGTTCTCAGCAAACTAACACAGGAATAGAAAACCAAACACCACATGTTCTCACTCATAAGTGGAGTTGAACAATAAGAACACATGGCCACAGGGAGGGGAACATCACACACTGGGGCCTGTCTTAGGGTGGAGGGCAAGGGGAGAGAGAGCATTAGGACAAATACCTAACGCCTGTGGGCTGAAAACCTAGATGACAGGTTGATAGGTGTAGCAAACCACCATGGCACATGTACACCTATGTAACAAACCTGCACATTCTGCATATGTATCCCGGAACTTAAAGTAAAAATTTTTTCTTAAGAAGTGACCCTTGGGAAAAACATGTTCCTGGGAGAGGAAACCATATTTGTACAGATCCCAGTGGGAAAACAAGCTTACTGCATTTAAGAAACCAAAAAGGGCCTGTGTCATGGGTGTGCAGTGACTGTGCAGTGAAATTTAGGTTGGAAGTTAGGTAGGAACCAAATTATGTAAAACCTTGAAGATCACACTAAAGAGGTGGAATTTTACTCGAAGTGTACTGGGAAGTGAGAAAGACAGCCAGGTGCTGGCTGGGTCCCTACGGGTAGGCTGTGGTGTTCTCCTGTTGAACATGAACAATTTCTTGAACATCAACATCAGACAAGGCCAGCCCGTGACTGTGATGAATCTAGACAAAAATAAGACAACTCTGTAATCATCAGTGAACACAGACAAAACATGAACATTGTCCAAACCAAAAATGACCAAACATCATTCTTCTATCATGGCTAACATGAACGACTACCGATTTTTCCTTTTAATCAGTTTCAGGCTTAGCCTCATTCTAGTCTTCCATTCTTCTAGATGAGATGTATTAAGCTACCTAATCACAGAATTAACACTGCCTTCTTAAACACTACTGCAAATCACATAACACAAGTCCAAGTCCTATCCATAGCAAAGCCCCTTCTAACATACTCTTACTGGAACATCCCATGACTCTCCATGGTATGCAGCCACAAGCAATAAACCTAACTTTTTTTTTCTACTGCAGGTACATTGCTGGTGGTCTTTAGGTGGAAGGCATTGACAATGTCACTAGAGGATATTAAGCACGAGGTAATATAATCTTTTTAAAAAAATATTTCAACTAGAAAATAAATTCTGTAGGTCAAGAATAAAAGTGACAAGACCAGTTAGTGGTAATTTCAGCATCCAGGGAAAGATGATGGTGGATTGGACCAAGTGGTAGGGGCACAGCAGTCAAATGCAAAATATATTTCAGAGATGGTATCCATAGGACTTGCCTACCAAGAGATGAATATGTAGATCAAGTAGGCAGCCAAAGCCAGAGACCCAAAAATAAAGTAGCCAAAATAAGACAGAAGTCCAATTCTTTTCTGCATAGTTGGTATTGCAGTTCTATGGCATTGTCAAGGGTGAAGGCTCTTTCTTTCTTGTTATTCCATTATCCCCCAGGTTCACAATCATTATGTGCATAATCCACAATGACTCACCACCGTATTTCCATTCCAGTCAGCAGAAAGGGAGTTAGAGGGAATTAAGAGCATGGCTCAGAGTAGCACTCAACACTTTTGCTCACATTCCTTTGGCCAAGAATTGGTCCCATGCCCACATCTAGCTGCAAAGAAGTCTGGAAAATAAAGACATACTTCAGATATATTGAAGGTTCAGTTCTCGACTGCTGCAAAATAAAGCAAGTCACACAAACTTTTTGGTTTCCCAATGCATTTAAAAGTTATATTTATCCTATACCACAGTCTATTAAGTGGAAGTAGTATTATGTCTATGAACACAGATAATGTGTATACCTTAATTTAAAATACTTTATTGTTAAAAAATATTGACAATCATCTGAGCCTTCAGTCAGCCATAACTGTTTTTGCTGGTGGATGATCTTCCCTCAATGTTGATGGCTACTGACTGATCAGAGTGGTGATTGCCGAAGGTTGGGGTGGCTGTGGCAACTTGATTTTTCTTTCTTTCTTCCTTTGTTTTCTGATATAGAGTCTTATTCTGTTATCCAGGCTGGAGGGCAGTGGTGCGTGATCGTAGCTCCCTGCAACCTTGACCTCCCAGGCTCAAGCAATCCTCTTGCCTCAGCCTCCCAAGTAGCTTAGACTACAGGTATGTGCCACCATGCCCAGCTAATTATTTATTTTTTTAATTAATTTATTTTTTTGAGATAGAGTTGCACTCTTGTTGCCCAGGCTGGAGTGCAATGGCATGATCTTAATGGCTGGAGTGCAGTGCAATGGCTGGAGTGCAATGGCACTGCAACCTCCGCCTCCCAGGTTCAAGTGATTCTCCTGCCTCAGCCTCCTGAGTAGCTGGGATTACAGGCATGCACCACCATGCCCAGTTAATTTTGTATGTTTAGGAGAGATGAGGTTTCTCCATATTGGTCAGGCTGGTCTCGAACTCCTGACCTCAGGTGATCTGCCCACCTCAGCCTCCCAAAGTGCTGGGATTACAGGCATGAGCCACCATGTCCAGCCTTATTTTTTAATATTTTTGTAGAGACAGGGTCCCAGCTGGTTGCCCCAGCTGATCTCAAGCTCCTGGGCTCAAACAATACTCCCACCTTGGCCTCCCAAAGTTTTGAGATTATAGGTGTGAACCACCACACCTGGCCGTGATTTCTTAAAACAAGACAGCAAATAAATTACTCCACTGATGAACTCTTCCTTTCATTAAAGATTTCTCAGTAGCATATGATACTTTTTGATAGCATTTTTCCCACAGTAGAACTTCTTTCAAAATTAGTCCTCTCAATCCCTGCCTCTGCCTTATCAACTACATTTGTGTAATATTTCTAAATCGTTTATAATTACTTGAACAATGTTCACAACATCTTCACCAAGAGTAGACTGCATCTCAAGAAATCACTTTCTTTGCTCATTCATAAAAAGCAATTCTTCATCCTTTCAAGAGTTACCATGAGATTGCAACAATTCAGTCACATCTTCACTTCAGGTTCCACTTCTAATTCTAGGTCTTGCTATTTTCACCAAATCTGCAGTTACTTCCTTCAGTGAAGTCTTGAATCCCTCAAAGTCACCCATGAGGGTTGAAATCAACTTCTTCCAAACTCCTGTTAATGTTGATATTTTGACCTCCTCTCATGAACTGCAAATGTCCTTAATGCCATTAAGAATGGTGGTGAATCCAGTCAAAGCAGTGTTAAGAGGGAAATTTACAGCACTAAATGCCCACGTCAGAAAGCTAGAAAGATCTCAAATCGACTCCCTAACATCACAATTAAAAGAACTAGAGAAGCAAGAGCAAATAAATCCAAAAGCTAGCAAAAGACAAGAAATAGTTAACTAAGATCAGAGCAGAACTGAAGGAGAGAGAGACACAAAAACCCTTCAAAAACTCAATGAATCCAAGACCTGGTTTTTTGAAAAAAATTAACAAAATAGACCACTAGCTAGACTAATAAAGAAGAAAAAAGAATTAAATAGAGGCAATAAAATATTATAAAGGGGATATCACCACTGACCCCACAGAAATACAAACCACCATCAGAGAATAATATAAACACCTCGACACAAATAAACTAGAAAATTTAGAAGAAATGGATAAGTTCCTGGACATACACCCTCCCAAGACTAAACCAGGAAGACGTCAAATCCCTGAACAGACCAATAACAAGTTCTGAAACTGAGGCAGTAATTAATAGCCTGCCAACGAAAAAAAAAGCCCAGGACCAGATGGATTCACAGCTGAATTCTACTGGAGGTACAAAGAGGAGCTGGTACCATTCCTTCTGAAACTATTCCAAACAATTGAAAAGGAGGGACTCCTTCCTAGCTCATTTTATGAGGTAAGCACAATCCTGACACCAAAACCTGGAACAGACACAACAAAAAAAGAAAACTTCAGGCGAATATGAACATCAATGCTAAAATTCTCAGTAAAACACTGGCAAACCAAATCCAGCAGCACATCAAAAAGCTTATCCACCATGATCATGTCGGCTTCATCTCTGGGATGCAAGGCTGGTTCAATATGTGCAAATCAATAAATGTGATCCATCACATAAGCAGAACCAATGACAAAAATCACATGATTTTCTCAATAGATGCTGAAAAGGCCTTTGATAAAATTCAACATCCCTTCCTGTTAAAAACTCTCAATAAACTAAATATTGATGGAACATATCTCAAAATAATAAGAGCTATTTATGAAAAACCCATGGCCAATATCATATTGAATGGGCAAAAGCTGGAAGCATTCCCTTTGAAAACTGGCACAAAACAAGGATGCCCTCTCTCACCACTCCTATTCAACATAGTATTGGAAGTTCTGGCCAGGGCAATCAGGCAAGAGAAAGAAATAAAGGTTTTCAAACAGGAAGAGAGGAAGTCAAATTGTCTCTGTTTGCAGACGACATGATTCTACATTTAGAAAACCCCATTATCTGAGCCCCAAAACTCCTTAACCTGATAAGCAACTATAGCAAAGTCTCTGGATACAAAATCAATGTGCAAAAATCACAAGCACTTCTAGACACCAACAACAGACAAGCAGAGAGCCAAATCGTGAATGAACTCCCATTCACAATTGCTACAAAGAGAATAAAATACCTAGGATTACAGTTAACAAGGGATGTGAAGGACCTCTTCAAGGAGAAATACAAACCACTGCTCAAGGAAATAAGAGAGGACACAAACAAATGGAAAAACATTCCATCCTCATAGATAGGAAGAATCAATATCACGAAAATGGCCATACTGCCCAAAGTAATTTATAGATTCAATGCTATTCCCATCAAACTACCATTGACATTCTTCACAGAATTAGAAAAAAAAAAAACTACTTTAAATTTCATATGGAACCAAAACAGAGCCCTTATAGCAAAGACAATCCTAAGCAAAAAGAACAAAGCTGGGGAGACATCATGCTACTTGACTCCAAACTATACTACAAGGCTACAGTAACCAAAACAGCATGGTACTGGTACCAAAACAGACATATAGATCAATGGAACAGAACACAGACCTCAGAAATAACACCACACATCTCCTACCAACTGATCTCCGACAAACCTGACAAAAACAAACAACGGGGAAAGGATTCCCTACTTAATAAATGTTGTTGGGAAAACTGGCTAGCCATATGTAGAAAACTGAAACTGGACTGCTTCCTTACACCTTATACAAAAATTAACTCAAGATGGATTAAAGATTAAAGACCTCAGACCATAAAAACCCTAGAAGAAAACCTAGGCAATACCTTTCAGGACATAGGTATGGGCAAAGACTTCATGACAAAAATGCCAAAAGCAATTGCAACAAAAGCTAACTAAGGAGCTTCTGCACTGCAAAAGAACCTGTCATCAGAGTGAAAAGGCAAGCTACATAATGGGAGAAAATTTTTGCAATCTACCCATCAGAAAAAGGTCTAATATCCAGAATCTACAAGAAAACAAATTTATAGGAAAAAAAAAACAACCCCACCATAAAGTGGACAAAGGATATGAACAGACACTTATCAAAAGAAGACATTTATGTGACCAAGAAACATACATGAAAAAAAGCTCAACATCACTGATTATTAGAGAAATGCAAATCAAAATCATAATGAGATACCATCTCATGCAGTCAGAATAGCAATTATCAAAAAGCCAAGAAACAATAGAGGCTGGAGAGGCAGTGGAGAAACAGGAATGATTTTATACTGTTGGTGGGAATGTAAACTAGTTCAACTATTGTGGAAGACAGTGTGACAATTCCTCAAGAATCTTGAACCAGAAATACCATTTGACCCAGCAATCCCATTACTGGGTATATATCCAAAGGAATAGAAATCATTCTACTATAAAGACACATGCACACATTCAATGATAGACTGGATAAAGAAAATGTGGCATGTATACACCATGGAATACTATGCAGGCATAAAAAGGAATGAAATCATGTCCTTTGCAGGAACAGGGATGAAACTGGAAGCCATCATTCTCAGCAAACTAACACAGGAACAGAAAACCAAACACTGTATGCCCTCACTCATAAGTAGGAGTTGAACAACGAGAACACATGGACACAGGAAGGGGAACAACACACACTGGCGCCTGTCAGGTGGAAGAGGCAAGGGGAGGGAGAGCTTTAGGACAAATGGCTAATGCATATGGGGCTTAAAACCTAGATGATGGGTTGATAGGTGCAGGAAGCCACCAAAGGTCATGTATACCTATGTAACAAACCTGCACGTTATGCACGTGTATCCTGGAACTTAAAGTAAAATTTAAAAAAAAAAAAATGGTGGTGAATCTTTTCCAGAAGGTTTTCAATTGGCTTTGCCCAGATCCATCAGAGGAATCTACAATCTACAGCAGCTATAGCCTTATGAAATATATTTCTTAAACAATAAGACTTGAAAGTCCTAATCACTCCTTGATCCATGGGCTGCAGAATGGATTTCCTGTTAGCAGACATGAAAACAACATCAATCTTCTTGTACATCTCCACCAGAGCTCTTGGGTGACAAGGTGCACTGTCAATGAGCAATAACATTTTGAAAAGAATCTTTTTTTTCTGAGCAGTAGACCTCAACAATGGGCTTAAAATAATGGAGAGGTGATTCTCCCTCCTCAGCCCCCTGAGTAGCTGGGATTACAAGTGCATGCCACCACACTCAGCTAATTTTTCTATTTTTTGTAGACACAAGGTCTTGCCATGTTTCTCAGGCTCATCTTGAACTCCTAGGCTCAAGCGATCCACATGCCTCAGCCTCCCGAAGTGCTGAGGTTACAGGTGTGAGTCTCCTTGCCTGGCCTGTGCTTTTGTTCTAAAAGGATGACTATGCTGGTAGCTCAATTACAGAGAACAGAATCTACTCTCACTAATTTAAGTAGGAAGCAGAGTACTAAGTGGATCACAGAATTGATGAGTGGGCTGAAACAACAGAAACGGAATTTCCAGGAATAACTGCCAAAGCTATGCTATAGAACTGAAATGGGAGAGTTCCCTGATTCCCCTTGCAGGACATGCAACAGGAGTGTGGCTCGCCTGTCCAGTTGCCCCACAGCTCAGACCCCTGGGGGAGCATGCAGACGGGCAGGTGCAGAGGCCAGGGCTTGTGCTTTGGGCTTTCAGCCCCACAGTAGTGTCTAGTGGTGAGTGCCTGCAACCCCAGTGTTACATAGCTCTTTCAGCTTTGCCATCTGCAGATGGCTTGAGTGTTAATCAGCTTAATGGACCCTCCGCCTTACTGCAAGGGCAGAGGGCCAGTATGACAGCTTTCTGTATCCCAAGCTCTTGCTCAGTGTCCAGGAAGAATCGAATCACATGTGGGCTCAAAGGTTGAGTGCAAGGTTTTATTGAGTGGTGGAGATGACTCTCAGTGAGATGGATGGGCAGCGGGAAGGTGGAGGGTTGGGAGAGATAATCTACCCCTGGAGTTCAGCCATCCGCTGCTGAACTCCTCTTGATGTTCAGACACCTCTTCCCTCCTTCTCTGCTGTGCCGCCCCGCTGCTCTCTGCCAGTCTTCACTGCTCTGTGCTGCTCTGTTCCTCTGCTCCTCTCAATATTCAGATGCTTGTGTACATGCCTGCCAAGGTCTCAGGTTTATACGGGCACAGGATGGAGGGGGACATGGTGGGCCAGAGTGGTCTTAGAAAATACAACATCCAGACATGAAAACAGGAACGTCTGTTCTCAGTCAGGTCCATAGGCACAAGCCCAAGGGTGGGACCCACCCTTCTTTACGCAGCGCTTCCCTGCCCCACTGGCATATCAGAACTGGGCTTAACAATTTTTGTGACCTCCATTGTTTTGTCCTCCTTGGTAAATCAGCAAGACAGAGCAAAGAGAACCATCACGTAAGAGAGGTGCTAAACATGCACCAATGTAACCTTGTCATCTTATGTTTCTGATTAGGTGAGATAGAAAAGTGCTAATAAGTGTTAGAAACTATGTTTTATTGTGCAAGGTGTCCATAAAGTTGAGAAACACTGAACAAATTTAATTTTAAAGAGTTATTGGTTTCTGTGTCAAATAATATTGCTCAATATACTACTCTTCATCATCCTGATGAAGAATTTTCAGGTCGAATACCTCTAAATTAAAGAAAATGGTTCAATTGTTAATCTAAAAACAGTTCAATAAATACTATTTTCCCAATTATACTCGCCCCCCCATTCCAGGTTAGCAATTAGACCTAATGCTGAAACTTTGTGGAACATATTTTTTTAATGTAAAATGTGACTAATATATTGTCTGAACAATTTATCCTATGTTTTCCAACTTTGTGGATAGTTTATATAGTAAAAACAGTTCAAAAATAGCTCAGGTAAACTCTCTTCTCTTTTGATGCACAAGCACCAACTGAAACTATTAGAGGGTGGTGGGGGGTGGAGATATTCAGTAACGAAATCTAGAGGAAATGTGAATAATAGATTATTCATGGTAAAGAATTCATTGCAACCAGATAAGAAAAATATTGTTTCAAATGGCCATCTGCTCAGCTGAGGGAAATCACTCTTTTAGGTTTTAAATTACACTATCCTATTCTCTTTTTAATTATTCTTTATGTGTGCTTCTTTTATATTTCCTTTGCTGACTTTTGTTTGTCCTCTTTTTCCATATAAGGTATTCCTCAAGGCTTATAAGAAACACTATTACATATTAAAAAGAACACTCCATGAGGTCAGAGATTTTGGATTTAAAACTGAGCTCTGAAGGAAAGTTACCCTGCCTTACATTTATATCTGCAGTATATTTAGACTTGATAGTTGCATTAGGTTGAGATAGAGATCAAGAGTAACTTTTTTCTGCATACATTATACAAATTGACCCAGCATTATTTTCAAAAGACTATCCTTTCCCTCTTGCATTTGCAGTGTCATTTTTTGGTCAAAAATCAGATGAGCATACATGTTTGACTCTGTTTATGGATTGTCTGTTTTCTTCCTTTGGTCTATTTCTCTATGTTTGCTTTTATACCACACTGAATTAATTATCATTTCATAACAGAGCTTTAGTTCTGTTAGTGTAAGTGCCCCACCTGTGGTCTTCAAGATTTCATTGGATATTCCTGGCCTTTTGCATTTCCATATACACTTTTTTTTTTTTTTTTTTTTTTTGAGACAGAGTCTCACTCTGTCACCCAGGCTGGAGTACAGTGGCACGATCTCAGCTCACTGCAATCTCTGCCTCTCAGGTTCAAGCGATTCTCCTGCATCAGCCTCCCAAGTAGCTGGGATTACAGGTGCCTGCCACCACATCTAACTAATTTTTGTATTTCTACTGGAGATGGGGTTTTGCCATGCTGGCCAGGCTGGTCTCAAACTCCTGACCTCAGGTGATCTGCCCGCCTCGGCCTCCCAAAGTCCATATACTTTAGAATCAACTTACATGATCCAGAAAAAAAAAAGTATCATAAATTTTATTGCAATTGTTTCACATCTTTAGCTCAATCTAGAGACTAATGATATCTTTAATATGGTATTTTCTACTACTTATGTACATGTTCTTCATCTCTGTGATGTTTTGTAGTTTTCAGTGTAGAGATTTTATAGATCTATTTGTTGACTTTATCTCTAGGCATATGATATATGTACAATAACTTAATTTTAAAAAAATCTTCTCTATTTGTTTGTAGCTCATATAATTGATTTCTAAAAACAGACCCTATCTGTGATAGGTGCCTTTAGTAAATTCAGTTATCAATTTTAATAGTTTACCAACAAAGTATTTTAGATTTTCTACACAGACATAGAAACTGCAAATAATGACATTAAAAACTTCTAATTTTAACATAATTCTGTTAGTGGTAGCAGAGAGCTGACTTACTGGAGGCAAATTCGTAGGCGTCCACAAGCAACTTTTCAGTCCTTACCTCCTCCTCAGAAGAAATTTGTCTGAGGGGCAAAAAGCAGAAAAAGAGACCCAGGCAACTTTCAGAGCAGGAGTGGAAGTTTATTAAAAAGGCTTTAGAACAGGAAGGAACCCTTGGGAGAGACAAGTGGGTGCCTCCATGTCGAAGACAGAAAAGAAGTAAAAAAGAGCCCTTTAACCTTGATCCTGGGACTTTATAGGCTCGCCTCTTTCCCCGTGATTCTTTCCGCATGCGCAGTGCTTTCCTTACGCTTTGGAATTGAGCACGCGCAGTGTGTTTAGGGAGTTACATACCTGTCTGAGGCTCTGTTCCTTTTTCTGGTGGTGTGTGTCCCCAGAATGTCATACTTCGCCATTTTCTTTCTTAACACACATGCCCAAGAAGCTGCTTCTCCCTGGGGTCTGCATTCAATTAGCACTTTTAATGTTATCATGTGTGGACCATCAGGAGATTTTTCTCTCCCCAGCTGCCAAATTATCATTTTTAGGCAACGCGAGAATTGCTGAAACACCATCATTTTTAGTGCATTGGGGGAGAGCCCTCTCCTGTGCTGCTCATGCATAACTACCTGTAACAATTTCAGGCTTAAAAAAGAGTTACATGAATAAAAAAAATAATTTATGTAGATTCTTCACCCAGATTCCTCAAATGTTAACATTTCACTACATTTGCTTAATTATGCCCCTTTCAATATATAAACTACCTTTTTCTGAACCATTTGAAATAAGGTGCAGAAATGATACACTTTTACTCCACAGTAAACTATTTACTTCATTGTGCATTTCTTTGAAAACAAGGACAGTCCAACAACCAAATTCAGAAAATTAACATTGGGACAATACTATCAGTTAAGGTCCTCCTTCAGATTAACAAAAGAAAATTCCATATCACAAGTTGCATTCACTTGTGATATGTCTCTTTCATCTCCTTTAATCAGAATCGGTTCCTCCACCTTTATTTACCTTTCATGATCTTTGTTTCTTTGTTTTAGAGACAGGGTCTTGCTCTGTCACCCAGGCCAGAGCTCAGTGGCATGATCATAGCTCGCCGTAACCTTGAACTCCTGGGCTTAAGTGATCCTCTGACCTCAGTCTCCCAAGTAGCTAGAACTACAGGCATGTGGCACCACCATACCTGGCTAATTTTTAAAATATTATGTAGATATGAGGTCTTGCTATGTTGCCCAGGCTGATCTCAAACTCACAGTCTAAAGCAATTCTCCTACCCCAGCCTCCCAAAGCGCTGGGATTAAGTGTGAACCACTGCTCCTAGCAATCTTAGCATTTTGAAGAGTACAACCCAGATATTGAATAGAATGCAACTCAGGATTTTACAATGTTTCCTTATTGTTAGATTCAATCTGTGCAATTTAAGGCAGGAATACCCTATAAGTAATGCTCTGTTTTTCCTCACGGTTTTATATTTGGAGATACATTATAACAATTATGTTAACTTTTATTATGAATTGAGGTGACATCTGTCAGATTTCTCCATGGGAGGATTACTAGTTTTCCCTTTGTGATTGATATATATTTGTGAAAAGATGCTATAAGACTATGTAAATATTCCATAACTTATCAAACATTACTCCACTCATTTTGTATCTACTGATGATTCTTGCCTGAATCATGTGTTAATATAATTACCAAATAGATTTTTAAATTCTATTTTTTTAATTCATTAACTGAGATTCTACTGTGAGAAAAAGTTTTTCCTTCCTTCCTTCCTTCCTTCCTTCCTTCCTTCCTTCCTTCCTTCCTTCCTTCCTTCCTTCATAATAGTATGAACTTCTGGTTTTTTATTTTACTCAATAGGTTATAGCCCATTACCATCTGTGATTTAAATGCTCAAATTATCCCCGATTTGGCCAGTGGAAGAAACTTTAAGCTGGTTCTCAAGTCATTTTGACATGCTCCCATCATTCTTTGGGCACTTTCTTACATTCTGGCACAAGGTGTTCAAGGCTCATCTCATACATCCCCAGGCATAGTCCTGGAATGAGCCATTTCCCAGAGTCCTGGCTCATTATGGTGGAGAATGGTGTTATGAAACCAAGACCTGGGTGCTATGTGTTCTCATGGCTGCTGGGATGCTATTGCTCCTGGGGCCATTCAGTAGATAGAGCTAGGAGTTCATACCCCGATTCCAATCCAACACCACAAGGTTCATTTTAGCGTTCCTCTTTTCATATTTTAAGTCCCCTCTCCAACAGTGAGAAACCTTGTTCCAGTTATGCACAATGTATTTAGCTATTTGTTCATTCTTTAAATCCCTTTGCAAGAGTTTCCCTAGTCATCTTGTGTTGAAATGATTCCTCTCCAGGAGATTCTTCAAGGAGGATCTGTGGGTACAAAATTTCCTAAGTTCTCAAGTGTTTAAAACTGTTTTATTGTAGCCTTGATGAGTAAAGAATAGCTTTGATGCATATAAAATCCTCGGTTACATGGAGGAAACTTAATTGCAGTTTCTTTATTTTTAAAAAGTTGTCTCATTAATATCTTCCTCTGCATGTTGTTTTGGGAAAGTTTGATATCAGATTATTTCTCTTGTCTTTGCAAGTGACTTGATCTTTTCGCTTAAGTTATTGAGGAATTTTTGTTGTTGTTGTTTTTTCAGACAAGGTCTGGCTCTATTGCCCAGGCTGCAGTGCAGTGACCCCATCACAGCTCATTGCAACCTCCGCTTCCCAGGCTCAAGTGATCCTCTTGCCTCAGCCTCCTGAGTAGCTGGGACTACAGATGCCCACCACCACACCCAGCCAATTTTTGTATTTTTAGTAGAGACAGGGTTTGCCCGCATTGCCCAGGCCTGGTCTCAAACTCCTGGATTCAAGTGATCTGCCTGTGTCAGCCTCTGAAAGTTCTGGGATTACAGGTGTAAGCTACTGTGCCCACCCAAATTATTCACTGTTTTAAAAATCTAATAAGGTGTTCCCATTCAATTTTCTCTATTTAGAGTGTTGTGCCATGGTTTACTTCTTCTTCATTTTGGCTTTTGTGGGGGTGATGGGAGGAGGAGCTCATCAACTGAGTTAGTCTTGTTTTCTGTTTCTTTCATATAATAGTTTTGTATAGCTTTGGTTTGGTTTTGCCTATTTATGTCATAGAAATTTGGCCTACAGCAATCCCCCGAGTAGTCTGTAGGGGACACATTCCAAAACCCCCAAAGCCATAGATAGTATCGAACAGGGTTGCTGTCAATCAAAACACGATTCTGTTCATGTCTTCCACCCACAGATTTAATGCCTTTTCCATGTTAACTAAGCACTTATCCCGTGCTATGGCTATAACGTTTGCAGTTTGACGTGTGACAGCAAAACTAGTATGAATTTCTTTTTCCTTCATGACAAATAATTTCACAAATAGAAGATTTGTTCCTAATGTAGATCTAGAAACTTCAGCATGTGACTTTTTTTTCCCCTTGAGAACTTTCACCCTTTCACTTAAAGGAAGCACTTTATGGCTTCTCTTTGACATATCTGAATTGCCATCATCACTACTCTTGTACTTTGGGACTATTATTAAGTAAAATAAGGGTTACTTGAATAAAAACGCCAAGACACTGCAACAATTAATCTGGTAACCTAGATGGCTACTAACTGACCAATGGCCAGATAGCATCTACAGCATGGATACCCGGGACAAAGGGGCACAGGGCAGGACAAAACAGGATGACAAGAGATTTTATCATGCTACTTTGAGCAATGTGCAACTTAAAATTTACGAATTGTTTATTTCTGGAACGTTCCAGTTAATATTTTCAGACCATTGTTAAACCTGGGTAAATGAAACCACGGAAAGCAAAACCCAGATAAGGGAGACGGCGCTACTGTATTTTACAAGGTTCCAGGTTAAAGTGCTCCCCCTTCTGTCAGTACAGCAAAGCACAGTCTTTAATAAATAATTTTTGTTGTCTGTGGGTGGGGACATGGGAGAGGAGTTGTGAGTCCTCTGATATTTTGGTTCTCTTTTGTCTTACAAGATCCTAACATAATACACTATAGGAGACATTTTATGTCTATAAGATTAACGATGGCCATCAGGCCACTATAGTATCTTCTAGAAATTTTATAGCTGTGCGTTTGATATTTAGGTCTAAGATCCAGTTTATTTTTCCATAAAACATATGAGGTCTATGTCTAGATTCATTTTGTTTTGTTTTGTTTTATTTCACATGTGGATATGCAGTTGATCCAGCACCACTTGTTGAAAAGACTATCTTACCACCGCTCAATTGCCTTTGCTCCTTCATCAAAGATCAGTTGACTTTGTGTGGGTCTACTTCTGGGCTTTCTAATCTGTTCATTCATCGACTTGTCTATTCTTTCACCAACACCACACTGTACTGATTACTGCAGCTTTATATTAAACCTTGAAGTTGGGTAGTATCAATCCTCTGACTTTGTCCTTCTTCTCCCATATCGTGTTGGCTATTCTTTGTCGTCTACATTGCCGTATAAACCTTAAAACCAGTTTATTGACATCCATCAAACAGCCTGCTAGAATTTTGATTTGGATTGCATTGAATCTAAAGCTCAAGTTGGGAAGAACTGATATCTTAACAATATTGAGTCTTCCTAACCATAATTATGGAATGTTTCTTCATTTATTTAGATCTTCTTTGATTTCCTTCTTCAGAGTTTTGTAGTTTGTCTCACATAGATATTGTACATATTTTGTTATAACAATTTCATTTTGGGGGGTTGATAGTGTAAATGGTATCATGTTTTAAATTTTAATGTACACTTTTTTATTGTTATAATCGTAGATAGGAAAGCAGTGGGCTTTTGCACATTAACCTTGTATCCTACAAACTTGTTATAATTGCTTATCAGTTCTAGCAGGGTGCTTTTTGTTGTTGATTATTGAAAAAAATAGTTTTATTTACTTCTTTCAAGACTGCAAGGCTCTTTATCTTTATTTCCCCTTTTTTGTCTTATTGCATGAGCTAGAACTTCCAGTGCAATGTTCAATAGGAGTAGTGAGAGGGGGTATCTTGCCAAGTTTCTAATCATGAGGAATTCACTAAGTTTCTTACCATTAAGCATGGTGTTAGCAATAGGTATTTTGTTGATGTCCTTTTGCAAGTTCAGAAAGTCCCTCTCTATTCCTGGTTTGCATGAGAGTTTTTGTCATAAATTGGTGTTAGATTTTGTCAAATGCTTTTTCTGCATCTATTGATATTATCATGTAATTTTTTTGTCTTTAGTCTGTTGATGCGATGGATTAACTGATCTTTTGAATGTTGGACCAGCCTTGCATACCTAGAGTAAATCACATTTGGTTATGACATATTGTTCTTTTTGTACATTATTGGGTTCATTTTGCTCATACTTTGTTGAGAAGTTTTGCATCTTTGTTCATGAGAGAGATTGGTCTGTAGTTTTTTTGGTTTTTTTTTTTTTTTTTTTTTTTTTTTGGTAAGATTTTTGTCTGGTTTTGGTATTGAGGTAATGCTGACCATGTAGAATGAGTTAGGAAGTATTCTGTCTGCTTCTATTCTCTGTTCAACTGTTTGTTCAACTGAATTCAACCGTTTGAATTCTACCAAAAGTTTGGTGCTTTCTGTTTTGGAAGGTGATTAATTACTGATCATTTTATTTAACAGGTATAGGCCTTCTCAGATTATACATTTTTCCTCATGTGAATTTTGGTAGGTTGTGTTTTTCAAGGAATTGGTCATTTTATCTAAGTTTTCAGATTTGTAGGCATAGAGTTGTTTGCAATATTCCTTTATTATCCTTTCAATGGCCATGGGATCAGTGGTGATAACCCTTCTTTTATTTCTAGTACTAATAATTTTTATCTTCTCTCTTTTCTTTTCTCAGTTAGCCTGGCTAGAAGTTTCTTAATTTATTGATCCTGTCAAATAACCTGCTTTTTGTTTCATTGGTTTCCTCTACTTATTTCCTGTTCTTAAATTCACTGATTTCTGCTCTATTTATTATTGATTTTCCTCTGCTTAGTTTGGATATAATTTGCTATTTTTTTTTCTAGTTTCCTAAGGTGGAAACTTAGAGCATTGACTTTTAGATCTCCTGAATGTTCTAACATATGCTTTTAATGTGAGAAATTTCCCTTGAAGCACTTCTTGCATTGCATCCCTCGATTTAGATCAACTGTGTTTTCATTTCCTTTTAGCTTAAACAATTTTTAAATGTATCTTAAGACTTCTTAAACTCATGTTATTTAAAAGTATGTTGTTTAATTTTGAGAAATTTCCAGCTGTCTTTCTGTTATTGATTTCTAGCTTAATTTCATCATGATCTGAGGGCATACTTTATATGATTTTTATTCATTTAGATTTGTTACTGTGTGTTTATGACTTCAAAAATGGTCTATTAAGGTGACAGTTCCATGTGAACTTGAAAAGATTGTTGTATTAGTCCATTTTCACACTCCTATGCAGCTATTATCCAAGGCTTGGTAATTTATAAAGGAAAGAGATTTAATTGACGCACAGTTCTGCATGGCTGGGGAGACCTCAGGAAACTTGTAATCACGGTAGAAAGGGAAGCAGGCACCTTCTTTACAAGGCAGCAGGAGAGGGAGAAGAGTGAAGGAGGAACTTCCAAACACTTGTAAAACCGTAGCATCTCATGAGGACTCATTCGTTATCATGAGAACAGCATATGAGAAATCACCCCCATGATCCAGTCACCACCCACCTTGTCCCTCCCTTGATACGTGGGGATTACAGGTCAAGATGAGATTTGGGTGTGGACACAGGGACAAGCCATATCAAATGTGTATTCTGCTGTTGTTCTATAAATGTCAGTTAGATCCAGTTGATTGATGATGCTGTTCAGTTCAACCATATCCTTACTGATTTTTTTCACTACTGGAGCATCTGTCAATTAATAGTGGAGGGGTGTTGAAGTCTCCATCTATAAAAATGGATTTGTGTATTTCTTCTTGACATTCACTTAGTTTTTACCTCACATATTTCGACAATTTTAATTTATCTGGGTCTTTAAACTGGGATTCTTGCAGACAACAAATAATTGGGTTTCAGCTTTTTATCTTCTCCAACAGGCTGTCTTTGAATTGTATTTTAACCATTCAGATTTAAAGTTATTTTGATATTGTTGGATGAATAGTTACCATATTTGTAGTTGTTTTTTATTCCCTTGTTCTTTGTTTCCTTTTTGTCTTCCATTCTTTTTCTGCCTTCTTTTGTTTTAACTGAACATTTTGTATGATTTTAATTTCTCTCCTGTCATCTTAGATTATCAAATTAAACTTTAAAAAATACTAGTGGTTACCCTAGAGTTTGCAATATATATTTACAACTAATCTAAGTCCACTTTCAAATAACACTATAGCACTTAACAGGTAAGGCAGGTACTTTATAACAGAATATTCTCAGTTCCTCCCTCTCATCCTTTATTACATTGCTTTCATTAATTTTACTTATCCATAGGCTATAATCACCCAATACATTTTGTTGCTCTTATTATTATGAGCAAACTGTTATCTGTTAGATCAATTAAAATAAGAAAAAAGGTTTTATTTTATCTTCATTCCTTCCTTGTCTAAAGTTCTTTCTTTCTTTATGTAAATCCAAGTTTCTGACCTATATCATTTTTCTTCTCTCTGAAGAACTTCTATGAATATTTCTTGTAAAGCATTTGTACTGTGATACATTCCTTCATTTTTTGTTTTTCTGAGAAAGTATTTCTCCTTCACTTTTAAAGGTTAATTTCACAGGGTGCAGAATTCTAGATTTTTTTTCAAGACTTTATTTTATGCCACTCTTCTTTTTCTTTGCATAGTTTTTTTTTTTAATTTTATTTCCATAGGTTATTGGGGAACAGGTGGTTTTTGGTTACATGAGTATGTTCTTTAGTGGTGATTTGTGAGATTTTGGTGCACCCATCACCTGAGCACTATACACTGCACCCTATTTGTAGTCTTTTATCCCTCACTCCCTTCCCACCCCTTTCCCCTGGTCCCCAAAGTCCATTGTGTCATTCTTATGTCTTTGCATGCTCATAGTTTAGCTCCCACTTATGAGTGGGAACATGTGATGTTTGGTTTTCCATTCCTGAGTTACTTCACTTGGAATAATAGTCTCCAATCTTGTCAAGGTCGCTGCAAATGCCGTGAATTCATTCCTTTTTATAGATTACTAGTATTCTATCATATGTGTGTGTGTGTGTGTGTATAGTGTATATATATATGATGTGTATATCTATATGTATTATGGGAGAGATAAGGATCCAGTTTCATTCTCCTCCATGTGGCTAGCCAATTATCCCAGCACCATTTGTTGAAAAGGGTGTCTTTCCTCTCTTTATGTTTTTATTTGCTTTGTCAAAGATCAGTTGGTTTTAAGTATTTGGGTTTATTTCTGGGTTCTCTATTCTGTTCCATTGGTCTACATGCCTATTTGTATACCAGTATCATGCTGTTTTGGTGATTATGGCATTATAGTGTAGTTTGAAATCAGGTAATGTGATGCCTCCAGGGGAAACTGAAATTATATTAAGCACTCCCTCAGACCACAGTGGAATAAAACTGGAAATCAACTCCAAAAGGAACCTTCAAAACCATGCAAATACATAGAAATTAAATAACCTGATCCTGAATGATCATTGGGTGAAAAATAAAATCAAGATGGAAATTTAAAAATTCTTCAAACTGAACGACAATAATAACACAACCTATCAAAACCTCTGAGATACAGCAAATGCAGTGCCAAGAGGAATGTTCATAGCCCTAAACACCTACATCTCTTTCTCTTGTCTGATTGCTTTAGCTAGGATTTCCAGTACTATGTTGAATAACAGTGGTAACAGTGGACATCCTTGTCATGTTCCAGATCTTAGAGGAAAGACTTTCAGTGTTTACCCATTCAGTACGATACCAGCTGTGGAGTCTGCCATATATGGCTATCATTATGTTGAGGTATATTCCCTCTATGCCTAGTTTTTTGAGGGTGTTTATCATGAAGATATGTTGACTTTTATCAAATGTTTTTACAGCATTAATTGAAATTGAATTTTTGTTATTTATTCTGCTGCTAAGATGTATCACATTGATTGATTTGTGTATGTTGAACCATCCTTGCATCCCAGGGATAAATGCACTTGGTCATGATGAATGATCTTTTTAATGTATTGTCGAATTTGTTTTGCTAGTGTTTCCTTGAGAATTTTTGCATCAATATGCACCAGTGATTTTGGCCTGTAGTTTTCTTTTTGTGATGTGTCTTTGTCTGGTTTTGGTATCAGGGTAATACTGGCCTCACAGAATGAGTTTGGAAGTCTTTCCTCCTCCTCTATTTTTCCAAATAGTTTGAGTAGAATTGGTATTGGTTCTTTAAATGTTTGGTGGAATTCAGCAGTGAAGTCATCAGGCTTTTCTTTGGTGGAAGACTATTTTTTTTACAGCTTCAATCTTGTTTCTTGTTATTGGCCTGTTCAGGCTTTGGATTTCCTCATTGTTCATTCTTGGCAGGTTTTACATATCTAGAAATTTACCAATTTCTTCTAGATTTCCCAATTTATTGGCATATAGTTACTCATAGTTGCCATCAGTGATCTTTTTAATTTCTGTAATATGGATTGTGATATCTGTCTTTTCATCTCTAATTTTATTTATTTGGGTGTTCTCTCTTTTGTTCTTAGTCTAGTTAAAGATTTCTTAATTTTATTCAGCTTTTCAAAAACTTTTTGTTTCATTGAACATTTCTATTGTTTTCTTCATTTCAAGGTCATTCATTTCTGCTCTGATCCTTATTATTTCCTTTCTTCTACTGATTTTGGGATTGGTTTACTCTTGCTTTTCTAGTTATTTAAGATGAATCATTAGGTTATTTGAAATTTTTTCTTCTTTTTTGATGTAGGTTCTCATAGCTATAAACTTTTCTATTAGTACTGCTTTTGTTGTATCCCATAGGTTTTGATATGTTGTGTTTCTGCTATCATTTGTTTCCAGAATTTTTTTTTTTTTTTTTTTTTTTGTGACACGGAGTCTCACTCTGTCACCCAGGCTGGAGAGTGGTGGCATGATCTTGGCTCCTGCAACCTCCACCTCCTGGGTTCAAGCAATTCTCCTGCCTCAGCCTCCTGAATAGCTGGGACTACAGGCATGTGCTGCCATGCCTGGCTAATTTTTGCGTTTTTAATAGAGACAGGGTTTCCCCATATTGGCCAGGCTTCTATCGAACTCCTGACCTCATGATCCACCTGCCTCGGCCTCCCAAAGTGCTGGGATTACAGGCGTGAGCCACTGGCACCCAGCCCAGAAATTTCTTAATTTCCTTCTTAATTTATTCAGTGACCCGCCGGTCATTTAGGAGCATATTATTTGATTTCCATGTGTTTGTATAGTTTCCAAAATATCTCTTGTTACTGCTTTCTAGTTTTTTTTTGTTTTGTTTTTTGTTTTTGGTTTTTTGCATTGTGGTCAGAGAAGATGCTTGATATTTCAATTTTTGCAACGTTTTAAGACTTCTTTTATGACCTAACATATGGTCTATCTTTTAGAATAACCCACGTGCTGAGGGAAAAAATGTTTATTCTGCAAATCCCAAAGTGCTGGGATTACAGGAGTGAGCCAAATAAGCTGTCTTCATGCTCACTCATTGTTTTCTTTGGCTTGATCAATTCTGCTATTAAAAGACTCAGATGCATTCTTCAGTATGTCAATTGCATTGTTCAAGCCCAAGATTTCTGCTTGATTTTTTAAAGTTATTTTGATCTCTTTGTTAAAATTATCTGATAGAATTCTGAATTCCTTCTCTGTGTTACCTTGAATTTCTTTGTGTTTTCTCAAAACAGCTATTTTGAATTCTATGTCTGAAAGATCACATATCTCTGTTTCTCCAGGATTGGTCCCTGGTGCCTTATTTAGATTATTTGGTGAGGTTTTCCTGAATGATGTTGATGCTTGTAGATGTTTGTCAGTGTCTGGGCATTAAGGAATTAGGTATTTATTGTAGTCTTCACGGTCTTGACTTATTTGTACCTGTCCTTCTTGGGAAGGCTTCCCAGGCATTCAAAAGGACTTGGGTGTTGTGATCTAAGCCATGTCTTCATTAGGAGGCACCCCATGTCCAGTAAGGCTGTGGTTCTTGCAAACTCATAGAGGTGTCATCTTGGTGCTCTTGGGTAAGATCTGGAAGAATTATCTGGATTACCAGGCAGAAACTCTTGTCCTCTTCCTGTACTTTCTCCCAAACATAAAGAGTTTCTTTGTGCTGAGCTGCTTGGAGCTGGGGACGGGGGTGACACAAGCACCCCTGTGGCTACCACTACTGGGACTGCACTGGGTGAAACCTGAAGTCAGCACAGCACTGCTTCTTACCCAAGGCCTGCTATAACCACTACCTGGCTACCACCTACATTCACTCAAGGTCCTAGGGCTTGATAATCAGCAGAGCTTTACAATCAGCAAGTGGCAAAGCCAGACAGGCGTATGTCCTTCTCTTCAGGGTGGTAAGTTTTCTTAGGCCCTGGGTAAGTCCAGAGATGCCATCCAGGAGCCAGGAACTGAAATCAAAAACCTTAGACATCTATCCGGTGTTCTATTATACTGCTGCTGAGCTGACACTCAAAGCATAAGGTGCAGTTCTTCCCACTCCTCCCTCCCCTTTTCATAGGCAGTGGAGCTGGGTGGTCACCCCATGGGCATCACCTCCACAGGCCCACAGGCAGTACTGCCAGGCTACTTCCAGTGTTCACTTAAGGCTGAAGGGCTCTTCAGTCAGTTTGTGGTGAATGCTGGCAGGCCTGGGGCTTACCCTTCAGGGCAGTGGGCTTCCCTCTGGACCCAGGACAGGTCCAGAAATGTCATTTAAGAGTTAAGGCCTAGAACTGGGGATTGCAAAAGACTGCTTGGTGCTCTATCCCCCTGTGGCTGAGCTGGTACCTAAGGTGCAAGACAAAGTCCCTTTTAATTTTCTCTCTTCTTTTCTCAAGCAGAAGGAGTCTGTCACTGTAGCTACTACAGCTGAGAATGTGCTGAGTCTTGCCTGAAGGCAGAGTTTCACCCAAGACCCACAGTATACTGTCTGAGTATCACTAACTAGTCAGGGTCCAAGGGCTCTTTAGTGAGCAGATGATGGGTCCTGCCATAACTGGGTCCTTCTCTTCAAGGCAGTGGGTTCCCTCTGGCTCAGGATGTGTCTAGAAATGTTGTCCAAGAGCTAGGGCCTGGAATGGTGGCCTCATGACTCTGCCTGATGCCCTATCTTACTTTGTAGTTGACCCAGTATCCAAGATGCACAATCAAGACCTCTTTGCTCTTCCCTCTTCTCTCCTCAAGTACAAGGAATCTGTTTTGGAGCCGTGAGCTCTACAGCCTGTGGCTGGGGGAGGGGTCATGCAAGCACTCCCTTAACTGCTTTGGCTGGTGTCCCAGTAGGTCATGTGCCCCTCAGTCCACTGGCTCTGAGTCCTGGTCAGCAGTAGGACTCACCTAGGGGTTGCAATCCTTGTGACTTAGTCTGAGTTTCAAGTTGACTTAGGATGCCAGAATACTTTAGCCTGGTGGTGAGGCTTGTCAGAACTCAAGTTCTGGCTACTTGGATATGTAATTCCCCTCTGGCTAGAGCTGGTCTATATGCTCCCTCTGTGGGTGGGCATCAGCTGAGTTAAGCCAGTTTTGCTTTCTACTGTGACAGAGCAGCAATGAGTTTAATGCAAAGTCTACTAATTGCTGTGCTTTTCTTCCCCAAGCACACAGATTCTTTCTCTGTGCCATGCTGCCACTGTGGAGGATGGCAGAGAGGAGGCATCAGCAATTCAAGATTGTCTTTCCTACCCTCTTCAGTGCCTCTTTCAGTAATATGAAGTTAAAATCAGGTCCTTTGAGTGCTCACCTGATTTTTATTTGTTATGAAGGTTCTTTTTTTGTTGTAGGTAGTTGTTAAATTTGGTGTTCCAGTGGAAACTTCTGTTTGCCATCTTGCTCCCCACCCTTCTGTGGGATATGTTTTTACCCACTTAATTGTCTCATTTGATGCACAAAAGTTTTTAATTTTGATGAAGACCATTTTACCTATTTTTTTGTTGTTGTTGCTTACGCTTTTCATGTTATATCTAAGAAATCATCGTGAAATCCAAGGTAATGAAGATTTAGCCCTATGTTTTCTATGAAGGGTGTTATAGTTTACTTCTTACATTTGGGTCTTTGATTCATTTTTGAACTTATACTTCCATATGAGGTGATGTAAGGGTCTAACTTCATTCTTTTGCATGTGGTTATCAAGTAGTTCCTGAATCATTTGTTGGAGAAACCATTTCCTCCCCATTAAATGGTCTTGCTACTATTGTTAAATATCAATTGATCATACATGTACAGGTTTATTTCTGATTTACTTATAGTCTCATTTATTTCTCAATTATATTCCATTATCTATGTCTATCTTTATGCCAGTTCCACACTGCTTTGTTTCCTGTCTCTTTAGTAAGTTTTTAAATAGGACTGTGTAAGTCCTCTAACTCTGTTTTTGTTTGTTCGTTTGTTTCAAGATTGTTTTGGCTATTGGGGTCTCTGGCAATTTTCTATAAATTGTAGAATCACGTTTTCATTGGGGTTTTGATAGGAATTGTATTGAAGCTGTAGGTCACTTTGGTTAGTGATGTGAACTGAATGTATCCCCCTGCCAAAATTCATACTTCAAAATACCAACTCCCAATGTGATGGCATTAGGAAGTGGAGCCTTTGGGAGGTAATTAGGTCATGAGGGCTCCACCCTCATGAATGGGGTTAGTGTCCTTATAAAAAGAGACACAAACTTATTCTCTGTCTCTGCTCTTCACCATGTGGAAGATACAAGAAGATTGCCATTTGCAGACCAGAAAGTGAGCCCTCAGCAGGTACTGGATCTGCTGGCATCTTGATCTTGAGCTGTCTAACGTTCAGAACTGTGAGAAGAAATGTTAGTTGTTTAAGCTACCCGGTCTAGAATAATTTGCTATGGCAGCCCAAACTGACTAAGACAGAAAGTATTGCCATCTTAACAATATTAAGTCTTTCAATTCATGTACATGAGATATCTTTCCATTTATTTAAATCTTTAACTTCTTTCAATAATACTTGGTAGTTTTCAGTGTTTAAAAGTTTCACTTCCTTGGTTAATTTATTCCTAAGAGCTTTTTCTTTCTGGTGCTGCTTAAATAAAGTTATTTTCTTAATTTCATTTTCCAATTGTTCATTGCTAGTGTATAAGAATACTACTGATTTTTGTATGTTGATTTTGTACACTGCAACTACTGAAATAATTTATTAGCTCTAATAGATTTTTGGAGAATTCTTTAATATTTTCTGTGTGAAAGATGATCTCATCTGTGAATATAGGTATTTTTACTCCTTTCTTGATTTGGATGCATTTTGTTTCTTTTTCTTGTCTAACTGACCTGGCTATTAATTTAAGTACAATGTTTAATATAAGTGTCAAGATCAGACATCCTTTTCTTGTTCCTGATATTAGGGGAAGAACTTTCAGTCTTTTACCAGTAAGTGTGATTTTTTCATACTTTCATTAATTTTTTTCATTAATGCCCTTTAATTAGTTTAGAAGTTCTCTTCTATTTCTAGTTTGTCGAGTGTTTTAAAAATCATAAACAGATACTGGATTTTTTCAAATGCTTCTTCTGCATCAACTGAGATAATCAGGTCAGGGGTTTCCCCATCTTTGTTCTGTTACTACGGTGTGTGTATTGGTTCAAATAGTATCCCCCCAAAATTTATCCATTCAGAACCTTAGAATGTGACCTTATTTTGAGTATGGTCTTTGCAGATATAATTAGTTAAGGATCAAGATGAGATCATACTTAGTTAAGGTGTCCTTATAAGAAGAGGAGAGGACACACAGGGATGGAGATGTGGGCTGTGTGAAGACAGCCAGACATTGGAGTGATGGCTAAGAAGAATGCCAAAGATTGCCGGGAACCAACAAAAGCTAGGAAAAAATTTCTTCCCTAGAGCCTTCAGTGGGAGCAAGACCCTGCCAACAACTTGATTTCAGACTTCTAGCCTCTAGAACTATAAAACAGTACATTTCTATTGTTTTAAGCCACTCAATGTGTGATAATTCATTTCACCAGAAACTAATACAGTATATTACATTGGTTTTCCTATTTGAATTCACCCTTGCATTTGTGGGACAAATCCCACTTGGTCATGTTATATAATTCAGTATGCTGCTGGATTGAATTTGCTAGTCTTTTGTTATGGATTTTTGCATTTATGTCCATCAGGGATATTGGTTTGTAGTTTTCTTCTAATGTCTTGGTCTGGCTTTGGAATCAGGGCAATACTTTCCTCATAGAATTAGTTAGGAAATAATCTCTCTTCAATTTTTTGGAAGAGATTGAGACATCCTAGTTTTAGAAAGATCAGCTCTTTTT
The DNA here is from genome assembly GCF_024542745.1 of Macaca thibetana thibetana. Taxonomy (NCBI): domain Eukaryota; kingdom Metazoa; phylum Chordata; class Mammalia; order Primates; family Cercopithecidae; genus Macaca; species Macaca thibetana. The sequence continues at coordinate 12,114,151 of NC_065583.1, forward strand.
TAAGTATTTGGTAAAGTTCACTAGTGCAACCATCTGGTCATGAGTGTTTCTTTTTGAAAGTTTTTTTGACTACTGATTTGATTCCCTCTTTTATAGCTCTATTGAGATTTTTTATTTCTTCTTGAGTAAGTTTTGATAGTTTGATTCTAGGAACTTGATTATGTCATCTAGTATATGTAATTTGTAATTGTTTATAGCATTCTCTCATAACCCCTTTTATTTCTATAAGATTGACAGTACTGTCCCCACTTCCTTATTTTAGTAATTTGAGTCTTTACTCCTTTTCCCTTGATCAGTCTAGCTAAAAGTTCATTAATTTTGATTTTTTCAAAGAACAAACTTTTGGTTCCATAGATGCTATTGTTTTCATGCTCTCAATTTCATTTTTTTTTGTTCTCATCTGTTATTTTCTTCCTTCTGCTGGCTGTGGATTTAGTTTTTTAGTTTTCTCTTTTAGTTTTAGTTCCTCAAAGTATAAAGTTAGGTTATTAGTTTGAGAGCTTTCTTTTTTTAAATGTAGGCATATACAGATATAAATTCCCCACTGAGGGCTTTTGCTTTCACTACACTTAACAAGTTTTGTTATTGTTGTGTCTTCATTTTCATTCATTTAAAAATATTTAAAAATTCATCTGCAAAATATTTCCCTAGTGACTTCTTCTTTGATTCATCTGTTGTTTAAAGAGTGTATTGTTTTATTTCTACATAGTATTTGTGAATTCTCCAATTTTTCTTCTCGTTGATTTCTCATTTCATTCCATTGTAGTCAGAAAAGATACTTTTTCAACTTTTAAAATTTATTGAGACTAGATTTGTGGCATAACATTGGTCTGTTTTGCACAATGTTCTACATACACTTAAGAAGGTGTATTCTCCTCTTGGGTGGAGTATGGTATGTATTTCTATTAGGTCTAATTGCTTTGTAGCGTTATTTAAGTCTCCTATTTCTTTGTTTATATTTAGTTTATATTTATTATTGAAGAAAGTCTCCAACTTTTCTGATGAGTGCTGGTCTCTATTAAACTATTATTAAACTGTCTATTTTCACTTCTATTCTTGTAGCTTTTGCTCCAGATATTTAGGGCTCTTGTTAGGCACATATGTTTATAATTGTTTCTTCTTGATAGATTGACACTTCACTGTTCTATGTCCTTGTTTGATGTATAGGCTCATGTTTGCAAGAGTTCCGGGATTTGGGGCCTGATCAAGGACAAAGATATGGCCATGAGAAGCAGTTCCACAAAAGCTTTATTGAGTGGTGCGGAGACAGAGTTGCACGAGAGGTAAGTCTCTCATAGCATGAGATTGCCCAGAGCCTAAAGCAGGGCTGGGGCCATCTTCCAGAGGGGAAGAAGGCAAGGAAACTCCTGGGAGAGAAAGGGTCCAGAGAGTGGGTTAACATGTCCAGGTGATGCGGCACAATGGAAAGTTTCTGGGTTAGAGAACTCTAAACAGTAACAGTGGTTTAGGACCTCATAACTGCAAGATTCTCTCTTATCAATAAGCAAGAGCTGATGCGGGTGAGGTTTTGCTGGTTATGCAAAGCAGGTAGGCACTAAATGTCTAAGAATACCCTTGTTTGGGCTATTTTTAAAATAATTCATTGTGTAAAAACTTGGGTTTGCTGCTGACAGCCTTTTGAACTTCTGGGTCTCAACCTGCAGTGAAGAAATAAGCTGGGACCCAATACACAGAGGCCATTTTTTATATACTAATACAAACAAGTGCATTTTATATACTAATGTTTTTGTATTTTGTTTGTTTGTTTTTGTTTTTGAGACGGAGTCTCACTCTCTTGCCAGGCTGGAGTGCAGTGACGCAATCTTGGCTCACTGCAACATCCGCCTCCCTGGTTCAAGCAATTCTCCTGCCTCAGCCTCCCAAGTAGCTGTGATTACAGGCATGCACCACCACGCCCAGCTAGTTTTTGTAGTTTTAGTAGAGACGGGGTTTCACCATGTTGGCCAGGATGGCCTCGATCTCCTGAGCTCGTGACCCACCTGCCTCAGCCTCCCAAAGTGCTGGGATTGCATGCTTGATACACTGCGCCCGGTCTGTATATTAATGTGTTTCATCAAATACATACTAATGTCTTTATATACTAATGTAGTATATACTACATTATACCACTATACTACTCAGTATATACTACTGAGTGTCAACTGGATTGGATTGAATGATGCAAAGTATTAATCCTGAGTGTGTCTGTGATGGTGTTGCCAAAGGAGATTAACATTTGAGTCAGTGGGCTCGGAAAGGCAGACCCACCCTTAATCTAGGGGTACCATCTAATCAACTGCCAGGGCAGGTAGAATATAAAGCAGGCAGAAAAACGTGAAAAGACTAGACTGGCCGAGCATCCCAGGCTACATCTTTCTCCCATCTGGACCTTTTCTGCCCTCGAACATCGGACTCCAAGTTCTTCAGTTTTGGGACTTGGACTGGCTCTCTATGCTCCTCAGCTTGCAGACAGCCTATTGTGGGACCTTGTGATCACGTGAGCTGGTACTTAATAAACTCCCCTTTTTATCTCTCCTATTAGCTCTGTCCCTCTAGAGAACCCTGACTGATACAGATGGGGTTTCACCATGTTGGCCAGGCTGAGCTTCTGGCTCTGGGTGGAGATGCATTTAATGGGCTTCCACTGGTTCTGCTTAGAGGAGAAGAGGCTCAAGGCCTTAGATATGAGATAGGCCAAGTTAGGTGGCTATATTTCTTTAAATACACTTTGTTTTGTAGATTTAACTTTGGATCCACATATGTATGTAATTATAAAAAAATTAAAATATTAAAAAAGCAGTATCTATACAAACTATTTCCGTCATAAACTTGCCTAAGTCTAACATTTATATGGAAGAGGTGAGATTTGGGTTCAGATAATCTAACTACAATCTTGACCATTATGCTAAACTATGTAACATTAAGAGGCATAACAGGTAAAGCACCTAACAAATCAGTAAACATTAGCTCCCTTCCACCAATGCCTTACTTGGGGAGACAACACACATTAACAAATGGTTTGCTACCTTCCTTCTAGGCCCATACTAAGGGTTCACTATGTTTAATAGTGGAAACTGAACAAATCAAGGCTATGATTTTAAACTTTCGACCAACAAGGTCACTTTTTGAGTAATAATGGGGAAAAATGTGCCTACTGGAGTAGGGTAATAAGTTAGTCTTACATTTTCCTTACAAAAACAAAGATTTGCTAAACAGACCTATTTTTGTATACCCCTTGGGTACTTGAATAAAAGTGCTCATCAAAATGGAAATACCTCTACTTCTTCTGTTTTCTGTTCAGATCACTATGTATCCACTAACATCAGAGTCCCACATCTTATTTGTCAACAACTCCTGACAACTTTGCTTTGCTTAAACCGTATCTTGAATCCAACTACCATTCTATATTCCCACTACGACTGTTTCAGTTTGTGCTTACATTTCCTATTTGGACTATCAAATGGTCAAACTAGTCTTTTTTTTTTTTTTTTTCTGCCTCCATTTAAATCTTTTTCTATATTTATTTTCTATTATGTTCTTGGACTTTTACTAAAAATAAATTGAATGATGGCACTATTTTGCTAATATCAATTAACAGTTGCTTCCCATCACTTACAGGGATGATTTTTCAAAATACATTCCTAGAAGACTCAAGACTCAATAGAATACCTGTCTCTAAGGGAGGGAAGGCAGAAGCTAGATGGATAAGGTTCCCTTGTCATCCCTGTTCAACCTTCAATCACAATTGCTTAGTTTGTTTATGTCTGTGTTTTTGTTTGTAAAAGGATTTCCCAAATTTGAGCTCTTCGCAATGTTGCTTGTAATTTATTCAGATTTAATTTACTATTGATTGCTATTCACAAGTCCTAAACTTCCAGTCATTTCTAAGTCTTCAGTTTGCTGAATTAGAAATGTCGTTTCATGCCTTTATGTTTTGAGGAGCCATTTCTTCTACTTGTAGTGCTATTCTCTATTTGGCTCAGGAAACTTCTTAAACAACCTCTTCTTGGAGACGACAAAAATCTCTAATGTTCCTAGGCAGTTTCATTTCCCTCTCTCTGTTCCTATAGCACTTTGTACACAATGTCATTATAACCTCTATTTTTTTCATCTAATTTTTTCATCATTTATGAGCACCTGTGACTTTGGATGAGTAACTTAACCTCTTTGGTTTCATCGTCTTTAAAATGGCAGTAACTGTAATATCTAGCTCAGAGATGTTGGGAGGGTTTAACATGGTAATACATGAAAGGGCTTGGAAGAGTGCCTAGCACATTAGGTTGATTCAAATTTCAGATAAAACAATTACTAGTAACACCACCACTACCACTTCTCATCTACGTGGGTGTTTTAAACTGTGAGTTTTAAGGGCTTGGTTTTGTATCCCTAGCACACAGCTCATGTTGGAAGGAATTGATCTACATTCTCTAATATGCTGTGTGAATATGATCACTCATTTGATATCCTCAGCTTGAAAATACTTGTTCCTGATATGGTTTGGATTTGTGTTCCTACCCAAATCTCATCTCAAATTGTAATCTCCAGTGTTGGAGGGTGGGCCTGGTGGGAGGTGATTGAATCATGGGGGCAGATGTCCCCCTTTCCTTTCTTGTAATAGTGAGTTCTCCTGAAACTTGGTTTTAAAGTGTGTAGCACCAGGCCCTTCTGTTCTGTTCCAGCCACGTGAAGATGTGTCTGCGTCCCCTTCGCCTTCCACCTGATTGGAAGTTTCCTGAGGCCTCCCTAGCCATGCTACCAGCCTGCAGAACCAAGAACCAATTAACCCTCTTTTCTTTATAAATGATCCAGTCTCAGGTATTTCTTTATAGCAGTATGAGAAGGGACTAATGCAGTTCCCTAGTGCCTTCAGCTTCTTTTTGCAAGACATATTATTTAATATTTAATATGAATATTCTGCTTAGAGTATGTTTTTTGCAGAAAATTCAAACAAGTTTATTGATTTATGTAGATTTATGTAGTAATTTATGTTAACTTATAAACAAGCTTATGTAATTTAATTTCTTTTTATCTATGTTTCAATAGACTCTTTTTTTTGAAGACAGAGTCTCACGCTGTCACCCAGGCTGGAGTGCGGTGGTGCCATCTCGGCTCGCTGCAACCTACGCCTCCGAGGTTCAAGTGATTCTCCTGCCTCACCTTCCAAGTATCTGGGATTACGGGCATGAGCCACCATGCCTAGCTAATTTTTTTTTTTGTATTTTTAGTACAGACAGGGTTTCACCATGTTGGCCGGGCTGGTCTCACTCCCAACTTCAGGTGATCCACCCGCCTCAGCCTCCCGAAGTGCTGGGACTACAGGCATGAGCAGCAGCTTCAATAGACTAATTGGAAGAGATGCCCATTGTGAATGTCAACTTAGCTGGCCCAGAGTGCCCAGATACGTGGTTGAACATTATTCTGAACGTTTCTGTGCAGATGTTTTCGGATGAGATCAGCATTTAAATCAGTGACTTAAAGCAGATTGCCTTCTCTAATGTGAATGGGTTTCATCCAAAGAATTGAAGTCCTAGATGGAAAGACTCAACTCCCCCAGCAAAGGGAAATTCTGATGCAGACAGCCTTTGAACTTGAACTGCAGTGATCTCCTTGGGTCTCTAGTGTGATGGCTTTCGGACTGGAACTCAACATCAGCTCTTCCCTTCCCTGGTCTCCAGTCTGCTGGCCCACCCTACAAGTTTGGACTTGCCCCCACAACCATGTGAACCAATTCTTGAAAATAAATTTTTCTCTATACACACAAACACACCCTACTGATTCTATTTCTCTGGAAAGCCCGAATTCTCCTACCTATAGAATATATGAAATTAAGTTGTAAAACTATAATCATTTAAATGAAAGAGTATTTGGGAAGTTTACAATTAAATATATATCTATCTATCTATCTGTATATATATATATATATATATATATGTAGATGCTCCTTGACCTACAACGGGGTTATATAATTCGATATACCCATCATAAGTTGAAAATATTAAGCCAAAAATGCATTTAATACACCTAACCTAATGAACATTATAGCTTAGCCTAGCCTGCCTTAAACGTGCTCAGAACACTTACATTGGTTTACTACTGGGCAAAATCATCTAACACAAAGTCTATTTTATCATAAAGTGTTGAATATCTTATGTGATTTATTGAGTACGGTACTGAAAGTGAGAAACAGAATGGTCATATGGGTACCTGAAGTAGTTTCTACTGAATGCATACTGTTTTTGTATCACTGAAAAGTTGAAAAATCATTAAGTCAAACCATTATTATGTCAGGGACCATCTGTATATGTACACATAATTAACCATAAAATTATACATAAAACTATACATAAGAGAATTAAGAATTCCTGACATTTATTTTTTCTCCTTATTTATTTCCCCCCTTTTTTTTTGAGACAGGGTCTTGCTGTGTTGCCCAGGCTGGAGTGCAGTAGTGTGATCACAGCTTAACTACAGCCTCGGCCTCCTTACTGGGCTCAGAGGATCCTACCACCTCAGCCTCCGGAGTAGCTGGGACAACAGGTGTGCACCATCATGCCCAGCTAATTCTTTATATTTTTTTTATAGATACGGGATTTTGCCACGTAGCCCAGGCTAGTCTCGAATTCCTGCGCTCAAGCGATCCACCCGCCTCAGCCTCCCAAAGTGCTTTTTATTCCCTTTTGATAACATCCTGTTACCTATACAGAGTAAGAAATTTAAGGATAAATCATTGCAGTTTTATTTAAAATTTTAGACACAATTTAAATCATGTATATAAATACAAAGATGAACATCGGTTCTTTAAACACTGACAAAATCCTGAAACAATATAATGTATATTTTTTAGCCACATTTCCTATTTTTACAACATAGTTTACAACTTTCCTATTTTTACAACAGTTTAAGGCTAAGTTTATAAAAAAAAGTACATAGGAAAATATAATGATTTGAGTGTTCTCAAATACATGGCTCTGAAGGTAGATTACTTAAGTGTTTTTATTATTTAATCCATATACAATGCAGCAAATAGATACATTAATTATAACATTTGCCTTCAGTTAACAGTTTATTCACTGCCACAGAAGCTCCATGAAGGGTCATCACTTAAGAAGCTCTTCAGGTTAGAGTCAAGCAAATTCTGAACACTTGGTCAAAGGAACATGAAAATGCCAGGTCCTGGCACAATGAATAAATAACCCAGAAGGTGATATATGTCAGATAAAGACAATCTTAAGCACCACAGTAACTTTTGAGGCAAGTGGTACCATACTCTTATTAAAGAAAAGTCTTTACTGTTGAGGGCACTGGGTCTCTGGAGTAGATTTAGAGGACACATATAGAATAGGGTGTGATTTCTTACAAGTTTCTTTTTCCAATTTGCTTGCAGTTTCTTTTCCTTCTTTAACTTCTGTTTGAAGCTTTGATTCAGCAGCTAACCTACAGGCATTAAAGTATCCACTCTGAATTCAAATGTGGTTATGAAGGATGGAAGAAACAAACCCCCAGTATAATGGGCCTCCAATGAGGCATGGTATTCAAGGAAAAAAAATATAGTTGATTCTAATACTGTTAAGAATATTAAGTCACTGGCTCTCTAAAAGAGTCTTTTTGTATCAATAGGTTCAATTATTATTATTTTTTGAGATAGAGTCTCACTCTGTCGCCAGGCTGGAGTGCAGTGGCATAATCTCGGCTCACTGCAACCTCCACCTCCCGGGTTCAAGCGATTCTCCTGCCTCAGCCTCCCAAGTAGCTGGGACTACAGGTGTGCACTCCCACATACAGCTAATTTTTGTATTTTTAGTAGAGACAGGGTTTTACCACGTCGGTCAGGATGGTCTCGATCTCTTGACCTCGTGATCCACCTGCCTCAGCCTCCCAAAGTGCTGGGATTACAGGCGAACCACTGCGCTGGGCCGATTATTATTTAAGACTAAAGAGTATCTTTAAAAAGTCATGGCAAGGCCTAAATTAAAGAATTAACATATGACAGGGCCCCTATCAAGATAAGCACACCTAACACAAAAACTGAAATGTTACAGCAATATTTTAACGTTAACATGACATACAAAAGGCAAGACAAAAATAACATGGAATCTTGAGCTGCATGAATAGATGTCTATTTGTTTCTTATTAAAAAAGTGAGTTTCAACTAGTAGAATAATAAAGAAAAAATAAATAGTAGAGAGATATTCTTAAAGGCATGTAAAGATTCTTAGCAACAAGAACACTCATTAGTTTTGTAAAGCATACAACAGTAAAGTTCCCAATAAAAGCCGTATTTATTGTACCAAAATTATTTTAGGATTGTGTATCTAAGTTAAACATGCAGAAAACAAAGAGTTGGAAACATCTTGAAGTTAGCAGATGGACTCACACACACACACAAATGTTTTGTGGTATTTTATTTTTTGTTTAACTAACAAGACAAAAAGTTTCCAACGTGCTACTTGAGTCAATTAGCCACATACATTTGCTTAAGTAATTTTTATCAAGCAAAAAAAGGCAGAAAAAGGAATGAAGACAATACAGATAGCAAGGCTGGCACTTATCAATTCTGGAAATTCACCTCCAGAAATATACAGTGGTCAAGGATGTTTATACAATGCATCACATACATATACACAGGCATAATCTGCTGGATTCATTTCAGAACTCTTTGAAACCATGTGTATGTGGTAGATACTCATTTGAAGTTATTTTTTCCTTAAGAATAGTAAGCTTTTATTTTATGTGACTCAGAGGTTATAACATTATATAAAACTCCAAGGAGGGAGTAATAAATTACTATCCCTTATAGTAATAGCAGCTAACATTGTTAAAGTGCTTTTACTGTTGAGTATTACATTTAGTAGCACTGAAGACTTGGAAAGAAATCAGATAAAACATATAAGGAAGCCCTTTTACACTGGGCTGTGTCTTACTCTCTCTACTCAAATGCACATTAGTAAAATGTCTTATTAATCTGTCTCTACTCTCTAAGACTAATGTAGCCCTAGTAGCACCTTCAAGATTGCATTTCATATGAGATAATCCAGGCTAGCTATTGGCACATCTTTTTGAATGTCTAGATACTTGTTTTAAATGCCTCTAACAATTCCATTGCATGCATCCTCCATCTTTCACTTTCTCCAATTTCCTCATTTGCTTCTTCTGCTGTGCACATGCAGAACTCGAGCCTCAGCCACTCCTACTTACCTTTCCCTTCCATTCACTTTCTCTTACCTTCTGACCTCGATTATTTTTAAAGGACAAAGCCCTTGGGACATTAATTCCTTCAGACACACATATCTGACACTATTTCTTTCAGTCAAAAACTCAATTATGCAGAAACTAGAGGCTTTCAAGTTTTGGAAACAATGAAAAGCTTTGATATGTAAAAATGTCAAAATAAGTATTCAAGCCCATTTTTGAAAGCCTAGGATAAACAACTTCAAAAGACATAAAAAATTCACCTAAGTTTTCCAGAAGGCTGAAATGTCTCAGACTACCAGAAAGCCCTTTGAGAAAGTAAGTTGATTTTTCTTTCATGGCCATGCTTGAACCAGGAGAAAAATAACAGAACATTTATTCAAACTGATAAAACATTCAGAGATGTGTTAAGACTGATATTTCCTTTCATGAAACAGAAACATGTAACTTTTTAACGTGATTCCCTTATTCAGGAGTCCTTTCCCTTTGCAATCAGTTTAGTCTTTCTTAAAGTTCTGGAAAAGTTGAAGGTAGGTAGATGAAATTGAGGAATTATACTGCATGCAATAGTAAGAAAGTAGATAAAGAAACAGACAGCACAGTTCATGCAGCGAGAGAGGAGAGATGGAGAGGTCTGCTGGCTGCCTGGAGGAAAAGAGGACACTGACCTGGGAGAGTTAAGGGTGTTTCCACTTCTTTCACTTAAGGCCTCAGCGTCAGCTGGAACTCCTACGAGTTTCACACATTTCTTTTCCTTCTTCAGCTGCATATCCACGGGCAGATTTTTGTGAGGAGAGAGACTGACTATTGGTTTGTGTATAGAAACTGATTTTTCTAATTGCAAGTTGTTATCTTCTAAACTGTTAGGACAGGACTGTGTCTCCTCTTTCTGAGGTGGTAATCGATAAACTTCTCCCCCGACAGCACTGTTGTTGACACATGTATCTTTAGAGGTGGTAATATCCACAGGCAGCACCTCACGCCTCTTTTTCAGTACAGGCACTTCAACTGTCTCTGAGAATAAAAATGAGTGGGGACAAGAAAAAAATCTAAGAAAACAAAGACACAATCAACACAAGAAGCCAGAACTAGTTATACGTATACCTTTTTCACTTCTCTTAAAATCAAACCATCTCCTCACTGAAATGCATCGTTTGTTTCTACCTTTTATTCTTTATCATGGAATCTATATAAACTCTATATTTTAAAGTTTATTTGGCTATATATTTTTCCTTGGGAATTCAACATTTTGACTCTAGGCATGAAGGCTTCAGTATTCTCTCCTGGTGTTTTGATAAAGGTAGTTCCTAAGATCTCAGGGTGGAGATGAAGAGGCAGTGGCAGAGTCCAGGTTCAAATTCTAATACTCGTATTTGACAGCCACGTCTTTTTAACCTCTCTGAGCTTCATTTTATCTGTAAAATGGGGATTAAAAGCACCCACTTCACTTGGTATTGTGTGTTAGAAGGATGAAATGGTAAGAATAGGCCAAACTTTCTGAATATTGGTAATATATGCCTGCTAGCTCTACCTACAAAATATAAGCAGAATCGGACTACTTTTATGATGGATACTTCCCTAATCCAATCCTATCATGTCTCATCAAAGACTACTGCAATGCCTTCTATCCTCATGGCCTAATATCATTCTATCTAAGCAGGTCATACACACAGCCACTGCTCTGATAGCTTTTCCCTATGCCCATTACCAATGTGTTTCATTTTCAAAATCCAAATGTTCGTGGAGTCTGAGGAACCCTGGTAGCACAAGGGGTTGCTGGTTTTGCTCTACATTGTTGCTTTTAGACCACGATTTCCCCTTTTCTGGCACTGCTCCTTTGAAACCCACATTATCAGGATTCACTACCCTGCCTCTTGTCTATTTGCAGTGTTCAGTTCAACAGATGTTTGAAATTCATAATGGATAATTCTTAATCAGGGGAGCCTATCAGAATCATGGAAGAAAAACAAAGAGTAAGAGCAAGAGAAGCCTTTTAAAATTGTGTAAAAACCTTCCAAATTTTGGCAACCTCCCCACTATCGCTGAGAATCATAGCAGTTCACTGAGACAATATGAGAGACTGAGGCATGTGCAGAGTGCAAGGACAAAAACTTGTTGAGAATCCTTAACCTAAAACACGTAACACTCTTTCAGGGAAGGGGTGTTGTAGAACCATCACATTCTTACACTCCTTCACACTTGGCCTTTTGTTTTTGAATTTATGTACAGTAAACTTCACTCTCTGTAGTATATAAGATGCAGAGACTGTATGGTTAGGCTACTTTCTAGCTCAGTCATTAGACTTGCTAGATGTTTCCTAATATGTTTCACTGTTCTTTCCTTTTTCCCCCTACTTTTGGGGGAGAATGTGGTCTTGTTATATTGCTCAAGCAAATCTCAAATTCCTGGGCACAGTTATCCTCCCGCCTCTGCCTCCCCAAGAGCTGGGATTACAGGCATGAGCCACCACACCTGGCTCACTGTTCTTCTTTAATAAAATAATTACCAATATTTAGTGAGGAACATGGCCCCTGAGAATCAAGACTGCATTTCTCAGCCTTTCCTGTCCGCAGGTGAGGCTGCATGACTAAATTCTGCTCAACGGGATGGCAGCAGACCAACAAACACAAGAAACCTGAAATCTGGATACCATGGAGTGCTTTCCCAGTCCTGGAAGGCCTCCTCCAGACTTCCATCAGAGGCAGAGATAAAGACCCACCTTCTTAAAGTCTCCATTACTTTAGATTCTCTAAAAACAGTCCTACCTTGTATAGCTTCCAAACATCAGCTGCTTCAACATAATTAAACTATGAGGTATGACATAAAATACTGTAATCTTAAAATGGGAAAGTCTCAAATCTCAAGTTTCTACTATACAGTATGATGAATTTTGATATCCAAAAAGGATACATGTTATATTCATGCACACCCAGTATCCAGTTCTCTCTGAATTTTCCTACACATTTTACATAATAAATTTGCTTTATTAACTATAGGTATATAACTACAAATGAGTTTGTAAATAGGATTTGCATAAAACTACAGTAAAAAAAAATTTGGTATAATTTCTCAGGATTACTCATGATTTAAAAGACAAAAATATATGAGACATATATACCTTCAGGTTCATATTTTAGTTTTAATTCATCTAGTTTAGCTCTCAGTTTCATATTTTCACTTTCTGAAAGCTGGAGGCATCTTTCATTTGCAAAAAGTTTTCGCTCAATATCCAGAGCCCGTTGGCTCTCAAATAATGCTTTCATTCGCTGTATGGACAATTCACCTTTAGTGCTTTCAATTTCTTTGCTATGATAATAAAAAAAGGAGAACCAACGAGTATTAAAACAGCATATAATAAGTGTAGGGGTATAAATATTTCACTGCATATTTGAACTCTTAGTTAAAAATACATTTTTCTGGGGTTTTTAGTAACAAAGAAAAAATAAACAATTTAATCCTTAACAATAGTAGTGTTAAATTTAAAAAATACTCATGCAATCTTGAAAGGAAACAGACAAGGAGGAAATACTCTTTCAAATGTATTCATGCATAAATATCTGCACAAAGATATTTTTGTTACCTTTCTTTTTGGAAAATCTCCTTTGGCAATTTCAAAAAAAACTTGTAGTCACTGACACCACTATTATAAGCAAGTGACAGGTCCATCTTCCCATCTACCAACCCAGACACTTACTTTAAGTTATCTAGCTTCATCTGAAGTAAATCTGTATAATAGGTGTTATCTTCCAGAGCACCAGAGTCGACTGAAGGCTTAGATTCCATACTTTCATATAAATTCTTAAAAAAGCAAAAAAAATTGTATTACTTAAAATAAACAACAAATAAAGTTCGTTATGTTTATTAGTAACGGCACCATCACTTCCTTGGCGTGTACTACGCTAAGAACTACCCATTTAACTTATTTGCCTTCTGAAGTAGGTAAAATAATTACCATTCCTCTCTTACAGATAAGGAAACAGGCTCCAAATGCAGAGGAAAGTAAACCAAGAAGAGATGATCTGAACCCAAATCTGACTCCAAGGCCTAGGCTTCTAGCCTTACCTATATGCTCTGGCTTCCTTCCCTCTCCTGGCTTTTAAAATAGAAAAATAAATGCCTGCTGGATTGAATTCTGGCCTTTGTAACAAAACCATAAACTGGAAAAATATGAAAGAAAGATGAGAGCCTTACATTTATATTTGGTGTCCCCCTCTTCTGAGGTTCTTCCCCCCACCCCAGGCAAGAATGTAGTGCAAACTCTTCTGAGACTGATGGAAACTATACATTTCTCTAGTGGGATAAAAAAGGTAAATGTGCTTAAAAACTTGAAACAATTTCAGAGGTTATAAATAAAATTCCCGATTTAAGGCCATAATTTTCAAAGTACAGTTCTGAGCCCACTGATGGAACACATAAGGCTGCCAATTTAACCAAATTTGTAGTTCTTTCAACAGTTTTTATAAGACACAGAAATAAAATTTTGTAAACTTAATTAAGATTTTATGACATACTAATGGCTATAATTTAGAATGCCTAAGAGGTTATTAACATTTACAAAAATTTGTCATTTATAAACTTTAGTTCATTAGGAGGTTAATGAAGATATCGATGTTCCCTAAGTTAATTTATAAAATCTTAAATTGCATGCAATTTTAATAGAAAGCCAACAAGCTTTTTTTGGTGCTAGGCAAGATGTTTGTAAATGAAAACTAACATTCAAAAATAGGCAGGAAAACACTGAAAATTAAAAAGTATAGTAAGGAAATAGTCCTACCAGATAAACATACTTTAAAGCCTTTATAATTAATAAAACAGTGTGGTACTGACACACACAGAAGCAGACCAATGGCATACACAGAAAATTTAGAAACAGACTCAAGTATACATGGAAACCTGATGTATTGATAAAGGTGTCAACTCAAATCACTGGGCTCAAGATCGATTTTTTAACAAATGACTCTGGGACAAGTGCCTACTTATTTATAGGAAGATAAAATTAGATTTATACCTCAAATTATACACAAAAATAAACTTCAGTGGTGATCAGATATTTAAATGTAAAAAATGAAACCACACACGTATTAGAAAACATGGGTGAATTCTTATATACACACACACACACACACACACACACACACACACACAAATGCTTACACAAATACCATTATCCACTAAAATAAACCAATGTTCCTTGAAGAAATGCTAATCCCAGGGCTGGGGCAGGTGAGCTAGGAAAACCTTGTTGTGCCATAGAGTAAGGAAGTATTCAAGTAAGAGCACTTCGACTACCAAATCTAGGACAATTTGAGTATCAGAGTAAACAAAGCAAGCAATGGATTATAACTCATAGAATAAAGAATCCATAGCGCTATACTGATATAAATAAATGAATGAATAAGTAAGGGAAAAGATTTTTCTTTGCTGTCCCTTTATTAGAATTCCAACTAATAAATATAGAAGTGATGGAATTACCCATTTAGCAATCATCACAGAATTGTATTTCAGGCAAGAATCACCAATGGATGTTTAAGTATAAGGAGAAACAGGCATTTACTTAGTCTCAAAGTATCTCCCACAAGATATTTATTAATATTTTAAACTTAAAATACAAACCAAATTTTAAGGTATTCAAATCAAAATTTGGATGTGTGTTTTTTTAAGTGTTACACATACCTTAAATTTCTCCAGATTTCTAATTTCACCTAAAAGATGTTTTATTTCACCATTCTTCTGTTCCAACATGGCAAGCAACCGTTCCTGCTGCTCAAATTCAGTTTGAGACCCTTTCATCTGTAGCAACGTGGCGATTTGTAACTAGAAAAATAAAAGTACCCCCTCTAATAAAATTAAGTGAGAGAAAGATTCTGATAACTACTTTTTTGATATAATTCATAGTTTATACTACATTACTTTGAACTCATTTTGGAAACAAAACTAATTAGCTATTTCTAATCTAATAATAAACTTTGTTGTAGACATAACATTTGAATACTTATTCTGACTACTTATGAATGATAACTGAAGTCTGTAACATAATTATTTGTACTTTTGTGAAACATAAAACTGACCTGCATGATTGTGGTCTGAAAGGACACCACTGAACTGGTAAGTAAGCCCGGCCAAATGCTGCAGACTGCTTATCATAAGCACTCGCTCTCATTAAGGTTCTGATGGGTTTCTCAAAAATTTTAATTAACTTTAATTAAGTGAGAAAAACTAAGCTACTGACAGCCACAAATGTTAGATTCACAAATGACATGAAAAGCAAAGATAAAAGGCTATCTTGGGATAGTGGGGCAATCTTCAATACACCATGTTTTAATTTTTTAAGAGGAGCACTCGACTTACCTAATTATACCTACCCGCCCCCCCCAAATCTGGAGTTGCAAAGCTATCAAAGGGAAATTAAGTAGACTCTACACCTAGCATTTCTTTCTGTTTTTGGAAATTTCTGGAGTTGAAAAGAGTGCCTATTAGTTTAAATATAGTTTTGAGTAAAGCAAGCAAAGATATGAGGTTGCAGATGACTTTTAACATTTTAAAGGATATCCTTTTTGTTCCTGTTTCAGATTGGAGGCTAGGCCCACTTAGCCTAAGATTCAGAATGCTTCTAGTCTCTAAAGATAGTTTGGGACATCATGCAACATTGGCAGATTAAAAGTATCCCTGACAAATACTGTAAGAAAACTAAAGTAAATATGAGAAAATTTATAAAGAAATACTTCCCAGACAGGAGAGAGTCTCAGGAAATGAGGCAGCACGATTTGCCTTAGAAATAAAATTCACAGCTGTTGTTCATTAAACACTCATTTGCCAAGTAGCAGGTAAGTATTTTACTACACTTTCATTTAACTGTAGGACAATTCTAAGAGGGGGTTCTATCATCTCCACTTTATAGATGAGGTACTGATGCTTTGAAAGTTAAAATATTTGTCCAAGGTCACAGAGCTAGAAAGTGACAAAACTATGATTCAAACCCAAATCTATCTAACTCCCAAGTTTAATCATTAACCCATTTCTTTGGCAAAGCCCATCATCTGAATAAAAGGAAGGAAGCCTTTCCACATTCCAATTACTACCTCAGTAGAGCAAGGCACAATGGATGAGGGATCAGTATTCTAAGGATGGTTAAAATACTGAAATCTTTCTAATTTCCACATTTTTCTGCTACCTCTTATTTGGCTAGAATGACAACCAACAAAATCCGTAAAATTAAAAAGGTCTGTGTGCTTGACTTGAGGGGCTACAAGGAAAGGGAACCCTGAATAATCCAAATTTCACTCCACAATAAGCCTTGGTGAAAGAGCGAGGAATGGTGAGGCAGCGAGTTTCAGCTGAAGTAGGAACACCAGGGCTATGCTTGGAAAGACATCAGGCCAAGAATAAGAAATAAATACTTTTCTTTCTTCTATTCCATAAAGAAAGATTTAAGTCAAAGCTAGTGAGTAACCAATAAAACAAACAAAAAAATCATTGCTAAATATACTATTACTAAATATTTATTCCAAGATTTTTAAAGTATAAATGAATTTTTTGATTAATTTCAAAACTGATTTTTTGAAATCATGCAGTTCTAGAAATAACTATATGTACACTCCTTGTAGGAAAAGATCGTTTCTTTGATGTATTCAGACATGTAATGCTGACATAAAATTTGTTTAATAAACCTTTGATAGTGATAGTTCTATACCTTCATTCTCTGCATCTGTTCCCTGTTAAATACATTTTGCTTCTTTAGTGACTGATACTTGACTTTCATACTGATAAGCTGACGTTCCATTGCTGCCCTTCGATCTTCTACCTACAAAATATTAACATGCTTAATTGTTCTGGTAGTAAAGGAAAATGCCAATTTAGCAGTTAGAATACTTGTAAGTACCTCTGCAAACAAAGAGTTGCCTTTACTATTGGGGTCCAAAGCTTGCTGGAGTGCCTGGTCCAACTGTACCTGAAGATCTTGATTTGCTACACGAGCTTTCTAAATTCAAAAGAAAACAATTTAGGCAATAGACATTAGATTAGCAAAAAAAATAAGTTATGATAAATTGGAAAAGATGATGTTACTATAATCATAGTACCTCTAGGGCATTATAGTAAGAAACTGCTTCTTTCTCTCGCTCCTCTTTTTCCTCTTTAAGCCGGTCTACCTGGCGCATTAGGTTAGTAATAAGAAGTTCTAGCTGTTCTTGTCTGTATTGTAGTTCATTCACTTCTTCTTTGAGGGTGGTCTATTTAATAGGAATTGAAAAGGAGGAAATTCTCTTGAATAATCTTTCATTTGGCAGCTGCTCAGTTTATCTCAGTTGTGGTTCACATCCAAAATTAAAACTAAAGAACCAGTCAAAAGTTGTCAGGTACATACTAAAATAACAGAAATTACTATTACTGTTAAATTTTTCACCAAGGAAACAAATGATTTTAGAGACTGCCCTTTTTCCTCTATGAATTGCAGGCTTTAATTTTTAATTAAACTTAGCTTTCAACAAAAAAACTAAGTTCACATGCATTTCAGCTTCCACTGAGCCAACTTTTTACACTGGGCTCTTAACAATAAAAACCAGGATCAGAGTATATGCCTCTAAATTCTTCCAGAGGTTTCATTAATTTAAAAGAAAGGCTGCCCTACATAATCATACAATCTAAAGCTATATTATGATTGAAGTCATCCACCTAAAAAAATCCCACTTTTTAATTAGTTAGATGCAAATTAGGTCAAAAAATGTTTCAGCCTTCAAACTAGCTCTTAAGAATTACTACCAAAACATGTAAAAATATGCCAGAAAAAGAAAGAGAAAACCCTGAGAACCACATGCCATAAAAATTACCTTCATGCTCTCCATTTCTGTCAGCTCAATTTGAAGAGCCAGCATCTCTGAAGACATGCTTTCCTGCACACGTTCAGACATTACACGTAGTTCCTCCGATTTACAAGAGAGGAGTTCCTTCTGATGATCTACCTGGTGCTTCAGCTGCTTTTCACTAAGCCTAGCTTCATCTAATTCCACTTTCAGTTTTTCTATCTAAAGCCAAATTTAAAAAAAGTCATAAATTGAAAGTTATTTTCTCTCTAAAAAAAATCACTGATTGAACCAAACTTACTGAATGATGACATTATTGCAGTTTCCTATTTGCCCAAGATTAGGCATCTTTTAACAGATAGTGACACACCTTGTTTAATAAACATAGAAACAATCCATGAGTAATCAGGGTGGGTCTGGATGCCTCAGAAGCAATCTGGAGGCACTGTGATGCTGACCACTTGGCTACTGTGTGAATAATGAGTGGCATGAAGAGAAACAATGGAAGCAAGCAACCTGGTCAGAAGGCTACAGCAGTAGTCTAGGGAAGAGATGATGAAGGTCTGGATTGGAGTGGCAGTAGCATCATAGGTGTTTTGTAGGTCAAGTTCTTAGAACTTGAATTAATGTGAGAAATAAGAGAAGAAAAGGTATTGAAAAGAACTCCAAATTTTGGCACAAGTGATTTGAGAAAATCAGTAAAACAAAATATTTCACAAATTTACTCTTTGCTTCACCAAAAAAAAATAAAAGCCATCTCTATAATAATTAGCCTTACCTCAGTTGCTGAATACTCCCTATATTACTCTCTTGTTTAGGTAATGAAAGCTATTGCAAAAATAAAAATAACAATCAGAGGGGGGAAAAAGCACATCATTATCAGTCATTAGGGCCTCAAATCCGACTAGTTTCAGACAAGCTGGATGATATTACCTGTCAGAGTGGTATGCAAGATGATTATATATTACACAAAGGCATATTTAGATAGCCATGTTTGTTTTAGTGTATAGTAGGAAAAAATAACCAAGCTTAAATATGTAATTTTGGCCAAGCATGGTGACTCAGGCCTGTAATGCCAGCACTTTGGGAGGCCGAAGGGGGCGGATCATGAGGTCAGGAGTTTGAGACCAGCCTCACCAACATGGTGAAACCTCGTCTCTACTAAAAATACAAAAATTAGTCGGGTGTGGTGGCGCACACCTGTAACCTCAGCTACTTAGGAGCCTGAGGTAGCAGAATCGCTTGAACCCTGGAGATGGAGGTTGCAGCTAGCTGAGATCAGGCCACTGCACTCCAGCCTGGGTGACAGGGTGAGACTCCGTCTCAAAAGAAAAAAAAAGTAATTTCATTGATGTTTCTTAAAATCAGTAAACATTTAAAGAGAGTCAATGAGAAATTAAGTAATAGTATAGGTGGTATAGAGAAAAAGAAAAATCTTAGAAGCTGCTATACAAAAAGCTGAAAATTGGATAACAGACTCCTGAGAAAGGAGGACAAAAGTCAGGCAAGTTTTGGTAGAGAGGTGTCTGGAAAAGTCAGAGTATAGACTATACACAAAGCAGATCCATGATAAAAAGTTCTGGATTCCTTAGAAGCAACCTGAAAGCACTGGGTAGCTGGAAAAAGGGAAAACCACTGACCAATCATTTATCTTGCTTTTATGTTTGAAATGGAGCCAGTGTTACATGTTGGTAGACTACATAGAGTGATTCAGTAACACGGCCTTTGGAGTCAGACAGCCTTAGTTCAAACGTAGATGGAGATTTCTAGCTCTTGAATTATGTCCAATTTACTCAGTCTGTCTGAACACTGGCTCTCTCATCTGGTATATGGAGATAATAATGGTACCTTCCCACAGAATTATTTTAAGAACTGGATCGCATATATTAGTTTATCTTCAGTAAACAAAGTGTCTTCTGTAATGCATATTAACTAGTAAGAAACTACTGGTCTGTGTTACAGAATTACAAAGCGTACCACTGACTGCAGGGAAGGCTAGGAGACCAGGCTTTCTGCAAGGGGACTGCTGTACTCACTATCAGCAAGGAGGCCATGCTAGTCACTAAACTAAACCTTCACAAATATCCAGCAACCAAAATTAAATAACTGTATTTAATTAGTAGGATATAATTTATACAAGTCCCTTAGACAAACTCTTGCATCTCAGTGTTCCCACCCCCAATATTAAGATAATGAAGACTTAGATCTTGGCTATTTTGCAAAGCTGACACTTAAGAAAATCTTTATCATCTAAAGTTTACAGATGGTTGCATAAATATGGAATATTTTGCACTGAAATACACAGATATCCCAACCTTCGATTTTAGTTCATTCACTTCCTGTCCATGGCTTCTGCTTAGTTGTTCTTCCAATTTCTCCAGGTGCATTTTTTGTTGTTGTTTAATAGCTTCACATTCACAGCTCAAACTTTCTAACATTCGGCTCTTGAGTTCAACTTCTCTTTGAAGGGTATATTTTTCTTGTTCATAACTCTGAAAACAGATTCAATTACAATTCAATTACATAAAAATAGCCTAAAGCCATTACATATAATCAGTTTTCAACTTAAATTGTTTCATTCTTATTTCAAGCATTTGCTGCTTTCCAAATAACGAAGACATGTTAAACCTGGAATAACCTTGGAGTTAATCAGTCTTACTAAACCCCTGAGGTGTATTTCCAGACTATGGTAAACCCATGCAAGGGACAGCTTACTGCTTCTGTGCCCTGTCGAGGAAGTAAAATGTGCTGCATGGTATGTCAACATGTCAAGTAATCTCTGCTAACAACAAAAAAACATTTAACAGCACTTCAGCTTTCCTCATGAGAATTATTAGTTTGATAATGAGATGCTCTGCTTGTAGCTCTGAACACAATGTAGTAGTAGTAAAATAGTTGAAAAAAATACTCGATTAGCCTTTACTTTCAGAATGTAGTCATCTGAGAAATGTTCACAAAATGTCTATCAGAATGAATGCAGTGCTGAGACAAAAGGAGTAATTAAAAGGGCTTTTGCTTACTCACAGGGAAGTTTAGACATTAAAAACATTACAAGTATGAACTCTTTCAACAAGCTTTAAAAAATGATAAAATATTCCCCTCCAAACCCTTTTTATTTTAAAGGAAGGCAAAGAGTATTAACTGCTAAACACTGAAATTTGACAAATTATGACTCAAAATGATTAAGTATAACAGTTTTATTTTCTACTACTAGTGATATTTGTAATCTTCACCTTGCCTTTAAGACTTGGCACTGAGTTCTTGCTTTACAACAGTACTATGTAGAAACACAAAGGTTGCCATCACTAGTTATTTTTACCTGTTACAGATATTTTTTACCTGCCATATTTACAATGTTGAGATTCAAGTTTAAATATGTTACTGAGCATTTGCTAAATTACCCAGATTTATTTATTCATTCTTTTAAGAAATAATTGTGTGGCAGGCATTGAGGATACAGTAGTGAACAAGGCATACAAAATTCCCTCTCTCATGGAGTTTATAATCTAGAGATAATTAGCAATGCAGATAATTAAGAGTGAATGAGGGCTGGGCACAGTGACTCATGTCTGTAATCCCAGCACTTCGGCAGGCTGAGGCGGGCAGATTACTTGAAGCCAGGAGTTCAAGATCAGCCTGGCCAACACGGTGAAACTCTGTCTCTACTAAAAATACAAAAATTAGCTGGGTGTGGTGGCACACACCTGTAATCCCAGCCACTTGGGAGGCTGAGGCAGGAGAATCTCTTGAACCCAGGAGGGGGAGGATGCGGTGAGCCAAGATTGCGCCACTGCATTCCAGCCTGGGCGACAGAGCAAGACCCTGTCTCAAAAAAGAAAAAAAAAAAGAGTGAATCAGGGTAACTTTACATTACATAGTAAGGGTTGGCCTCTCTGCTGAGGTGACATTTAACTGAAAGCTGAAGTTTGAGGACTCAACCCAAGAGCAATGAGGGGTAAACAACTCAAAAAAAAGGCAATAGCTGGCGTAAAGCCCATAAGGGAGGACTAGTATAGTCAAAAATAAGGCAAAGCAGTTTGAGATGATGTCAGAAGGTTGGCAGGGGTCAGATCACATAGGGATCTACAAACCCAAGGAAAGAGCTCAGATTTTGTTGTAAATGCAATCAGAAGCTGTTGTATGGTTTTTAGCAGGACTGTGGCATGACCTTTGGTGTATTTTCCACAACCACTTGGACACTAAGTGAAGAACGAATGGCATGAATGGCAACAATGGAAGCAGGCAACCTGGCCAGAAGGCTACAGTACTTGTCTAGGAGCAACGATGGTGATCTGGACTACAGTGCCAGTAGCAAAGATACATGCTTTGTAGTCCAGTTCTTAGAACTTATTAATTAATGAAATGTGAGAAATAAAGGGAAGATATTGACTAAAAGTTCTAGATTTTTGGTATATAAAGAAACCAAAACTATATATAAATCTTTATATACCAAAGATTTTTGGTGTTCAAGAAACTGAATGCTATTACGTTTACTAAATAAGCTAAAGAAAATCATAAAAGAATATTTGGGTAATGGACAGGGAATCTACTCTTCTGTGTTAAGTGTGAGAAGTCCGTTAGTGGGCAGTTGAACACATAAACCTAGACTTTAGAGGAGAACTAGGGCTTGGTGTAGTGTCATGGGGCACTTAGATGTTTAGAGGTCTGAAACAAGCAAGGTCATCTAGGAAGTGTGCAGACAAAGCAAAATCGGGTAGCAAATTGGCAAAGAGAGTAATGATAACTTTAATGATAACTTGATCTTTCAAACTCTGAATACACTAGGTTGGAAAGAATAATAGGAATTCATTTAGTTCATTCTTTTTTAACAGAGATGGGGCAGGGTGGGAACTAGATCTAAAATCTTCAGAAAAGAATAAACTACTACTACTATTAATTGCTAAACAGGACAAATCTTCAATAGCTAAGCACACTCTTACAGACAGAGGAGTCCAGAGTCCTACCTCAGTCATGGTCATCATTTCATTACGACATTTATCCAATTGATTCTGTAATTCATTTTGACTCTCCACAAGTTGTAAACCATACTGTGCAGCTTTTAGTCGCTCTTCTTCAGCCTCTTTGAGCTTGCATCGAAGATTTATGACTATATCTGTCTCCATGTTCTTTTCCTTTTTTTAGCCACCTGTAAATAGAGGAAATAAAACTACTTAAGCTTATACAAAAAACTCCATGCAATAATATCAATCATAGAAGAAATATATCTACTCAATTCTACTGCTGTATAAAAACATTACAATTTTCTTTCTGACTAGTAAGTAGTCAAATTTGCATTCTTGTTCCATCAGCAAGAACTGTTCTAACTATTCTGTTACTGATTTGGGATCAAAAATTAAAGAGTGGAATAGAATACATTTAATTTTGCTTCTAAGCAGTTCAACATCAGAAAACTGTTCAGTTGTTGTACGCTAAACTTCCTTAAATGTTAAGGTCAAGTTGGTCTCATAATTGGACCGCTATCCATATAATCAAAAATAAGGGAATAACAAAAAAAGTAATCAAGAAACCTCATAGTAGCAGGTATGGTGGCTCATGCTTGTAATCCCAGCAGCTGGGGAGGATTGCTTGAGGCCAGGAATTTGAGACCAGCCTGAGCAACACAGCAAGACTCCATCTCAATCAATCAATCAATAGAAATAAGGTGGGGATAGTGCATGCCCCTGTGGTCTCAGCTACTTGGGAGGCTAAGGAGGGAAAACTGATGGAGTTACAGGCTTCAGTGAGTTATGATCATGCCAATGACAGAGCAAGACACTGTCTTGAAAAATAATAATAACAATAATACCGCCAGAAAAGGAAGGTCTGGGTACTATAAATAAATAAAATATAAAAAGGCAGCTGTGAATAAGGCTCATAAGGTAAAGTAAGGAATATCATGTCTGTAATTTTTCACAACAGTGTTAACTTCCTGTATATATTAAATCTGCTTTCTTGGAAAGAGATTCACTAGTATTTTTCTAGTTATTCATAAAAGTATGCAAAAATAGAAACCATATGGACAAGAATTAGAGGATGTTGCTTTCATTCCAGATTTATGAACAAACACTTAAACATTATATATAGAAACATTCCACTTTAATCAACCTTACTAATTATCCTTTACTATTTGGTCCCAGCCTCTTAAGCAAGACTCAAACTCACCTTTGCCTTCAAAGGGCACCAGGCCATTACAAATGTTCCCCCATGTTTCAAGTCAATTTAGTCATTCGCTGAACAAGTATTTCTTGAATGCCTCATATACTAGGTTCCACTCTGGGCAGTTCAGATTCATTAGGGAACAAAATGGACCAAAAATAAGCTCCTCCTTCATGCAACTTACATTTCAGGAGGGGAAGATAAACAATAAGTCATAGAATATTAATAAATTAGAAAGGAGAGATGAGAAAAAAATAGAACAGAATAAGAATCTGGGAAGAAGAGACAGGTGATGTAACTAGGAGGTGGAAGATGAGAGAATCAGCCATGCAGCTGTTTAGGAGAAGAATGTTCCAGCAAGAGGGGAATCTCTAAGGCAGGAAGAAGCCCAGGGAGTGAAATCTAAATTTGGGTAAGAGATAGTAGGGAGTGGGTAAATCAGGTCATCATAAGGACTTTGGCTCCTACTCTGGGTGACACGGGAAGTCATTCCAAAGTCTGGAGTAGAGGATCTGATATAATTTAAAAGGATCATTCTGGCTGCTATGTTGACTAGTTAGAAGGGGAACAAGGCTGGAAGCAGAGACCATGTGAAATGGCTCAGACTAGGGTGGTAGCATAGGAGGCTGTTAAGAAATGGCCAGATTGTGAAGGTTTTGAAGGTAGGGCCAGTATGATTTTCTGAAAGATAATGTGGAATGTGTGAAAAAGGGAAAAGTAAAAAATGCCTCCAAGCCTTCTGGCCTGAGCACCTTGTAAAACGGAACTGCCATCAGCTGAAGCACTGATGTAAATCATGTTTTGGAAAGAAAATCAGGAATTCAAGTTCTGAACATGAACTACATCAAGTAGGCAACTGGATATATGATAAGAGGAATCTTGGCTGGAGATGTAAATTTGAGAGTTATCAGTCTGTAGAGGATAAAAATATTTAAAGAAAAATGGACCAAGGATTGAACCCTGTTATGAGGTAGGGAAGAAGACAGCGGAGAATCAGGAGTGACCAGTGGGGTAGAAGGAAAACCAGGAGTATGTGTTGTCCTAGAAGGCAATAAACAGTGTATTAAGGAGGTGGGAGTAATCAATCATGTCAGATGCTGCTGCTAAGGCAATTAAGGTGAGAACAGAGAACTGGCCATTGAATTTGAATTCCTGGAGGTCTCTGGTGACAAGAGCAGTTTTGATATACAGGTGGGGGTGAAAGCCTAACTAGAATGTCTTTGAGAGAAAATGGTAGGAGATAAATAAAGATAGCAAGCACAGGTTGGCCGCAAAGGACAATGGATAAATGGAGCAGCAGTTGGAGAGGAAGTAGGGACGAGTTTTTTGTTTATTTTTAAGATGCAAAAAAATAACAGTGTTTGTAGGCCATGGGATAAATCCAGGGGAGAAGAAAAACTGATGATCTAGAAGACACTGGAGAATTGCTAGTGATGTCCCTGAATAAACAGGATGAGGTTTAATGTAGAGACTGGTTTTAATAGAAGCATGGATATTTCATTTAAAGAAAGCAAAGTATATGAGTTCAGATGCTGATATGCAGGTATAGTGGTGGAAGTGTGTGTAAGTAACCTTTTAACTGCTTCAATATATCAATGAATTAGGAAGCAAGGTCTTTAACTGAGAATGAAGACAAGGGAAGAGATACAGGGTTTTAAGAGAGAAAAAAAGGTGTTCTAGGTAATCTCAGTTTGGCAGTCACTGCTCTAAAATGCAAGACCTTTTCAAAATCTGTACATAATAGGGCCAGCCAACTAAATGTTGTACTGTTTACAATAACTTACATTCGTTGAGGATTTACCATTTGCCATGCTAAATGCTTCAAATATATTATCTCATCTAATTCTCTTGATAAGCCTGAGTTAAGTAAATACTGTCATCTCAACCACCAAAATAAAAATAGGGTTAACCTCAAGACATTGCAGCCAGGCATTACCTAGAGAAGCCAAAAAAAATTTGCTCTCATTTATTCAAAAGATTTGCTGGAATTCTTACTGTGTCAGACATTGTGCTAGTGCTGACAACACAACGGTAACCCAAAACAATATTCCTGTCTTCTTGAATCCTGCAGTCTATTAGTAAAAGACATTAAATCAAGTAATTGAACTATCAAGTTACAAGTATGATAAGCGCAAGAGAGAGAGATGTATGCTACCTGGGCGCGTAACAAGGGGGAGCTGTCCTAATCTGGGGGGCAGCGTGTAGAAGGGAACATGGACAAAAAAAAAAAAATTTCCTGAGGAGGTAACTTTTCAGCAGAAATCTAATGGATGAGAAAGAGTTAACCTATCAATCTACAAAGAGAGAGAGCCGTGGTTGATTAAAAGCTACAGCTAATGTGTGGCAGACATTGTGCTTGGTGCTTTATACATTCTTATTCAATCTTCTCAACAAATTCTAGAGGTTGAAGGTATTTCCCTCATTTTATAAATGCAAGCTGAGGCACAGAAAGTTTAGGTAACTTGCTTAGGGTTACCCGCAAGTTAAGAGGCGAAGTGAGATGGGAACTAGAATCTACCTACAAACCCCGGTGCTGCAACCATTTTTCTGTCCTGCTTCTCAAAAATACAGCACACACTAAGTATTTAGGAGATAGGAAACTCTGGGAATCAAACTGCCTGAGTTCCAACCCCGCCTCCACTACTCACTGGCTGCACGAACGTTGACAAGTTATTTAATGTCTTGTTTAATCATCTATAAAAACAAGCAAAATTAACACCCACCTAATCGGTTATTGAAAGGATTAAATGAGATAACGAAGGAAAAGCAATTAGGGTAGAATCTGACACACGGCTGGGGCAGTGCTGTCCAGCAGAAATATAACGCGAGCCATGTACGTGATTTTAAATGTTCTAGGAGCCATCAGGTTTTAAAAAGTAAACACAGATGAAAAATTAATTTACATATTTAACCAAATACACTCAAAACACTATCATTTCAACATGTAATCATTATAAAAATCATTAGTGAGATATTACTCTTTGTGCGCTCTCTCTGAAATCCAGTGTGTATCTCCCATCAGCACATTTCTCAGTTCGGACTAGAGGCTACCGTACCGCACAGCGCAGATCCAGTGGCGGTTATCGTTTTGAGTACCCGGCAACCGACCCGGCCTTCCATATTTGAGCAGAATCCAGGGCGGCGAGGCGGTCCAACGGAAGATTAGACCGGCTCGGAACCCAGTGTGTAGGACCCCAGGGTTCCGGGGAAGGAGGTGTTTCAGCTAAAGGCCTCGGCCAAGACCCCGGGCCCCTAGCTTTCTTCAGGGCCTATTCGACTGTCCCCACTACCGCTCTCCACACCCACCATCCACCAGGCCCCTTGCCCCTACCTCTCACGCCTGTCCCCTGCTGCCGCAGCCAGCGGCTCTTAATGGGAGCTCAGGGCGTCCACATTCATTCAGGACGCTAACTCCACAGTCGCTGGCCCATTCACTCAGCTAGTTCTCGGGTAAGCGCCAGGGCTTTTTGAATGCAGTTCCCGCGAGAAGTCCCACGTCTCACGAGATGTCCGCCCAAGCCGCGCGTAAAGGAAAAACTAAGAGAAACGCCCAATGCAGCGTCCCGCCCCCTCCTACAGCTACTGGCGCGCCGTGGGCTTGGCGCAGGCGCAGACGTGGCTCCTTAACTTACAAATTGTACCTTGGGCTGGTTTCATGTATGTCTTCTAAGTATCCGCTTTTAGTTTCCGTGTTTTGGTATTTTGTTTGTTGGTTTTTTTTTTTTTTTAACGACAGTGCCTTCTAGGGGAACAGTGTCGCTGGGCTGGACGGTAGAGAATCACCTTTGGCACCATCGTGCGATCTCATGCACCCTACCAGTGGTAATACTGGCGTTAACATTTGAGTTCCCACCATGTGCTAAAGTTTACAGATTATCTCAGTTAAGCCCGCAGCCTTATGAGGTAGATATTACTCCTCATTTTTTGCAGAGAAAAACAAAGGCTGAAGAGAAAAAGTGCCTTGTCCTAGTGGTAGAACTAGAATTGAATGCAGTCCAAGCTGTTTGCATGTGTTTTTAATAATAATGTTTTGTAAACTTGATGCCTATTATTCAAAAATTGAAGCAATCAGAAATAATAATAGCTAACATTTAGTGAGCACTGATGAGTCCTAGTAACTGTTATAGGAATCATGTCGTTCTTTTGAGCCCATCTTTTCTTGCCTATTTGAGGACTTGGCTCTAACTGCTCTTTTTGGCAGCTTCAGTTTTTTCTTCTCTATTGGATCTTCCCTATCAGCTCATAAACTTCCTGCAATGATTGCCATAAAATCATTTCATGATTTCATTTTTTAAAATAATCCTTCTTGACCCCAATCAGCAACCACCCGATTTGTTTTCTTTCCTTTATAACAAAATTTCTGGGGGAAAAAAAATCTTTACATCCATTATCTCCATTTTCTTACCTTTTGTTCTTTTGTTTGTTTTTCCCACTTTAACCAGGATTTGGTCCCAACCAATACTGTGAAGTAGCTCTTGTTAGGTTTACCAGTGATTCCTACCTTGCAAAATTCGGCAGTCAATATTTAGTCCTCAGTTCTGGTGAAATTTGACAGAGTTGCTTGCTCTCGTTGATATGAGTCTTTATGTATTGGGATGCCACACTCTCCTTGCCCTCCTCTTCTCAGTTTCCTTTGCAGACTACAATTTCTGCCTGAGCTAAGCCAGACTGAAAGGGTTGATCTGAGCTTTAAGACTGGCAACAAATTGCTCAGAGTGTAGTCTCACAGATGGATCTGGGGCTCTAATGAACCAGACGCTCATTCATTTGTAATCACGCCTATGTTCTTGGATAAATGAAACAAATTCCATTTTCCCTGTCGTTTAACAAAGATTCCTTAACTCGGGAGCCAGGAAAAGATTGTTCTAGCTTAGGCCAGTCATGACTGGCTGCAATTAGGTAATCTAAAATCGATCTGAACTTATTTTTTCTCCTTTGTAACAAGATAAGGTATACCCCATATTATTAATGTTTCTTCCTATCCTATTTTAAAAATATATATTTTAAACTATTAATAAGTCACCGCAATGTGTTAGGCATAGTGGAGGAATTCAGAGATGTGGTAAACTCGACTATTGCCTAAAAGATGCTCGCAATATAGTAGGAGATTTTAAAAAACAAATAGAACTTACAGGGCTGTAAATGCTATACAAGTGGTATGTGCCCCACACTAAAAGAGTTGTGTGAAGGTAGAGGTATGTTTTGTCTGAATGTTCCTTTAAAACTTCCCAGTGCATGTGACACTTCAAGCAGGGCCTTGAAGGATGGCAGAGCTAAGGAGGGGTGCATTCTAGGAGAGGGGACAGCATTAGCAAAGGCACAGAGGCTACCCATGTCATAATTAAGGTCATTCTTTAGGGATGGCCTGAATACAAGGCTGCCAATACCACCACTGGACGCTAGATGTCACAAGTGAAATGAATTCTAGATGGGTTCTCCTTATAAGATAACTTACATGGAACTTCTGATTCACAGTACCAGATGCAGATCTCTGTACTCAGGCAAGGTCCGCATACTATGGCCTAAATACCGAAGGTCAGGAAAAAGCAAAAAACAGCAACCTTGTATCCGTTATTTTCCATTGACAAAAGGAGAGATGGGACTTGGCCTCTTCACACGGTAGTGGATTCACCAAGCATAGGATGGGAGTTTCGATTCTGGGAAACAACACCCCCCTTCCAATTTTGTGCCCCTCAGTTACAATTCCTAATACTATAGCTGTCCAGAACTGGGATAGACTCCTGTAGTGAACTTGTCATCATTTCCTTGTGACTGTTCCAGAAGAAACAAGAGGATTAGACTGTTACATGGTATTGAAATCTACATATATTTTGACAGGAACTTATTGAATGATCATTTGTTTTGGGCACTACAGATGAATAGTCTCTGTATTAAACGAACTTAGAGTTTAGTGGAAGAGACATTTACCAAACAGTAAACAGTAAATCCTTACTTAGAGGATGACTTAGGCTTTCTTGTTCCTTCACATTATTAAGTAGAGCTGCAAGCTAGTCTTCGCTGGGATCAAGCAAAAACAAGCTCAGGACTCTGAGACACAGAGTCTGCAAATAAGAATGAGATTAAGCTGTAGAGCTCTGTGATTTATAGTATGGTCTGGAATATGAAGTTATGAGAGTTACACTAAAGGTTGTGGTCACTGAAACTTGGGGGATGGCTGAGATGAAGAAAAAAAGCTTCGAGAGAGAACAGAGGGGTGTGTGCAGGACTTTTGAGATTGTCCTAATCCATGGCACAGGAGGAGAATAAGGATCCACAAGAAAAACACGAGCCATATGAGAAGAGATCAGGAAATTGAATTGTCACAACTTCTACTGTGATAATTAGATATCGAATGAATCATTGTACCAGGCAGGTGGATTTGACTGTTTAATAGTAATAATGATAATGAAACCCAGTCTGCGATCTCTCCTGTACTAACAATGTCTATCACCAGCTTGAACTCTGAGTGAGCCTTATTGCTGTACTGTTTTTTCTTTAAATAGGGGAAATCTTCTCTCAGAGAAAGGGTGCACCATCCCAATACAGTAGACATTTATCAGCTAACATCCTAGCATGAATTTCTTCCTCCTATTCCCACCAAGAGAATTCTGATGATTCTTTCGTGTAATTCCTATTTTCTCAATTTTCAGCCATATGAATTCTGTAAAATTGATGCTACCTTTCATCTCTAGGATAGCCCATCACCCTGGTTACAGTAATTGGTTCGAAGATGTGCATGT
This sequence comes from Macaca thibetana thibetana, assembly GCF_024542745.1. Taxonomy (NCBI): domain Eukaryota; kingdom Metazoa; phylum Chordata; class Mammalia; order Primates; family Cercopithecidae; genus Macaca; species Macaca thibetana. The sequence continues at coordinate 12,145,034 of NC_065583.1, forward strand.
GATGGAATCTAAGCCAAAGAGATTTTCCACTGGGACGGCTAGATAAATGGATTTTGTCAACTGCCTCTGTTACAGTCTGAATTGTGTCCTTACCCCCATCGCCACCCTCCCCCCATATTCATATGTTGAAACCCTAATTCCCAATGTGAACTGTATTTGGAGACAGGGCCCTTTAGGTTAAATGAGGCCACGAGGGTGAGGCCTTAATTGATAGCGCTACAGTCCTTATAACAAGAGGAAGAGACATCAGAGATAGAGCCCCTTCCTCTTTCTCTCTCCCTCTCTTTCCCCCACTACTCCCAAGTGCACACAGCGAGAAGGAGGCTGTCTGCAACCCAGGGAGAGAGACCTCACCAGAAACCAACCTTAGTCTTGGACTCCCAGCCTCCAGAACTGTGAGAAAATGTCTGTTATTTAAGCCGCCCAGTCTGTGGTATTTTGTTACAGTTGCCTGAGCAGATTGATACACCCTCTGCACTTAAACTTCATAACCCAGAGCTTCTAGCTGCCAACTTGGGGTTCATGAAAGACAAATCTGCTTGAAAGAGAGGGAACAGAGAGTTCTGGTCATGCCATTTGAGCCCCGTATCAAGCTGTCATGAAGCTAGAGCTATCCCTGGACTGTTCAGTTTTTGCTCCAACCCCAGAGCTTCACTTTGAGTTTTCTGTTTTCTGTTGTTTGCAACATAAAGATTTTTTGTTGTTGTTGTTTGATTGTTTGTTTTTGAGATGGTGTCTTACTTTGTCACCCAAGCTAGAATGCAGTAGTGCGATTTCGGCTCACTACAACCTCTGCCTCCTGGGTTCAAGTGATTCTCCTGCCTCAGCCTCCCAAGTAGCTGGGATTACAAGCGTCCACCACCATGCCTGGCTAATTTTTGTATTTTTAGTAGAGATGGGGTTTCGCCATTTTGGCTAGTCTGGTCTCGAACTCCTGACCTCAACTGATCCGCCTGCCTTGGCCTCCCAAAGTGCTGGAATTACAGGCGTGAACCACTGTGGTCAGCCAACAACGTAAAGGGTTTTAACCAATACACATAGTAATACTTGTGTCTCATCTTGAGTAGAATAACCTGTGACGTTGAACCTGTCAAGTTCCCATTCTACATTTAGGCTAAAATGGAAAGTTGCTAATTTCCAGAGACTGGATCTGGCTTCTTTTAGAAGAAAATGCCTTAGTTGAATGAAAAGAAAGTCTTATCCTAAATAAAGGGGCTTAACGGAGGAAAATAAAGATTCAAACAGCTTACATGGAATCCCTTTCTTCGTTCCACTTCAGACTACCACCACACCACCTGTAAACTAACTTCTTCAGGTGATTTTAGCACCTAAGCCACTTAGAATTTAGACTACATGTTTGTATTAGTTACGGTTTTTACTTGCTAAGAAGTGTACTCACTCTGGTTGGTTTAAGATATACACGTATATTAAAAACGAGAGTCCTAACTTTCGCAGCCATTTAAAAGACTGTAGCTGTTATGTATTCCTCCTCTCTAGCACCCATTACATATCCCGTATATATTTTGACAGTCCCTCAACTACTTGGAGGCTCTTTATCCAGTAAAGCAACCCCAAGCTTCACTCTCCAATAAAACATATTCGTAGCCGTGATTTAGATTACTCACTATTCTGTTGGCCCAAATTTATTTGGCCCAAATCAGAGGGATAGGATAAAACTTGGGGTCTTTTTCTGTCTCTAAGGGCTTGACACTGTGACACCGTACTCTTCTGTTTGTATCTCAATTCAGTTGAAGGAAATGGTTGCTGATCTCATAATGTTTAGGTTAATGTATTTTATTTCTAGGAAAATCCACTTGGGATTGCCCAGTGCACACGGTAGACATGGAAATTGATCATCAGCATCCCCAGGTAAGCAACTGGATACCCCTATTCAGAACTACCAGCCCAAAACCCACCTCCTGCCTGTTGCCACTAGGTGACAGTCTTTGCAAATATTTTGTTTGAAGGAACCCTCTTTCTGTAACAGAAATTAGATTCTGTTGGGAAATGTTTCTTTGCTAGTTTCAGTTAGATTTGCCAAATGCCCATATTTGTTATAATCTACACTCTTAGTCATTTGAGATCATAGTTATTTCTCATCTGGAACACTCTTTTCCTCCCTTTATTTAGTTCACTCTTCTCATCCTGTTCGCTGGAAAGGTCCTATAACTAATGGTTAAGCACACAATACATGTTCTGGAGTCAGCATCTGGGTTTAACTGCAGGCTCTGTTACTTCCTAGATGTGTCTACCTTTGACAAGCCACTTGCTCTTTTTAAGTCTCAGTTTCCCCATGCACAAAGTGGCAAAATCAAAGTGTCTAATTCAATAGATAATCACTAACACTTCCAAAGCTCCTTTAGCATAATGTCGGTAAATGGGAGCTGTTATTATTAAGAGCACTGTCTTAGCTTAAATGTCACTCCCTCCAGGACTCTTTTGCTGAGTCTCTAGTCTAGGGCACGTCCCCTGTGCTTCTCCTTCAGGCCACTTATAATAGCTTGTAGTAATTTGTGTAATTTATGTCTGCCTCCCTCGCTAAGCTGTATCTCCCAGCAAGTACCATAGTGCCTGAAACATGCCGAGGGCTAAAGTTAAGTTTGATGAATGAATGAAAAAATGCATACTCAAATCACTAGTATCAAATGAAATTCATTGATTTAAGTGGGAAATCTGTGAACTCTTTTATATCTGTTAGAGATCAAAGTAACTTGTAGAGAAATTGTTACTCTTAATTCTGAGTGAAAAGTGCTGAGCATTTATTAATCAGTTTACATGAAATCCATGAAATGTTCCTGAGTATACCAGTATACCAAATAACTAGTTTGGGGTATTGCTTCATTCACTTATGACAATGTAGGTGTCCCTCACTTGAACCAATTTTTTTCACCAAGAATTTATTTATTGATGTACTGTCTGTAATTCAAGCATTTTTAAATGTACTTGGGAACGTAGTATGTAAAATAATTGAAGAGGCCTCGAAAGTAAAGAATCCTTGGCTGAAGTAAATGTTCACTTTTGCGTAAATACTCAATTTCATGTATTAAGTTATCTTAAAGCAAGAGCTACCCTTCATGAACTTAAAGCTTTAAAACATATATTTCCTAATATTTTATCATGTCATAGACAGATTTTATGCATATCCTTCAAAACAAATCTGGCCCATGTTGTCCTATGAATATTTCAAACTAGAAAATATTGAAAACATTGTATAATTTCAGGAATCTTTAAAGTCATTTAGTTATGAAATGATCAACTGAGCAAGTAAGAAAGTCCAAAAGTAGTCACAAGAAATGTTAGATGTTTGTTTTTAAAAAATAGTTTTATGTTTCCAAAGTTTTCTCAAAATATGAAGAATGAGAAGGTTTTGTGGCCTTGAAATACCCTAGACAGACAGCAAAATCTCCTTTTCTTCCTACCATGGTGATAAATAAAACTTGAGGTGGCCCTGACAGTAGATGTGTTCCTTTCTTTGTATTAATCATTGCTTTTCTGGCCTGTTTATTTCTCCACTGCCTGAAGATGCTGGGGCTCTGGCTTCATCACAAATGAATCCCATCAACTCACCCATGACATGCTACACACTACTAGCAGTATTTGGCCACTTTTGATAAATTGTTTAGTTGTGTGAAATACTTCCCTAAACTGAAGTTCTGGAACTCATCAGGTGTCTTCTCTGACAGTCATATCTTTCTTTGGCTCTCAGATTACCCAAGCAGCTGGGGTAAAGCCCATATCCTCCCACAAAGCATGCTTCTTTGGAAATTTGTATCTATTGGCTTTGGCACTCAAGTAATGTTCTTGCATTCTCCGTCAAGTCAGGGATGAATAATCTCTTGAGGGTGAGTAACCTTTTAAATGTTGGAGGACTCACAGTTCCAGGGATCAGTGTGCATTTAGCAATTTGTAAGAAAGGTCAGCATCCCTTATGACCACATTTGTGTTAGCAAGGCACAGATTCTTCTTCTCCTTCTTTGACTTAGTCTGGAGGTTGACATCACACTCTTCTCATGTCAATCCATCAGTTTGTGCAATCTTGATATACAAATGAAGTATGACTTCTGAGTTTCATGGGTGTGTAATCATTATCATTATATATGATTGAAAGCAGGCAGTTATAGAAGGGTCTTGGGTGACTGTCATTCTCCCATCTATAAAACTCCTGGCAAAGGGATTAATACACATCCTATAAACAGAGCCAGAGTTAAGTTCCTGAAAACAACATCCCATTAATAAGGTTTAAATCTTGAAGTCAACATGGAAAAAATAGGTTTAAAAAGTAACATCTAATTTGTTTTTCAATACGGTTGGAAGGTCAGATTTCATTCCTACTCCCACGAAAGTAATTAGAGCTGCTCTCATCTTAAGAAACAGAGGTATATTAGGGTCACACAGTGTTTTCCACACTTTGTTCTGTATTAGAAACACCTGAGGAACTTTTACAACTCCTGATGCCCAGGCTGTGCCTAGCACTAATGAAACCGGAATGGCTGGGGTGGGTGCCAGGTGTCAGTGATTTTCAAAACTCCTTGGGTGAATCCAATGTGCAGCAAAGTTTAGGAATCTTGAGTTGAAGCAATCATACATTCTCTACCACACTTCAGCTTTTCTTCCTTGCCTCTTTAGCTCAGTGCATCTTAACCTGCCTGCTCTTTAGAATCAAGGAGCATCTTTAAAAAATTCCATTCTGATTCATTAGGTCTAGGGCAGGGTGTACGCATCAGAAACATTCAGCTTTCCCATGTGCCTCTAGCATGCAGCCAGGGTGTAGAATCTCTGGACCAGCAGATCACAGAAAGAGGCACATAAGGTGGATCTTTTGGCGTTTTTCTGGCAGTTAAGAGCTTCATACATTTTAAAAATTCCTCTTCACTAGCTTTGTTGAATGAATTTTCTTCTTCAAAGCACTAGGCTGTAAAGTCCAACCATCTTTCTGAATCTGTTCATAGCAGGGTTACCTGATAAAATGCAGGATACCCAGTTAAATTTGATTTCAGCTAAATGAATATTTTTAGTATAAGTATGCCTATGTGATATTTGGTATTATAATAAAAATTATTTACTATTATTTGAAATTCAAATTTAACTTGTACCCTGCAATTTTATTTGCTACATCTGGCAACACTAATGATGGGAGAGCATGGCTTATTCTTGGGAAAGTCAGCAGCTGAATTCGGGTGGAGCAGAGCACCATCCCTTGAAACTTCAGGGTTTGTGGCCTTTTAGCACTTATTTTTGCTGCAAAGGTGGTAAATAAAGAGCCACCAGCAGTTTTGGAATTAAAAACTCCTAAAATCCCCCAGTCAGCCAAGAAGACGAGGAGGTTTACTGTGCAAGAACTAGGATGTGGAAAAAGGTGAAGACCTGAATCTTGAGTATAGGTTTTGGTTCCAGGAATCCCAGCTCTGTACTCTCTAAGGAATCACTATTTTGCCACTTTGAACTTTTTTGATGATTTCAAGTGCCTCAGACTTGCTTCCATACTCCCCAACCCCTTTCACATTTTTTTACACGTTATTATTTCTTCTTAATCTCTCTGAATATCAGATGCTTGCGGCCTTGGCTGAAATTGAGATAGTTTCCAGGTGGAACTGCTCTCATAACTCAGTGAGTCTGAACTAATGGAAACTTTGGAAGTCCTTTGCAGTGTTGTAAGCACCCCCTAATCTCAGGAGGCTTCCCAAGCAGTCTGGATACTTTTCTGCCTCAGTCTCTAAGGACTGTTCACTACTAGCTGATTCCTGAAATTTCCTTCCTTCCCTCCATCCCAAATAGACCTTGAACTGTAAATAAAAGTCGTGGGTGGGTGGATTTCTTAGCCAACAGCAGGTTCTCTACAAAGGGAAAAGGAGTGAGATTTCACGATGATTCCCAGAAAGCAGGTGCTATAATGATTTTACCAAATTGGAGCCTGACATTTTGATGAATAACTCTTGAGAACCCCTTATAATTTCCTCCATGGAGGAGATAGGCAAACAGGTAATATGTCAAATCCCCCTTTGCTGGTCCAAGTTTACTAATGGATGGAGGTGAAACAGGTGAAGCACATTAACTTTTAACCTGTTAACATTGATTGTTTTCACTAAGCATTAGGTACTCAAGAGAGAAATGCACACTGGCAGAAAGGAGACAAGACAAAGGGTGATAGGAAGGGGCTGGAAACTGGCCTGCATCTCGGAACATATTTGCAAGCCAGCTGGGCCCACTTTGCACAGATGTTTTTATAGGAGCAAGAAGGAGGGAAAAGTGTGCTAGTGTTGGATGCATTAGCACAGCAGTGGAATATCTTTGTTAGCATTTTTCCTTCTTTCTCACTGTGGCTGGACGAGGGTGGGGGCTTGGTCAGAGGCTTTGGGATAATTTTATTGCTCAACCTAAATTCAAGGAAATTATATACACTGACAATAAGACTTTTTACCAAGTTCATTTAAAAATGGTTACTTTGTATTATTTGGATGTCAACTCTGAAATGCAAAGAGTTGCATGTTTATTTGCCTGTGGATAAAACAATCCAATCATCATTAGCTATTTGGAGAAAATATACTCAGAATTTATCTCCCTAGGCATAAATGTTGTGGTGGTTTCATTACAATATAGGTTTACTCCTCCCCTCCACAGATGATTGGTTTGGTCTTCCACTGTTTGGTGCTTCAGTTGCATGTCTATGTGATTAAGTGATTAAGGAGCTTGTCTGTAAGAAGGTTGCTTCTCTGTCTCTCTTCTTCCAGAAAATGGAAGAAGTCGGTTTTTTCTGTATAATTTGTAAGTTTGCAAATTAGTGGCCCACGATTGTACTGTTTGGCCCACACACAGTGCAGAAGAAAAGAAATATTTGATTTAAAGTTAGAAACTTGGGAATTTACACACACACACACACACACACACACACACAATGTGGATTTCCAGCATATTTTGAAAAATCAGATTTGGCTATTTTGTGCCCATACTTCTCATGTCAACAATCCACCAGTTCCTTGGATCTCATACTGGGTATGCTTTTAACAGTTCACCAAGGCCTGTCACTTTATCATTGGGTTTTCTCAAAAGGGCCAGATACAAGGAGACATTTATATAGCCTGTGTGTATAATTCCTGTATGCCTTTGAATTTGCCATCCATGCCATGATGCAAGATTCAATTATGTTATCACTCCAATGTCCTCCAACCTGATTCTGGGATTCTTCTCCTTTATACAAATGAAGTTCTTAATATTGCAATAGACTATCTGATACTCTACTTGAGGAAAAATTTGGCTGTGTGGTAGCTCTAAAAGTCATTTTTGTTGTATTTCAATTTAGTCTGCTTAGCGTATGAATAAATTTATGACTAACGTAGTAACTCTTAAGTTGGTTTACTTCTTTGTGTTCTCAGTGATGAAGAATTAAAGTATCATCTGGATAAGCTCATCTATAAATGAAAAATAGAATTAGTAATTTGAATATTTAGAAGTGATTGCCTATACAGGTAAAATATAGCAAAGAGGTGCTTAACTTTGACTCTGCTTCGGCTGATGTCAGACAACTTTAACGCTAGAAGGGACCTTAGGAATAAAATCTGGCCCCTTCATTCTGCAGATAAAACTGAACTTAAGAGAGGTAAAGTGATTTATTCTTTTTTTGTTTTTGAGACAGAGTCTTGCTCTGTCACCCAGGCTGGAGTATAGTGGTATGATCTTGGGTCACTGCAACTTCCGCCTCTTGGGTTCAAGAGATTCTCCTGCTTCAGCCTCCTGAGTAGTTGGGATTGCCGGTGCCTGCCACCACGCCTGGCTAATTTTTGTATTTTAAGTAGAGAAGGGGTTTCACAATGTTGGCCAGGCCGGTCTTGAACTTCTGACCTCAAGTGATCCACCCGCCTCGGCCTCCCAAAGTGCTGGGATTACCGTGCCCAGCCAAGTAATTTATTCTTGGTCACACTATGGGTTAGTGTCAGAGCTGGGGCCCAAATGATATCTCTTTTGACTTTAACCAAGGCTCATTGTATTTTAATTACCCTTAATTGCCTGTAATTACATAGATACTGGTTTAGGTTTATTTCTTAGTTTTCAGTGTTGTTTATTGTTTATTACAATAAGCATTATTTACAATGAAAATTATATTGTCATAATTCTATATTTATAAGTATCAGAATTGTGATGAAATTCTAAATTATTTCAAAGGCACTTTTCTTGAAAATATGAAGATGGCCCTTAATAATGAAAAATTTTTAATTTATATTTTGAGAAAGGCTTCCAGACAACAGGCAATGCTAACAGTAGTCGTCTTTGCATGTCTTTAGATGGCTTCCTCTGCTTCTTTGCTTTTATTATCTGTATGTACACGTTTCCCATAATGAATCTGCATCACTTGTAGAATTACTGGAATTTTTAAGCAGCTATGCAAAGGAAACAAAAGCAAATCCAGTCTGATAAAGACATGAAGCATTTGTATGAAATTAAAATGTTCTCACACCTCATTCATTCCTATGAGTGGGATATAAAGACCATTTCCTGTGACTCAAATATGCACACGCAAAGAGAAAAGATTTGACACTTTCCCACAGTGAGAGAAAAATGTCTGGTGGCCGTGATTGCAAGGAGGCATGTGCTGAGAGCTGTGACCTAGAGTGCATTCCAGGCTGAGTAGCACCAACTTTTAAGATTAAAAACCCAGCAGTTCCAACTCTCTTAACTATGATCCCTTCATAGTATCTGGCTGACCGACCTTGCCTGATATTCTGGTATAGACTTTTGGTTTCCTTGAAATTCTGAAAGCTAAGGAAAATTCAAATTCTGATTTACTTTAGCCTAGTTTCAGGGAACTTAAAGATAGGAAAGTTAGCACCCGCAGTCCAGCCTCCCTCCAAAGGTGACAGCTGTGTGGTTTCCAGGGGAAGAGCTTACTTGGATGGGGAGAGAAAATGCTTCTTGATAAATCATGTGTTTTTATGACTCCTGTTTCTGGGAAACCTGATACGTACAATGCACCTACACAGTTGAAACTTGACCTCTATTACTGCTTTATGTGTGATTGTGATTGTGATTGAGTTTGAAACCTGAGTGATTAAGGAGCTTGTCTGTAAGAAGGTTGCTTCTCTGTCTGTCTTACTCTTTTTTTCTCTTCTTCCCCTCTATCTCTCCTTCTATATTTTTATATAATGTTAAATTTTGTAATCAGCTGATTCTACTTTCTCATGCTCCTTAATTTTGATTTCTTAGAAAGATGAAGCATTGGAAAGCACTGCATAGCTCCATGTTATCAATCAGTTAATGTCTTCAGTCCTTTAATGTCCTCTCTGCACAGCTGGGATGCTTGAGAGAAGACTGTTGACAAGTCTTGTATGTGTGGAAGACACCATTTTACTTACTTTCCCTTTATCGTGGAAGGAACACAAGCCCATCTTACAAAAAGATACCTAGGACCCCGGAAGAACAATTTTTATTCCGAATCTCAATAAAATATTCTGTCACATTTCTTTGTATCAGTAACTCCTGGAGTGAACGTTCTCTTTTTAAGTTTTGGTATGTTTCTAAATAAGTCATAAATCCATTCACACATACACACACAAACACATACACCTCTACTCTGCATCTATAGACCTCTCCGTTGCAGTTGGGATGTGGTGTTGCTGCTGATGGGGTTGGACAAAGGATCCTTTCAGGCAATGCCTAGTGCTATTTCGTATGACATGGGAGTGAAATCCCTCCACTCCAATTTTCCTGCCAAGTATTTTGGTACATTGTCTCTCTTACTTCCTCAGAGTCTGGAGTGACAAGCTACAGCCTCAGGCTGGAGTGGCTGAGGCTCTAACACATAGACAGGAGAGCATTTAGGAGTAGCACAGAGTATCTTCACTCTGAAGGAAGAGTAATTGAAAAATCCCAAGCTGCTCCAGTTGGTTCTTAGGTCATTCCTGGAAACAAACTTTGATAGCCCCAACTCCCACTTCATGAGTCTTCTTGCTTTTCCTCCTACAGTGATGATTCTCGCCCCACAATTCTCACCCTGAACTAAAACGTGCTTACACTTGCAGATGTTGGTATGGACAGTTCCAAAGGAGAGCCTTACCACAAGATTTAGCTTCTTTGGAGAGTCTTAAAAATAATTTTTCAAATAGTTGTTCATTTAAAATGCTACTTATGTTGTAGAACAAGTGAACCTTTCAAATTACCTTACAGTTTATAAAGCACTTACAGATATATATTTAGTAGAAGGAAATAGAGGTGTTCCCCCTATGGGAAATGGGCTGTGCCATTAGTCAGATCCTTATTGAGTGTGGGGTATTAATGCGCAATGTGCAGATTTGGGAAGGGAAATTCAGACAGACAGTATACCGAAGGAAAATGACCTGGGAAACACTGGCTCTGAAAGTCCTGGCCTAGCACTGTGGAGTGGGAGGTCCTGCTGCTGGAACCACACAGAACTTGATTCTAATCTCAGCTTTGCTTCTTCATAGAGTGGAGGCTTTGAAGCCACATTTCTTGGATCCAAATCAGGCTTTCACTACTTATTTTGTAAACTTGGGCAGCTTTCTGGTATTTCTTATCTTAGGAATGGAGACAATAATGCCACCTGATGCATAGTATTGTGAGGACTAAATGAGATATGATATACAATGTTGCAAAGGTGCTGGTGCATTATATGTCTTCAGTAAATATTAGCTATTATTCTATGAGTGATATTAGCAATGGCCAGTCACATGACTGCCTCCTATTCAATGTCCACATATGTAAAAGGGAAAAAGATAATTGTTATAAGGATTCATAGAGGGCATGTGTTTTGTTAATTTAATTTTAACCTTTTAATTTAAAAAATTACAAATACATGCAAAAATAAAAAGACTAATGTAAATAACCCTCATGTGCCCATCATCAAGCTTCAACACTGATCACTTTTTGCCATTTTTCTTTCAATTATTTTCCCACCAGTTTTTGTTTCTGGGATGTTTTCAAGCAAATCACAGATAGCGTATTATTTCAACTGTAAATTCTTCAGCATGTAGGTGTGGAAGATTGTTTTCGAGATGGCCACAGTGATTCTTCCATGAGCAGCCCCTTTGCAGTGTGACTTTGCAGCTCATCCCATGAGGAAGTAGTCTGTTTCTCAGCACCCTGGAATCTGGGCTGGCCTTGTCATGCACCTTGACTAATGAATGTGGCAAAAATAATGTTATCGGATTCTAAACCCATGCCTTGTAATTCCTAGGCAAAAGAATCTGAACCTATTCCATGTTGCTGACATTACCAATTCATAAGTAAATAACACCACAAAGTTTTGAGTGGTTTACGCACTGACAGCTACCTAATATAGTAATGTGTTTTTAAAAATCCCTAACACAGATATTCATATATAATGAACATGAAACTTTTAGCTTCCTGTCCAAAGGACAGAACTCACAAGGCATGAGACATTTTATAACCCTGAGAGTGAGTGTCAGTAGCTGGGGTTTGTGTGGAAGTAGTATTCCATGACATTCATTCTAACCAAGAACCTTCTGTGGCTGAATTGTATATTCCAGCTCAAGATCTAAAGGATACTGATCCTTGCTCTAAGATGATAGTTCGTAAACTTTACTGGGTTACAGTCTCCTTTGAGAATCTGATGAAATCGGTAAGAATTCTTCACAGGAAAAAATAGTGTACTTGTACACAGCTTCCTTGCTACACACACACAGATCTCTATCTACCTATAGATAATGTGTGTGTGTGTGTGTGTGTGTGTGTGTGTGTGAGAGAGAGAGAGAGAGAGAGAGAGAGAAGCTTGCTAACATCATAGGGTTTGTGGACCAGCCAGTGCATGGATACCAGTTAAGAAACTATGCTGGGTGCTGTGGCTCAAGCCTATAATCCCAGCTACTTGAGAGGCTGAGGTGGGAGGATCACTTGAACCCAGGAGTTCAAGACCAGCCTGAGCAACATAGCAAGACCCCTTTTCTTAAAAGAAATTTTTTTAATTGGCTGGGTGTGGTGGTGCATGCCTGTAGTCCCAGCTACTTAGGAGGCTGAGGCAGGAGGATTGCTTGGGTCCAGGAGTTCAAGGCTGCAGTTAGCTATGATTGTGGCATTGCACTCCATGTACTCAAGCCTGGGCCACAGAGCAAGACCCTGTCTCTTAAAAAAGGAAGAAGGAGAAGAAGAGGAGGAGGAGGAGGAAGAAAGAAGCAGAAGAAGAAGAATAGGAAGAAGGAGAAAGAAGAGGAATTACAAGGAGGAGGAGAAGAAAGAGGAAAGAAGAAGAAAGAAGGAAGAAGTAGGAGGAGGAGGAGGAGAAGAAAGACGGAAGAAGAAGAAGGAAGGAAGAAGAGGAAGAGGGGAGGAGGAGGGGAGGAAAGGGAAGGAGAATAAACTCTAGTCTTACTTGAACAGATCTCTACGTGTATACCCAAAACTGCATAGTCAACTCTAACTGCCAGATAATCTGTTTGCCAGATTTCCACTGCTGTTGCTGTTGCAGCTACTTCTGAAAGAGGAGTAACTGTGGTATGGCTTTCTGGCTGCATTTTAGGTTTAGGGTCTAAAAGCTCCTTGACCAGTGCTTGGTTTAACCAGATTTGTTTCAGAGTCTTCCAAAGCTCTGGGTTCATTCTTCCACCTCCCACCCCTTGACCCTCGTTTAACCCAAGCATTGAGCAATATAATGCTCAGGAATTTAGTTGGCAGCTCCCAGCAGGACCTCCGCAGCTATACCTTACCATGCTGCTGGCGCTGTCCGATGTGCTGGATGCTTCCACCATGTCTTGGCCTGTGTGCTTCTTGAAGATTTCTGTTGATAATTTATTGGGCGTAGGTAGACTGTAAATATTGCCTTGGTTCATATTTTATCACTGCTTGATTGCTGTCTAGGCTATTTATTTACCACGCATTAGTTTGTTCATGGTCCTATTGATGGAGAAGGCTAGCCCTTTGGCCACTGAGTCTATCCTTTGCTAATACCCCATAGGGCCAGAGGTCCCCAGGAATAGGTGAGGGTGGAAGGAAGCAAGGATATGTTGAGGACAAGAGAGCCAGCCCCAAACTCAGGTGAACTGAGAAGATGGAATGCCTCTAAGATTGATATTAAGGTAACTTTATTGTTCAAAAAAGAGACAAATGAAAGTTACAGATTATTAATAAACCTACAGAAGTACTCACCCCACATCACTGTCTTTCCCCTTACTTTGCTTTAGTCTTTGTAATAGCACTTACCACCTTGCATAATAATGCATGTTTTTTGTTGTTGTTTGACTTCCTCCATTATAATGTAAGCCCCATTAGACCATGGGGTTAATTCCCTGTTCCATCTCCAGAACAGTGGCTGGCACATTGTAGGTGCTCAGTAATTATTTTAATTACTCTTTGAACAAATGGATGAACAATTGAATGAACTGTCGTTACTAAATGGGTGTTCTCCAAAGTTTTTTTTTTTTTTTTTTTTTTTTCCAAAATTGGTGCATGTAGGAATCTCCTAGAAAGGGCCTTTACAAGATGCAGCTATCTGGTATATATCTTTAGAGACTCTCATCTTTAGTATCTGGAGGATTGAATTCCAGAATCAGATATTTAAGCTCTTCGAGTAATGCCAAGGCAAGTGGTCCTAGGAAAGTATTTTGAAAAAGTTGACTTATGTGATTTATACCCCCACAAAGATGTGTACCAGGAATACTTAGCAAAACAATAGAGTCTCATTTTTTCTCCTTGCCAATTCAGGACATGTCAAAATAATAAGTCAAATATAATCAAAATAAAAAATAATCAAATAGGTAACTCAGTAACTCATTCTCATTTGAAATAGCTTTCTTCTGTTTTTTTCCCCACATCTTTTTACTATTTCCTTTTCTTTTCTTTTCTTTTTTTTTTTTTTTTGAGATGGAGTCTCACTCTGTCGCCCAGGCTGGAGTGCAGTGGCCGGATCTCAGCTCACTGCAAGCTCCGCCTCCCGGGTTCACACCATTCTCCTGCCTCAGCCTCCCGAGTAGCTGGGACTACAGGCGCCCACTGCCACGCCCGGCTAATTTTTTGTATTTTTTAGTAGAGACGGGGTTTCACCGTGTTAGCCAGGATGGTCTCGATCTGCTGACCTCGTGATCCGCCCGTCTTGGCCTCCCAAAGTGCTGGGATTACAGGCTTGAGCCACCGTGCCTGGCCTACTATTTCCTTTTCATAGATTTTTCTAAACAGATGCACATCTCACAAAAGCTGAAAATTCCTCTTAACCAGCTATTTCTTTCAAATTGAGAAAAAATTGGTAGCAGTCATTGAGAATGCAAAAAGAAATGTTTGAAATATTGTCAGACTCCCTTTTGCTGTTGGACTCTTTTGCTGTTGGACTCTTTAATTTAAAGGGCATATAGGTCACCTAACCCCTACAACAAAAAATCCATTAAGCCTCTAAGGACACAATCACATGATTCATTAGAAATATGAATGATTGGCTGGGTATGGTGGCTCATGCCTGTAATCCCAGCACTTTGGGAAGTTGAGGTGGGTGGATCACCTGAGGTCAGGAGTTCGAGACCAGCCTGACCAACATGGTGAAACCCCATCTCTACTAAAAATACAAAAAAAAAAAATAGCCAGGCTTGGTGGCACATGCCTGTTATCCCAGCTACTTGGGAGGCTGAGGCAGGAGAATCTCTTGAACCCGGGAGGCAGAGGTCGTAGTGAGCCAAGACCGCACCATTGCATTCCAGCCTGGGCAACAAGAACCAAACTCCGTCTCAATATATATATGAATGATTAAAAAACACTTAGAAAATGTTAAGTCTTTTTACATATTAAAGAAATATGAATTAAAAGAGTAATAAGAATTCTCACTGCTGGTTTGGAAAAAATTAATGTCTAGAATGGGAAAACAGACCTTCCCTTACCCCAAAACAATCACTTCCTACATGGCTTGGAACAAGCTTTCTAAAGAGCAGCTTGGAAATAAGTGTCAAAATTTAAAGTGTGGATATCCTTTGTCCCAGCAATTATATTTGAGGGAATGTATCCTTAGGACATCATTTGACCAAGATGTATTTTCAAGGATATTAATGGATGGGCCATTTATTAAATCAAATATTTTGAGATAATTTGAATGTCTACCAATTCAGGGTTAATAAAGTTAGTTGACATATTTCCATACAATAAAATTGGCTGATATTTATCGAGCACTATTATTTGCCTGTCACTCTACTAAGTGTATTACAGGGATTAACTAGCTTAATTTTCACAACAATCCTCTACATAGATAGTATTATTATCTCATCTTAAATATGACAAAATTGAACCACAAAGAAGTTATGCAGCTGGTAAGTGGTCACATTGGGGTGACACCCAGACAGTCTGGGGTGATCTGTGTTCTTAACACTGATATTTCATAATGGGATATAACACAGCAACCATATGCAGAGGGAATGAGGATATATTCAGTAGATGAAAGCAGATATCAGGAGAACTTAGCATAGTTACAGAAAGAACAGAGTGGAGAAAGGAAGAAAATATGTGGAACGCTTACAAAACATGTTTTAATGGGAATATACCAAATATGTTATGTAGGGAGTTACTTTTAGATGACTTTCACTTTCTTTTTATAATTCCCTACAATAAAAATTCTTGTTAAATAAGCTTATATTTCTTTTACAATTAGAAAATATGTTTTTTAAAAATCAGCCAACTGCTAGCCTTAATGTATTTTGGCAAACCTTGAGGCGGTCTTTCCTGTTTGAATCAATTGGTATTGTTTTTTCCTGCTAACATTTCCTATAAACCAGTGCCTTCAAAAATCTCAATTACTCAATAGTTTAAAGTTGGCTCTATGTCCATATTTTAATGGAACCCTAGATAACTATCCTGGGAGTTGTAATTAAGGAGATGTGTAGGAATATGAAGATATAATACAGAAATTATTGTGGTAGACATGTTTGCTTGGCTGACCCAAAAACCATTGAAAAGACTGAGATTTCCACAATTCAGGCTGGAGAAGCAAAGTCATAGGCACTTTGGACCTAGAGTTGGTCATGTAACACATGAAACCAAAGGAGTTGGCTGCTGCAGGAGCTTCTATAAAATACTTTTTTTTCCCCCCAAATAGAAAGATAAACCTGGATGGCACGCCTCCTGCCTCTACTAATCTTCCAGCTCTTCAGTCAGTCATGAGGGTATGATTTTTGCAGTTGTGGCAGCCAGTTTGTGAACTTGAGGTGACAAGATAAGGGAAAGATCAAGGGATATGCAAGGGATACGCTGACTGTAACGTTGTGATGCTGCTGAGCGAAAGCCAGCTAAAGTCTACCTCCTGGCTTCTTGTTATGAGAGAAAAAGAAAGCCTTATTTGTTGAAGCCACTGTTTACTTTTTCATTAGTTGCAGGCATGCATATTCCCAATGGATACAGTGCTCAAAATACTCAGATATTATTCTTTCTTGAATTTCAGCAAATGTTTCATATCTTCCCTTGCAAAGAAATATTGTTTGAATCATTTTTAGGAAATCTAAAAGACTGAAATTCAAATTTAGAGTTCATCCGGTTAACTTTCTTTTTTGACATGCAAAATTAGTATTTAGGGAGAATAAAGGATTGCCACAGGGTTATAAGACTAGTGGTTATTTTCTTTTCTGAACAGCAGAATTTTGCATGAGGACACCTTCAGGTGGCTATTTGTGTTGTCTACAAGTCATAAGCCATAAGAGTTATGGTATATGACGTACAAGATGATAGATAAGAACATTTTACAGCATCTCAATAGATAAATTACTGACAAGAAATATGTCTGCTCCTTACCCTGAGCATGGGAACTGCTGGCTGATGGATTCACAGAAGATATGAGTGTAAGAATGCTTGCCTGGGTGTCCTGGTAGCTGTTCTTCATCATAAGCACTTAAGGAGTCATTTTGTTGGATGATTTTGGTCACTGATAGAGGCTGAGATATGCAAGCTGATGGCCGTCGACAAAGCAATGACCTCATTATTTTTGTCTAAAAGACCAGCTCAATCCCTGCTGGAACATCTTTTTGGGATTTCTGTATCACTTATAGCTAACGTGTCTAGCTTTGCCACTTACATTTCTAAAATGTCATTTTAGAATGAAGCTTAAAAAGAAAGTGGGAGGAAGCTGAGGGTATAATATAGAACCCTGTCCACCAGTTGTGTATTCTAATCAGTTCATTTAAATGTGTGTGAAGGAGCCACATCACAAAATGACCTGAAAAATCAGACCATAGCACTATATCCTAAACACTTGTGATTCAGGTCTCAGCTCATACGTAACCTTCAATGGCACATTCCCTGATCCCTCGATCTGATGCAGTCCCACATTTGCTCTATGACATCACTCCATTTTTGTTTCTTCTTGGCTTTTACCACTATCTGATGATTATTTTATCGATTCTGTTCTTTGTTCATTGTCTTTCTCCCCTCTAGTACTTGAGAGATAGCCTGACTCCCTTTGTCTTGCTTGCTGTAGCATTCTGAGTGAAGATGTCAGGCCTCAGACTAGAAGTTCCATAAATGTTTGTGGAATGTACAAAAGATGGTCATGATACTCTCTGTGACAATTTTGGCTACTTAGTCAGGTGACTACATTGTCTTTTAAGGGTGGGAGGGATGATAGAATACCTCTCCTCATTTTCATTGGTATGTCAGTCAAGCGCTTATGCACCTTAGTCCAAAGAGTTACAATATAAATATGTAAAAACAATGTGGGAATGATTAGAACTGGCACATGCCTCAGTCACAATCAAATTCATATTTGTGCATGTGCATGTATGTGTGTGTGTGTAGGTACATATACAGGTCAGGTTTATTTGTTTTTGCCTGAGTGGCCAGTGGTCTTGGTTACTGAGAAAAAGATAGATGTTTAAATTGTACTAGAATTATATAGATATTTTCACATTTCACTGAGTAATATGTTATACAGATATTTTCACAACCTACAATTGATCCTGTGCTCTGTGCATGCATATGAATTGATCGGTGAACCCAATATAAAATGCTCTGGAAATAAGGCAAGCATTAGCCTAGCTTAGGAAACCTGCAGCAAGATTGATTGGAAGGAAACCTAGGCATATATGCAACCACTACATAACTAGATCAAGAGCTTGACATTGAGCCCAAGAGAAAAAAGCCCATAGAGAGTCCCAGAGCTCCCCAACCCACTCTCAGGATAGAAAGTCATGTGGGATGTGGTGTAGCAAGAGCCTTATTCTGCTCCAAAGAGCAGCTAAGCTGCCAGCAAAGTAAACTCTCGGAGGAAGATAAAAACATTAATTACGGATGTCAAGATTAGAGTTTGCTTTTTCTGCAAATTCCATGGGGTCTCTAAGCAACTTGATCTTTGAATCCCTGGGGTACTAAAAATCTACAGAGAAGAGATTGTTATCTTAATGTTGCAAAAATCCCCACCTTGAATGCTGCCAAGTAAAAATCCAGCTTAATGACACAAAGTAGAAGGAATATTTCTTGTCTTTTCTTTCTTTAAAAGAGGACTGATATTCGAACACAATTTAAGCTGACAATTATAACTGTAAATTCTTCCAAAATTCTATGAGTATACAAAGTGCCTTGCCTGAGCTTAAGGAAACAACTATGCAATCACAAAAATTGGATTTTGATTTTGGAAAGTCTTTCTACATACTACTTTTAAAATGTATTGGCCAACTTAAAAATGTTTGTCACCTCAGCAGAGAGGCACTTCCCAGAAGAAGAACTTGACTGCTGGAAGGCGAAAAGCTGAGCCCTCATTATTTGATATTCATAAATGTAAAGTCGCCTTCTTCTCTCTTTTCACCCCAGTCCATTAATACTGATCACAGGGGATCCCTGGGAAGAGAATACAGATTAAATTACCAGTGTTCATAGTAGATAATAAATTACTACTCTCCAAACAATATGTGTTAGAAAATATTGTTGTGCGTATAGACTCTCATATCACAGAAACACTGGTATGTAAAAAATGTAACACTCCATTATTTTTTCTCAAGCACAGAACTTCATATCAATCCAGAGCCCCCATTCTGTGGAATAAATTTAGTGGAGTGGAATCAAATTAGTCAGTTATGGGTAAAATCAGTCTTTCCAGATTAAACTCAGTAGTTTGAGCATTTCTTTCTCTCTACCCTTCTTCCTGGAGTGGCAGGTAGCATCATGGCATCAGGGAGAGAAGACCACTGTCAGCCATTCACTAATTCCTCTACGGTATGGGAAATGATGCAAAACCTTGGGTGATGTGGTTGGCTGCCCTCAGCCCTCTTGGCCCTCAACATCCCATGCAGCCTTCTTTACCTTATTCCTCTGTGCAAGGTTGCTGCCTCCCATGAATCCAGGTGAGAAGTGGAGTACAAATTCCCTCTACCATCATATTCCCAAACATACTCTAGTACTTTTCCTTTTGCAACAAACACTATCTCAAACACTAGCTCGTTTGCTGAGAGTCCCCGACTAGCATCTCACTGTTTAATTTTTCTTTCTGATTCTCTTGTCTCCCATATAAAAAGTGTGTTTAGCTTTGAAAAACCTCAAAAAGTCTTACAACCTTCACAAAAGTTGTAAGACTAATATAATGAACATTTGTATATCTTTTATATAGATACAGTAATGATTATGTTTTTTGTCTCATTTGCTTTGTTTCTCTCTATCCTTTCTCTCTCTCTCTCTCTCTCTCTCTTTTTCCCCTGAATCAATGGAGTTAGTTACCTACATCATGCCATTTCACCCTGAAATACTTCACCATCTGTCTCCCTAGAATAAAGCATTTTCTTACCTTATCAAATTTGGGGATTTAGTATTGATGCAATGCTATTACTAATATACATACATATCCAACAATTTTCACTTGCCCTAGCAATGCCCTTCTTAGAATGTTTTCTTTCTCATCTAGGATCCTATCTGAAATCGTTGACTGCATTCAGTCATCATGGATCTTCACTCTTCTTTAATTGAGAATATCAGCTCCAAGAATGACCTTGTCAGAGTGCAGCAAGGCTGGGGAGGTGAAGGTTGGGAGGGAGAAACCTAGTCCTTGGTTTTTAAAGTTTAGAATCCAAGAGATTAATTCTTTTGTTGTTATTTGCATTTTTGCATTTAGATGTCTAAACTGTGAGCAGTGAGTACCAGCCAAGGAAGACTGAAGGGGGAACAAACCATGCTAGTTAATATTAATATTACACTTCCAATTATTGCCCTGCCCAATGGATTTGTATCTTTCATTGAAGTGGATTCTTCTCCTGTAAGAGTTTTTGACAGTCCCCCCGTGTCATCTTGTTCTGCCTTTCAGAACTCAGTTTCTGGAGGACAATGTCCTTCCCTCTCATCTTGGTCTCTCTGTCCTCTGATTCCCTCCTTACAGGTGTATTATTGCAATTGATGCCAGAGAGCGAATTCTTTTAGCTGGCTTTTGGAAGGACTTTTTGGACACGGCCTAAAATTTAAAGGACAATTATGTGAATCAAGTATGAAATCAGTGATATTGCAGAGAAAAATTTGAAGGACCCTGGTAATGAAGTGAATTGCTTTCGCACAGGCCTAATTTAGCTAAAAGCCTCAGTAGCAGCTTCAAATTAAATATTGCAAGTTAAGAGTGTCTTTGTGTTTTGATAGTCTCTGAAAATGTTTTTTTGGAGAATGAGCTCAATTTATTAATTACAGCTGATAACTTCTGAACTTTAAATCAGTCACAGGCTTCTAGCTTAACAATGTCACTACTTTTGAGATGCTTGTATTAGAAAACTGACAACTTTATGACAATGAAATAAAAGCCCTTTGTGCTATTCTAAACAATATTTTATTTGACATCAGGGAGATATTGTGTGAATACTTCATTGGTGGAAACACAGAAGAATAATTATTCTTTTTCAAATAATAGCATAAACAGTTGAGCTTGGATTCTGGGGTTTACTCAGTAACTCTCAGAGCATGATTTGCTGCTGCTGAGATGTACAGAAAAAAAGGAAAGAAAAGGAAAAAGAAAAGAGACCCTTTTCTTTGAAAGACAAGTCACAGACTGGGAAAAAATATTATCTATGTATCTATATGGCAAAGGGCTATGTCAAGAATATACAAAGAACTCTTACAGTTCAGTAAGAAGGCTAACAATTTAAAAAATGGGCAAAAGGTGTAAACACTTCGGCTAGTAAGTACACAAAAAAGTGCTCAGTAACGTGAGTCATTAGGGAAATGTAAACTACAGTGAGATGTCACTTCACACCCACTAAAGTTAAAAAGAGAGTGTTAGCAACCCAAATGTCCATCAACATGTGAATGAAGAAACAATTTTTATCATGTTCATGCAATGGGTTCCTACTCAACAGTACAATAAGCAAGGATGAAGCAAGAGCAAGCATGGATAAGCCTCAAAATAGTTATGCTGAGTGAAAAAGTTAGGTAAAAATGAGTCCATATTGTATTATTCCTTTCATATAAGACTCTAGAAAATGCAATATGATCTATGGCAACAGAAAACATACCAGTGGGTGCCTGTGAATGGGCATGGAGAGGAGGCAGGGTGAGGGGGGATGGATTACACAGGAACATGAAGAAACTCTTGAGGGGATAATGCATGTGTTCACTATTTTGATTGTGGTGATGGTTTCATGAGTGTATAGCTATGTCAAAACTCATCAAATTGTACATATTAAGTATGTATGCACATGTGTATACATAAATATATGTAATTTATTATATGTCAATTATACCTCAATAAAGCCATTAAAACAAGAAAAGCATAGATTGGGAGAAAACATTTGCAGTACATAAAACTGGTAAAGGACTAATATTCAGAATATTAAAGGTGAAAAAATGTGGTTACAAATCAATAAGGAAAAGAGGCAACTCAATAGGAAAATGGAAAAATTTCTCTAATGGAATATATATCTGAACACAGTAATGTGAAAGTAAAAAGCGGGAGGAAGGTAAATAGAGTTAAAGTGCTTGCACATCTTTGAGTTTCTTGGGAAGTGGCCAAGATACTCATTTGTGTTAGACTTGGATACGTAAAGAATGAATATTGTGATTTCCAGGAAAACCACTATCAGGTGAGAATGTATGACTAATGAGACAATAGAGACAGAAAAGTTAATAATAAAAATATTTAATCTAAGGGAGATATAAAAAGAGAAAAGAGAAAATAGAATGGGTGAGAGATTTTAAGACTGTTGACTTAAATTTGCAATAAATTATTAGTTTATAAAATTTACAATAAATTATTAGTTTATAAAACTAGGACATATATATATATATGACTTTGTTGTGTTTGTGTGCAGATTTTTTATACTTTTAAACTATTTCAAAATAAAAAAATATAAGTAGACAAATAAAAAAGACAAATTACTCACAAAGAAGCCAAAAACAACACTGACTTCTTTTTTTTTTTTTTTTTTTTTTTGAGACAGAGTCTCGCTCTGTCGCCCAGGCTGGAGTGCAGTGGCCGGATCTCAGCTCACTGCAAGCTCCGCCTCCCGGGTTTACGCCATTCTCCTGCCTCAGCCTCCCGAGTAGCTGGGACTACAGGCGCCCACCACCTCGCCCGGCTAGTTTTTTTTGTATTTTTTAGTAGAGACGGGGTTTCACCGTGTTAGCCAGGATGGTCTCGATCTCCTGACCTCGTGATTCACCCGTCTCGGCCTCCCAAAGTGCTGGGATTACAGGCTTGAGCCACTGCGCCCGGCCAACAACACTGACTTCTAAACATAAATGATGGAAGTCAGGAGACAATGGAACTATGTCTGGAAAACATGGAAAGGGAATAACAGTCAATTTGGAATAGAATGTCAAACAAAATTTTATATGAAGACAAAATTAAGACTTTTTATACAAATAAATACTAAAAGAATTTTCGAGCAACAGACTCACTGTAAAAGACATAATAAATTACTCAAGGGGAAGAAAAATGATCCCAAATTGCAGCACAGAGATGAAGGAAGTAGTGAAGAGCAATAGGATGAGAAATGTGTGTGTGTGTGTGTGTGTGTGTGTACAGATCTTTTAGAATAAATTGCACATGAATTCATTGTAGAAGTTTGGGTTTGCAGTTTGGATTCCCTGGGATGCCAGCTCTGAGGACTCTGAGACAGTGTGTTGTACAGGATGTTTATTAAAGGGTTCCTTTGGGATAAAAACCTGTGAAAGTGAGGGGGAAAGAAGAAAGAGTAGGCAGAGAGATTACCTTAAACACACTATTTTGTCATTGTTGAAAGTGTAAATCAAAACAATTTAAGGGTAGGGATTCTATCTTAAAGGTAGAGAAAGAGTCTTTGTTTTCATGTCCCTTGACTTATAGTTACAGGGTTACTTAGGGAAGCAAAAATCATAGAGAATTAAAATATACAATAAAATATTTGTTAACAAGCTGACCATTTATAAAATTTGTTCTAACTCAGAAACACATTCTATGCTAATTAGTTGCCAACAACTCTGCCAATCTTTTACAATAGAGAACTTCTCTGAACATTTAACCAAATAATATAAATACTTAAAAAATGCAAGCGTATTAGCTTTCTATTGCTGCATAAGACATCACCACAAACTTAGTGGCTTAAAACAACACACATTTACTATCTCACAATTTCCATGGGGCAGAAGCCCTGGCATGGATTAGCTGGGTACTCTGCTCAGGGTTTCATGAATCTCGTAAGTCTGAAATTACAGTGTTAGCTGGGACTCTGATCTCATCTGAGATTTATGGTTGTCTTTCAAACATACTAGTTGTTGGCAGGATTCAGTTCCTTGTGATTATAGGACTCAAGTCCCCATTTCCTTGCTGGTTGTCAACAGGGATCATTTTCAGCTCCTAGAGGCTACCCTCTTGTCTTTGCACATGACCATCTCCATGGGCAGTTGTCTTAGTCAATTTTTGCATTGCTATAAAATAATATCTGAGACTGGGTAATTTATAAAGAAAAGAGATTTATTTGGCTCACAGTTTTGCAAGCTGTACTAGTATGGCACCAGCATCTGCTTGGGTTCTGGTGAGGCCTCAGGAAGCCTTACTTATGCTGCAAGGTGAAGGGGAGCAGGCATGTCACAAGGTGAGAGAGGGAGCAAGACAGAAGGAGGAAGAGGTGGCAGGCTTTTTTTAACAATCAGATCTTGGGGTAACTAATAGAGTAAGAACTCATTACTCGGAGAATGCACCAAGCAATTCATGGGGCATCTGTCCCCATGACCAAAACACCTCCCATTAGGTCCAAACTTCAACACTGGAGATCAAATTTCAACATGAGATTTGGAGAGGACAAATATTCAAACTGTATTAGCAGTTCACACATGGCAGATTGCTTCTCCAAGGCTGACAAGAGGAGCTCATGCCAGTTGGCTACAACAGAGACTTACAAAAAGAATGACATATTACAGGTGTGACTATCCTGTCATATGTACAGTCCCCACTCTCACTCATGAGGAGGAAATTATACAGTTCATGTACACCAGGGGCCAGGAATCTTGGGAGCTGTCTTAGAATTCTACTTACTGCCACAAAATTTAATGACATCAGTGAAAATGATGTTCAGAGAACTGCTTGATTCCTACTCAGATCTATTGATCAGAGAGTAGGCCAGCTAACAAACAAAACCAAACCAAAACAAAACACACAGTAATTATAATGTTTCAAAAGGGAATGATTTGGCTATCAAAGGATTAAGAGATGCCCTTGGGAAAAAATTGTTAAATGCCCTATTTTTACAGAACACTCAGATAAACTGTCTTGAAATGAAGGCTGTGGTATTCACTTCCATTCAATTTATTAGACAAATTTTGTTTATCTAAATACAATTAAAAGCTGATTCTTTTTTGTCCTAATAATTTAGAAGGTAATTATAACTTAAATTTTATAAATTATAAAATAAAAATGGAAGTAATTTCATTTTTTAAAAATTTCATTTTGTAAAATAAAACCCCAATCACTTTTCCAGTCCCGCTCATTTATTACGAAATTTTGGTCCCTTTTTATACCACTTCATGTGGGCTTTATCTGGGAACAATTTTCTTTGGGTAATGAATGCCTATACTTGAAAAATGCATGATTTTGGGGGAGATGATTCAGTGTATCATATTTGGGGACTTTTGCCAGCTAGTGGTTAGCTATCATTCAAAGCTGCCACCCAGTTAAGAGGACTAAAATACCATTTTTAATATCTATGGGTATCAGCTCAGCTAGTAGACTGAGCATGAAACGATTCATTGAACCATAGTTTTAGTTTGTCCCAGGGATAATATTAAAAGTTATTTACAAACAGTAAGGCATGGTTACTGATTAATCAAAGTGGATATCTGCCATAAACAACCAGTAGGGGCATACTGGGGCATTTCAGGCAAATATCATCTAGTTTTGGTTATTGCATTTCACACTGGGCCAATGTCCTACTGCATTCCTAACCCCAGCTAATTTTACAAATTATTATGCTGATACCACACTAGCTAAAGAAAGAGGGTAAATTTCCTGTCAAACCATTTGAGAGTCCAAATCTTGGTGCTCAAGTACTTTAAAAGACTCATAGAAACTCTTCTTCTACCCCTAAACAATCTCCTTTCTTTTCTCAGAATGACATCCCTAAAGGGAAGACAGAATAAGGAGGGAGAGAGACTTGTTCAGTCTGCATTCTGGGAGACTGTACATGAGATACCTTAGATTGAAACTCCAGATGTTAAAAATAAATTGTTATTATTACTATTTTTGTCTTGTAAAAAGAGGTGAGGAGAGAAAGAAGTCTATACTATATGGTCAGAGCAAAAGCTTTGTGCAATACTGGCTGCTAAGAAGCAGGTGCTTTGACTTTGGTGACATTTTCAACATAAAGTTAGATCAGTGCTAAGCCTAAGGGTTGTGCATGTCACGGCCCTAAAGGTGGGTGCCTGTTAAAGTTTTTTGCATTCAGCACCTCATCTGACTCATCGTAGTCCTGTGCTTGTATTAGACCCTTGACCTTAATAAACAGAGAATTCGTACATCTCCTTTCCTTGGAAACAGATTATTGAAACACTGCAAACATTCATGTGTTCAGACTTCTTTTCACTGTTCTTGTTGATCCTTTACTTATCTACTTATTTTCAAAAGTACATATATTTAAAAGTATATATATGTGTGTGTGTATATATATATGAATGAGTTGTGTTACAAACTTATATGGGTAAATGTTTGTAGATATATATATATATATAGACATATGTTTTACAAACATAGATGTATGTTTGTAAACAACTCCCCAAATGTAGAGATATAGAGAGGAAGAAAGTGAAGATCTCCTTTCAGGTCTTCCTGTTGTCAGATTCCTCATTCCCTTCTCTAGAGATGATTGTTGCTATTGCCTGGTCCTTCCACACTCTCTTCTATGCATTTGTATACATACAGATGCACATCTGCCTACACGAACTCAAAAAATTAAGAGGATCATCCTTTACATATTGTTTTGCAACATTTTATTGCCTCACAGTATACTTCAGAAAGTTTTCCATGGGAGGAGCTATAGTCTTTTTTTTCCCTTCAACTTTTATTTTAAGTTCTGGGATACATGCGTAGGACGTGTAGGTTTGTTATACAGATAAACATGTGCCATGGTGGTTTGCTGCACAGATCAACCCATCACCTGGGTATTAACCCCAGCATCCCTTAGCTGTTCTTCCTAATGCTCTCCTTTCCCTTACCCCACCCTCAATAGGCCCCAATGTCTGTAGTTCCCTCCCATGTTCCTGTCCGTATGTTCTCATCATTTAGCCCCCACTTATAAGTGAGAACATGTGGTGTTTGGTTTGTTTGCTGAGGGTAACGGCTTCCAGCTCCATCCATGTCCCTGCAAAGGACGTGATCTCATTCCTTTTTTTTGGCTGCATAGTATTCCATGGTGTATATGTGCCGTATTTTTTTAGTCCAATCTATCATTGATGAGCATTTGGGTTGATCCCATGTCTTTGCTATTGTGAATAGTGCTGTAATGAACATAAACTTATGTTATAACAGCATGGCTTATATTCCTTTGGCTATATATATCTCATAACGGGATTGCTGGGTCACATCATATTTCTGCCTCTAGATCTTTGAGGAATAGCCACACTGTCTTCTACAATGGTTGAACCAACAGTGTAAAAGCATTCTTTTTTTTCCACAACCTGACCGGCATCTGTTTTTTGACTTTTTAATAATAGCCATTCTGACTGGCATGAAATGGTATCTCATTGTGGTTTTCATTTACATTTCTCTAATGATCAGTGATGTTGAGCTTTTTTTCATATATTTGTTGGCTGAATAAATGTCGTCTTTTGAGAAGTGTCTTTTCATGTCCTTTGCCCACTTTTTAATGTTTTTTTTTTTCTTGTAAATTTGTTTAAGTTCCCTGTAGATTCTGGATATTAAACCTTTGTCAGATGAATAGATTGCAAAATTTTTCTCCCATTCTGCAGGTTGTCTGTTCACTCTGATGATAGTTTCTTTTGCTGTGCAGAAGCTCTTTAGTTTAATTAGATCCCATTTGTCAGTTTTTCCTTTTGTTGTAATTGCTTTTGGCGTTTTCATCACGAAATCCTTGCCCATGCCTATGTCCTGAATGGTATTGACTAGATTTTCTTCTACGGTTTTTATAGTTTGGGGTTTCACATTCAAGTCTTTAATCCATCTTGAGTTAATTTTTTCATAAAGTGTAAGGAAGGGATCCAGTTTCAGTTTTCTGCATATGGCTAGCCAGTTCTCCTGGCACCATTTATTAAATAGGGAATCCTTTCCCCATTTCTTGTTTTTGTCAAGTGTGTCAAAGATCAGATGGTTGTACATGTGCAGTCTTATTTCTGAGTTATCTACTCTGTTCCATTGGACTATGTGTCTGTTTATGTACGAGTACTATGATGTTTTGGTTACTGTAACCTCTTAGTATGGTTTGAAGTCAGGTAGCGTAATGCCTTCAGCTTTGTTCTTTTTGCTTAGGATTGTTTTGGATATGCGGGCTCTTTTTTGGTTCTATATGAAGTTTAAAATAATTTTTTCCAATTCTATGAAGAAAGTCATTGGTAGCTTGATGGGGATAGCGTTGAATCTATAAATTACTTTGGGCAGTATGGCCATTTTCATGATATTGATTCTTCCTATCCATGAGTGTGGAATATTTTTCCATTTGTTTGTGTCGTCTCTTATTTCCTTGAGCAGTGGTTTGTAGTTTTCCTTGAAGAGGTCCTTCACTTCCCTTGTAAAAATATGGAACACTTCATAAATTTGCACATCATCCTTGTGTAGGGACCATACTAGTCTTCTCTGTATTGTTTCAGTTTTAATATATGTGTTGCCAAAGCGAGCACCTCTAGTCTTTTTAAATGCTACATGATAGTATTTTCAAAATAGCAACCATGCTAACATGAATTGTGTACCTGTTATGTCAGGCAGTGTTCTGGCTCTTTAATAGTGGTATGTCATTTAATTTTCACAGCAACTCTACAAACAAGAAAATCTTATCATCTTCTTTTTACATTTGAGGGAAATGGAATCACAGAGAAGCTAAGCAATTTGACCAAGGTCACACAGCTAGTAAGCAGTGGAAGTGAGTTATGAACCCAAGCAGGTGAAATCTGGAGGCTTTGTTCCGCTTTGCTCCTAATATAAACATACCATACTTTTTTTAATATTCCCTTGTTCTTGGATACTTAAGTTACTCCAATTTGATTATTATACATAATGTTGCACTGGAAATCCTTGTTTATGGCTTTGTGTCCATGTACAAATATTTCTGTAGGATAGAGCCCTAAAAATGCATTTTCTGGGTCAAAAGACGTGCACATTGCAAAGTGTTATCATTCAGATAAGAGGAGGCCTATGGCATTAGGTTAATTATTTACCTTGACTGTGACCGAATTCAGGGCATGATATAACGGGCATGTCTTCAGGACTTGAGAAATGCCTGAGCCCTCAAACCCCATTTATCTTTTATACCATGACCTCATTCTTTGTTTCCCGAACTCTCCAATACTCCTCCCCGATTTGTCTCTAAGAAGGAGTTGGCTAGTCCAGATGTTGCTATGACCCAAATTACTGTTTATTTTGTTTGTATTTGACTTGTCTTATAATGGTGCAGTTAGCATGCCTAGGAAGTCCTTTTGCCCAGGGGATTGGGAGTAGGGACCAGAGTTCTCTCTCACTGGGACCTCCTCAGGTCTTGTTGGTTGAATCCTAACAGTGCTGTTGGTTATGCTTTCTCTTGTGGTCACAAGAACATAAACACATCTTCTCTCTTATTTTGTTTATTCAAAGGTGCTGTCAACTTATACTTTTTTTTCCTAAAATTTTTAACTTTGCTTATTTTGCTTTTACTAATCTTACTACGTTTTTCCCTTCCACTATAACATATTCACTTTTTAAGCAATATTGAAACTCAACGTACATGTCATTTGTTCAAGGTCACACGTATCTATATTAAGTGCCTCATTTAGATGGGTGCCTTAACTGGGTACAGACAGCTAAAATGTCTGAATAGTGAAGTATTTTTATCTTGATTTGCTGTAAATGCAAACAGAAATTCATATCTGAGTGCTTTAGGCATGGAGTGAAAAGGGGATATGTTACCGAGAGTATGAAATCATGTTTAATATGAACACTTCTCTTTCTTGGGAACCACATGAGAGTCCTCACCTGGATATACAAAGGGACTGTTTTTATGAGGCCCTGACTCCGTGATAATTTTCAGAGAAGACAGAATTTGAGCTTGTAGGTAGAATTGTATACTGCTTTCCTAGAAAATATTCTATTTATATACCTCAAAAACAGTCCATACTTTACTGGATCTTTAATAAATATATGATACTGTATTTTGTTATTTGTCCTGTAGGTAAGCTGATATAGAATGTCTAAATCAGGTGTTTAAGAGAAATTCAGTTACAAGCCTCCTTTCATTTTTACATCCACCCTACAACTTAGTCAAATACATTTTGTTCTGTATTTTAACTCTCTATTGCCTGTTTAAGTAAAGACCTTTCTCACCCTCCACAATGACGGAAATTAATCCAAAAGTCTTATCACTGAGTTAAAGTCAATTCCTGCAATATAACTTTGACCTCTTTATAGATTCTTGTGAGTCTCCCCCATGAGAATCTTCCCTGTTCTTGAGACAAGGGGGTCGTGAGGACAAGGCTTCCCACCCGAAGGGGGCTCTGCCAGTGAGCAGTGCAGTAAAGTGAGTTGCAATCAGATGTGAACCATCAGTGGAGATGTTGAGGGGTCTCCCGAAAATAGTATCTTCTGTTATCACCAAGTCTGCCATCACACAGAATAAGTCACTCAGGCATTTCGAGTTCTGGAGCATTTCCCAGATTTATTCCATCTCTTCTGCTCTCCTTTTTAGTAGGAAATGCACAAGGTTAAGTAAACAAAGCACAAAGGCAGGCTGCTGTGGACAATAAACTAGAGGCAGTAAGTGAAAGTTCTTGCATTTGTTGATTAGATTTGAGACACATAATCTGTTTTCTATTAAAATATGATGTCCTAGCAAAAGCATTTCTGGGGAAAAACACCAGACAAAATACTAACAAAGATGTATCTCTTTTAGTTGAAATGTCTACCTTATACTCTCTTGGCCAACCAGCTGTCATTAGATTGATTAATTGGAAAAGGTGAAATATGTATATCATCTAGTTTCTGTTTAAGTTTCAAACATTTCCCTCTTTACTGGTAATTAAAACATCATTTGAGTCTGTACTTTGAACTTATTTACACCTGATTGCTGAGAGCTCCTATTTTCCACAGAAATAAGTGCCTTGATAAAAGCTGAGTTCACCATCCTCCTCCTCCTCATTATCATATGACAGCACATTCTTACTGAGCAAAAGAACATTTTGATGTTGTAAGCATCTCTGAATTTTCATAGCCCTGCCTTGCAGTTTCCATATGTTCTAAAAATGCATGGAAATTTCCATAGGAGACACTAACCCTGCCCATCACTTTGGTATTTGGGCAAGTATACTTTGTGGAAAGTGTTTCCTTACAGAATTCATAGTCAGAAGAATATATCTCACTTCCCTGTGGGATTTGATTAAATGGAATGAAGGCACAATATATCTCTTACCATCTATTGACATCGTAGGGTAAATTAATTATATTCATGACTCACTTTTAGTACAATCTAGCCAAATCACAGAGATGTCTGAATAGTTGTAACTACAGCCACTATGAGGTTTCATTTGAAGTCACTGCTACATATTTACAAATAAATACATTTTTGCTGGGTTACCTCTGGAAAATATTATTAAATGGGGAAGGAACTTGTCTGAGATGAATTCCTTTGAGCAGGAGAACATATTGAAACTACTATGAATTCTGAATTTGTAGTATTTTTCAGGCTAAGGTCCATCTAAACAGAGATTCCTAGTTCATTTAAGTGTGAGATGTTATGATGAAGTTGTTGGTTTCTTGGACTATTCTATTGAAAGAAAAGGGAAGATTTAAAACATACCTGGAATTGCTTTAATTTTTGAGACTGTGTCTATACTAGAATGAGATTGACTTCATGAGCTCCATATAAAAATCACCTTCAGCTTCCTGCCATTGAATGCAGCACCATCCTGAACTTGAGACAGCTACGTTGCTGCCCTGACATTTTGCTGATCCCAGGCTCCCTTGCCCCAGCTACTGACTAGGAACCCTCCTGGAGTAGCCTGATCCTGTGGGACCTTCAGTGAAGAGCCCACCTAACGCTAAGGATTGTCTTTGCCTGGAATGCTGGACAGACAGACTCTACTACCAGACTGGGAACCTGTAGATATTAGTTCAAGCCTGGATCTAGGCCAACTTTCCCACATTCTTTTAGGCTTCCAGTATTGGGAGCCTAAAATAATGAGCCTCTAGTCTTGGGAGCCAGGTCTAGAGTTGATTAATTCTCTCAGTCTTGGTCCTATCTATCGCCACTTTCCTTCTCTATCTACCAGTCTATGTCATTGGTAGACATCACTGGAATTATAACAGACATCATGTGCTCAGAAAAGGAAAAAAGACAAATGAACATGAATATGAGATCTCAAACAACGAGATAGGCAAATCTACTTTAATAATCTCCCAAAGTAAATCTAATGAACGATTGTGTCTAAGTTTTATCTTCTGTTAAGAGTTTTATGTGTTGCGCTCCTTTCTATTTGAAATGATAATAGAGAGCTGGTTAGATTTCCAGATGTTTTACAATGAGTGATTAAATTATAAACCACTGGATGTCACTCTTAGGCTATGCAAGTGTAGCTAGCTGCAGTGGAGATTTTCCAGAGTAAACTGAAGGTAGAGAGTTATAGGATATATCCAGGG
Organism: Macaca thibetana thibetana; assembly: GCF_024542745.1. Classification (NCBI taxonomy): domain Eukaryota; kingdom Metazoa; phylum Chordata; class Mammalia; order Primates; family Cercopithecidae; genus Macaca; species Macaca thibetana. The sequence goes on from NC_065583.1 coordinate 12,177,216, forward strand.
ATAGAAACCAATTGAACTGTTTGGATAGGTACATTTGCAATGTCAGTGAATTACAGCAAAGTTTACCCTTAGCTTGCTATATATTTTCTCTAGACTCATTTCTCAATGGCAGTTAAGTAGGACTAATAATCAGAGAAAAATCCCCTTAGTGCCAAAAAGCCAAAAAGACATTCATTTATCCATTCAATACCTCCAATAAGCACATGCTATAAGCAAGGTATTGGGCTAATGAACTATGGGATTACAAGAAAAAGTGAATTCATAGCATGCATACATTTAACTTACTGGAATTCAACTATGGCAAAAAAAAATGAAAGAAAAATAATATAAATATTGTAGGAAATTCTGCCTGTTATTTCTGTTATTTCACTCAATGAATTTGTGCCTCGGAGTAATTGTACCTACTGTCTGCCTCTCAGCCTTAAGCCCAGGCTTTTATACTCTGCTCTTTGACACTGGAGGCAGGAGTCTGCAGACTGCATTTCCCAGACTTTTTTTGCTATCTAGCTTCTGGTTAGGTTCTGCCGACTGGAGGCACTAGCAGGCAATTAGAGGGTGGTAGGAGGGTAGAAGGGATGCTCTTCCTGTTTTCAGTTCTGGTCAGAGTCCTTCCCTCAGTAGCATCACGTAGGGCTCCAACTTATTTTAGCATTTTCAGCATTAATTCCACAGTGGCTCCTTCAGAGGTATCACTAGGAACTGCCATGTTCCCTCTTAGCACTCACCACTGGAGTCCAACTAGCAATCACGTGACATCCCCTCAGAGGTTGCTGAGCCAGCTGTGCAGTGACACCTTGGTGGTTGGAGAATCTGCTCTATGGAGACCCTTCCCCCAAGAAGTGGTGTCCTGGTAACACCATTTATTCTCTTTTACTCTTCCAGCCCTAAGAGCTGAAGCTGCTTTCTAAACTACAAATACCAGAGGTGCCTGAACAGTGTTTTTTGTTTGTTTTTTTCTTTTTGCTCTTTCAGCCCTCCAGTCTCTGTATAAACTGATCTCCTATATTAAATCACCTCTGTTTGAAACACTTGGCATGATTTCTGTTTCTGTTTTCCTGATGGGATCCTGACTGCAGTAAGAATGAGATGAGAGGTCAGGAACAGTGGCTCACGCCTGTAACCTCAGCCCTTTGGGAGGCTAAAACAGGTGGATCAGTTGAGGTCAGGAGTTTGAGATGAGCCTGGCCAACATGGTGAAACCTGATCTCTACTAAAAATACAAAAATTAGCCAGGTGTGGTGGCATGTGCCTGTAGTCCCAGCTACTAGGGAGGCCGGCAGGAGAATCGCTGGAACCCAGGAGGCGGAAGTTGCAGTGAGCCAAGATCATGACACTGCACTGGATCCAGCCTGGGCAACAGAGTGAGACTCCGTCTGAAAAAAAAGAATGAGATGAGAGACAACAATGTTCTCTTTTCTTGTCCAGTGTCACACTTTGTGTACCTTTCATAGTTGAGACATCTTGTAACACTCATGTTTATATTTATATTTTCAGACAATATAAGCCTACTCACCAGCCAACTGGTGGTCAACCAAAACCAGTAGAATGTAAAGCTTCATAAAAATAAAGGATTTAATGATACACTGGCCTGTTCCAGCACTGAGAGAAACCTGGCCATGTTGGACTTAGTGACCCATGGTTGCCAAATTGCCCCTTTCTAAGAGATTTCCAAGGATGATTTGGCCAGGTAAGACTTTTGCCTTATATCACTTTAGAAACTGAAACTTGAACAGTGATGTCTCCATAGCATACCCTTGCAAAGATGAGCAAGACTAGAGTTCTTGCCTTCAAAAGCTCTCCAACTAGTAGAAGACATAAGGCATGTATAAACAGACAATGCATGGCAGCATTTGATGGGAGCCAAACACACAAGGATCAACCCATTTGTCACCAGTTAGCAGTGAGAGTTTATTAAATAGGTTAGAAGAGGAGGAAAATGTGATGCACTGGTTCTGCTAGAGACTTTATTCACTGGCTTATTCAGAGCAAGAAATCATCATTATTTCAGTTTTAAAGACCTATTTGGAAGAAGATGCTTGCCTGATCATGAAGCATTGCTTAATATATAACTTATCTTCTCCCGATCTATCGATGGCATTTTATTTTATTTTTCTCAATGACCATGGAGAATACAGGTTTACTTCTTTAAGGACTCTCAATAATACATTCTTTAAAGGTTTAATACATTTGTGTTATTTTTTCATTTTGTGCTGGGTTTCTTTTTCAGTGTGTTTGTTTCCTTTTCTCTTCTTAGAAAATATGTGATTATATTCCTTAGTTCCAAGTTCTATCAGCCCTAATTCTTCATGTCTCGCTTCTGGAGTTGATGAAATAATCACTGTCTTTTTAGCATAGAACACCAGCATAAGAAAGGCAAGAAAAGGGACCTTCCAGCTATAGTGCTGGGACCATCAGACCATAGGAGCTTTTGAATCTCAGTATGTTTCATCTTCTTACCAGGTCATCCACCTCTGAAGGTGGTGACACACTAGGGTGAGAGATGACTTACTGATGAGGATGTCTTCACAAGTTCTCATTTGAAGTGGCTTTTGAAGAATAAGGAGTAGATGTGGGAGGCGGTTAGCAGTCAACTCTTTTCTTCCATTATTAAATCTTTTGAATTTCAGCACTTTAAAAAATATATATTTGCCTAATATTCTTAAGGATTCATTTAAAAGAGAGAAACAAGAGGCAAAGAAAGAGGTTTGAAGCTGAAGAGAGAATACTTGTTGCCCTTTTTCCTCATGGTTTGAGCTTATTTGAACAGTTTTTGTCCTGCCAGGTGACTTAGCTTGAGGAATTTTTTGCTGGTTTTGGACAGTGATGGGGATGTAGAACAAATTTTCCTGGAAAATGCCCCTCCTATTTCTTTGAACTATATCAAAGCACACTCCATACATAATTCCGTGCATTTATTTCCTCTTTTCACGGCAACTCATTCCAGATGAATGTGACAACCTGATAGGTACCAATACAATGGAAGTAATAAGCTTATTTAAAACGGATTTTACTTTACCCTAAAACAAAATATCTATGTAACTATAGCTTGCTGAGTAGAATGTAAAGCTTCTTTACAAATGAAGGATCTAATGAGATACTGATATGTTTTGAATATTGGTCCGTGAGATTGCTGGAAGAACTTGGCTGCCTTACAACATTACGTTATAGACAAACTTCAGCATGGAGTCATATAATTCATATACACCTTAATGGGAACCTCCTGGCTCTGACTCACAGCAAGAAATAAAGCCAAACACTCCAGTCTGTGGTGCTTGTTCAAGTTCCTGCATTTAAATCTGGAGTCATATTTACTTTCTATTTATTTTCTAAAGCGAATGATATTGTGGTGACCAGGATTCCAGGTATGATTAGGGGATGCCTCACCTTACAAAAAAAGGCAATATTAGATTTTCAGAAGGTAAGTGAAAAGAGAGACTTTATTTTCAAACAGAAAAGACCTGGGCAAGAGCCCATAGACAGCAATCCAATGGGGGAATTTAACTTTATTTAAAAGTCATCTAAGCAGGATGTGTGAAGGAGGCAAATGCGATATTATATAAAAAAAAAAAAAAAAAAGGAAAAAATAATTAAGGAGGCTAAATCTTAACTTGTAGCACCTAGAATATAAGTATCTAAAAGAGTTGCAAACTTGCCATGAATTAAATAAAAATGTCAAATCAGCTGTTGTTATCATCTGAGTTAGGCAGTTGGTTGATTGACTAGTCATTTTGCTATCATAAAATGAAACTGGGAGAAAAAGTTTAATGTTAGTCATGTCTATGTAATGTGGTTAAATTGCTTTAGGACAATGAAATTAATTTGCTTTACTATCCCCACAACTGATTGTGTTAAGGGTCATTTGATCCACAGTGATGCAGCAAAATTCTGTTTTTGAGACAGACCTCCGTGGCTGGTTCAACTATAGTTATTTTAGTTGTGAAAACACAGTTTCAGTCTCCATGACCTAACTAATACAGGTGGTTGGGGCAATTCTCCAAGTACTCTAATTCAGAGAAAACATTGGCTTTTCTGGAAATTACCTGGGTCATCTGACATGTGTTTTGCTTAAACTAGTTCAATAATTTTTCCAATTCTCTACTTTGCTTTGGCCAGAAAGATACAATCTACAATGCCTGGACACAAAATATAAACTATAGATGGGGAATTTTCTTAACTATAGGGCTTTAAATAGTTTTTTTTTCTGAACTGATTGGTGCAGTCTCACCTAAAAGTAGAAAAAAATAGTTGATGTAGTTCTGTGTTACCTTGGGGGTGCAGTGGGCTGAAACAGCAGAGATCTGTAGCTCCTCTGAATCAGGAACCAGAATGCCAGAACATTAGCTTCGCAATGAGAGTTACAGATACAAGATCTTCCACACAATGATTTTCAAACGTTTCACTAACCATTCCATCCAATAATCAGGATTGCACTAACATAGAAAAAATCTATTTTCTAAACAGGGACATTTCTATGATTAGAGTAGGAATTGCAAACTTAAATGCCAAGACAAGATAGCTAAATTAAATGACTGGGCGTAAGGTAATATGGAGTGGTGGAGACTATGGCAAACAGGAGAATTCATGTCCCATATAAAGGTGACATTCATTACTCAGCTTCACCCCAGTTGATACCATGTTGAAATATGTCCCAGCCCTGCCAAATCATCCATTTTTTAACATGTCAGAAATCTAGATCTTTATATGAAATTTCCCAGTGTTTAAATGCTGGCAATCTCTTGGAGCTTGAGGCAGCCAATTAATAACAACAACCTCCTTCTCCTCTTGAGTTCATTATGAATTAAGAAATGACACAGGAGTAAGACAGGTGGAGATCAAGATGTCAGCATTATTACTGATAAAACTGGAGAACAATGCTGCAATCTCTAGCCAAAATATATTTTCTAATTACCGCTCTCAGAAGAAATTTTGGGTATGCAAAACAGCCTTGTCAGGGGAGAAAGGGTAAAAAAGAGAAATCATCGTGCTCTCAGATTGTTAATAAGTTTACCCAATAAAGAAAGGACTAATGAATGTCAGAAATAACCTCCTACCCATCAGGGAGAGAGTTCAGAGGGCTCCTAGAGTGGAAATTCCTCCTACTTCAAATCACCACACTACATACACGAGAATACCTCAAAGATTTTGCAGGTTTGGTTACAGACCACTCCAATAAAACAAATATCATAATACAGCATATCACATGAATTTTTTGATTTCCCAATGCTAATAAAAGTTACGCTTACACATAATGTAGTCTATTAAGTATGCAATAGCATTATGTCCAAAAAGACAATGTACTTCATTAAAAAATACTTTATTGCTAAGAAATGCTAATGATTATCCAAGCCTTTACTGAGTCATAATCTTTTTCTGCTGGTGGAGGGTCTGGCCTGGATGTTGACAGCTGCTGACTAATCAGGGTGGTGGTTGCTGAAGGTTGGGGTGACTGAGGCAATTATTTAGGATAACAATGAAGTTTGCTGCATTGATTGACTCTTCTTTTCATGAAAGATTTCTCTGTAGTATGTAATGCTATTTGATGGCATTTTACCCACAGCAAACTTCTTTCAAAATTGGAGTCAGTTCTCTCAAATGCTGTCACTGCGTTATCAACTAAGTTCATGTAATATTCTAAATCATTTGTTGTCATTTCAACAATGCTCACAGCATCTTCACCAGGAGTAGATTCCATCTCAAAAAACCACTTTGCTCATCCATGAGAAGCAACTCATTTGTTCAAGTTTCATCATGAGATTTCAGCAATTCAATCACATCTTCAGGCTGCACTTGTAGTTCTCTTGCTGTTTCCACCACGTTTGCAGTTACTTCCTCCACTGAAGTTTTGAACCCCCTCAAAGTCATCACGAGGGTTGGAATAAATTTCTTCTAAACTCCTGTTAATATTAATATTTTGACCTCCTTCCATGAATTATGAATGTTCATGGTGAATACTTTTCAGAAGGTTTTCAATTGATTTTGTCCAGATTCATCAGAAGAATCACTATCTATGGAATTTTTAGCCTTACAAAATGTATTTCTTTCTTTCTTTGTTTTTTTTTTTTTTTGTTTTTTTTTTTTTTTTTTTGTTTTTTTTTTTCTGAGATGGAGTCTCACTCTGTTGCTCAGGCTGGAGTGCAATGGCGCAATCTCGGCTCACTGCAACCTCTGCCTCCCAGGTTCAAGCAATCCTCCTGCCTCAGCCTCCTGAGTAGCTGGGATTACAGGTGCACGTCACCACACTCTGCTAATTTTTGTGTTTTTAGTAGAGACGGGGTTTCACTATGTTGGTCAGGGTGGTCTTGAGCTCCTGACCTCATGATCCACTGGCCTCAGCCTCCCAAAGTGATGGGATTACAGGCATGAGCCACCACGCCTGGCCTACAAAATATATTTCTTAGATAATAAGACTTGAAAGTCAAAATTATTCCTTGACCCCTGGATCCATGGGCTGCAGAATAATGATGTGTTATCAGGCATGAAAACAACGTTAATCATGTTGTATATCTCCATCAGAATTCTTGGATGACTAGGTGCATTGTCAATGAGCAGTAATACCTTGAAAGGAATCTTTTTTTTTTTTTTTTTTTTTGGCAGCAGGTCTCAAAAATGGGCTTAAAATATTCAGTAAACTGCTGGACGTGGTGGTGCATGTGTATAATGCCAGGTACTCTGGAGGCTGAGGCAGACAGACCATTTGAGCCCAGGTGTTCAAGACCAGTCTGGGCAACATAATGAGACCCTGTCTCAAAAGAAGGACAAAAATTCAGTAAATCATACTGGTAAACAGATGTACTTTCATCCAGGCTTTATTGTTCCATTTCTAGAGCTCAGACAGAGTAAATTTAGCATCATTTTTAAGGGCCTTAGGATTTTCAGAAAGGCAAATGAGCATTGGCTTCAACTTTGCAGGTTACCAGCTGCATTAGGCTCTGACAAAAGAGTATCCTGTCCATTGAAGTTTTGAAGCCAGGCATTGACTTATACTTTCTAGCTGTGAAAGTCCTGGATGGCGTCTTCTTCCAATGAAAGGCTGTTTCAGCTATTAATACATTGACAATCTGTTGTGTAGTATAGCCACCTTCATCAATTATCTTCTCTTCCTTTCCTTCAATTATCAGTTGTCCCTTTCACTTTAACACTTAGAGGCAATTGTAGGGTTATTAATTGGCCTTAATTTCAATTTTGTTGTTTCTAAGGGAGTAGGAAGGCCCAAGGAGAGGAAGAGAGATGGGAGAGCAGCCAGTTGGCTGGGCAGACAGGACACACATTTATCAATTAAATTTGCTGTCTTATATAGGTGTAGTTTGCAGCATCTCAAAACAATTACGATAGTAACATTAAAGATCACCAATCACCATAACAGATAACAATAAAAAATTTGAAATAATAAAAAGTTTGAAATACTGTGAGAATTACCAAAATGTAACATAGAGACCTGAATATGTTGTTGGAAAAATGGCTCTGATAGACTTGCTTGATGGAGATTTGCCGCAAACCTTCAATTTGTATTAAAAAGAAAAAAAGCAATGTCTGTGAAGCTCAATAAAGCAAAGTGCAATAAAATGAGGTATGCCTGTATAAAATGTAGAGCCAGAGGAATGGAAGTTCCATTCTAACTGCAGGTAGTTCATTTTAAAAAACACTGTGCAAAGCAAGCACAGATAGACTCAGTCCATAGATACCCAATCTGCAGCCTCTGGCTTAGTCATTCTGTTTTTAAATTTCTCAGTTAGTTTCAATTTTTAGGACTAAAACTTGCAGTAATGTTGTAGGCATAAACACTAACATTGGAAATTTTCTTTACTCTTATGGAAATTCAGCACACCACTTAGAATACTTTTGGATGGCTTTGTACAATAATTGAGTCTTTCTCAGTAAGACAGGCTTTCCCAACAATGCATGTCAGGAAATAGATTTTAGTTGATGTCCAGCCCTATATTCTTTGTTTACCCAACCTCATAAAGAAAGGTGGTATGCCCTGTTCACAGCCCCAGTTCTGACTTCCCACTTCTCTCCCACTTATGCTTTAGGTTCATGTCTGCTAAGGCTGCTACTTACCTCTCAATTTCTTTCCTTGTCTTACCCTTCTATTCTGACATCTGCAGTTGTTTTGCCGGTGACTATTTTGACTCCCCCATGATTCTGATTCCTCCTCCCCTACCCACTTCCAGCCATCCTCCCTTGAGATATGCTAAGTAGACACTCCACCAAGTTCAGCAGCAGAGACCCTCCTCCACTGTGTGGGTCTCCCATTTGGTTTCCTGTAGACCTTTGAATGGGAAATGGCATTCACAGTTTTTCCATTCTTAGTTGTTCTGCAAATGTTTATTATTAAATATAGTTTGCAGTGAATAGTCTGTAGGCCAGGGCAACGATATTTGCCATAACAGGATCAGTTTTGGTGTCCCGGTTTGGCGTTGTAAATGGGTTTCTTACTCAGCAGTGAAAGTAAACAAATGCCAGGCGCAGTGGCTCACACCTGTAGTCCCATCGTTTTGGGAGACTGAGGCAGGAGAATCACTTGAACTCAAGAGTTCAAGACCAGCCCGGGGATTGTGGATTGTGGTGAGACCTCTTCTCTAATAACATTTCTTTTAAAAATTAGCTGAGCGTGGTGGTGCATGCCTGTAGTCCCAGCTACTCAGGAGGAGGCTGAAGGAGAAGGATCACTTGAGCCTGGGAGGTGGAGGTTGTAGTGAGCTGTGATTGCACCACTGCACTCCAGCCTAGGCAACAGAGTGAGCAAAGTCATCCTTGACGGAAATGTCTTTAAAAAAGATTCCCACCCACCCCTGCAACATGACTGAATTTCAATAAGTGGTTTAAAATCTAGCTTTCATTTAAGAAATCTCCTCTCCTAGAATCATAATTAATTAAAAAGATATTTTAAATTTTGTTGTAGCAGTGGTCTGGGGCATTTTTGATGTGCAGCTCTAGTTTGCTGTTTTTTAGTTTGTTTCTGACTATTCAAAAGCTGTTTCTTAGGCAAATGACATCCACTTATCAAAATGATAATCCTTTCCTTGCATACTATTTCTTGCATTTCCTCATCTGGAGCTTTCTTCCACCAATATTCAAGGGAGATCTAGAGGGACAGGGTACTTTGAAGGTGGCACTAAACAGGATGTTGGAATTTATGCCTGGTTTTGTCCTTTTTTTTCCAAAGGTGACCCTATTGGATAGATTTATCTATGTATAAGGGCATGGAGAAAAAAAATCTCAGCCCTGGCTTTCTCAGCCTGCTCAGATATGGACCTTGAACTGCAGCACAACCCAATAGGGAAGTTAATCTCCACCCAGGCAGACAGACAGCCTAGAGGCTCAGGTCCACCAGCCAGGACTGGGCAGTGATCCAGGTATAAAGTTGTAGGTTCTAACTAGAGTGAACCCTAGGCACGTGTCATCTACCAAAACTCAGCTACCACATAGCTTCTATTTATTGAGTACCAACCATGGTTTGGAACTGCACTAAATGTATCTCACACATTCTCTCTTTTAATTTAATCCATGCTACTTCCATGAGTTAAGGAGCCTCATAGATGAGGAAACTCAGGCTCAGAGTTATTAAAGTCACACAAAATCACATAGCTACTGAGAAGCAGAGCTAGGATTTTACTCTGGATGTCAGATTTAATGCCTCTCGAGCCCTGTCCATTGGCCTGTTCCTGCAATTTCACTTTTACCTAGGCATTTTAATTAGCATTCTAGTTCTCTATTTGGCTGAGAGCCATGGCATCCTGCCTAGATTTTAATAAGCCCTATCTAGGTGGATGCACAGCTCCCAGCCTTGAGGTTGACTGTGCATCTCTTACTCTGAACCATCAGGTAGGGACAGTCTCAGTTTGCTGTGTCATCACAAAGTAGCACAGACTGGGTGGTATAAACAACAAACATTTATTTACTCACAAATCTGGAGGTCAAAAGTTTAGGATCGAGTGTCAGCAGCTTTGATTTCTTCTGAGGCTTCTCTTCCTGGCTTGCAGATGGCTACCTTCTCACTGTACCCCCACATTACCTTTTCTCTCTAGTTGCACATCCCTGGTGTCTCTCCTTCTGTTCTCAGCTCCTCTTCTTATAAGGACACCAGTCCAGATTGGATTAGGGCCCACCTTAATAGTTTCATTTTCACTTAATTGCCTCTTGAAGGCTCTATCTCCAAATACAGTCATATACTGAGGTACTGGGGGTTAGGGCTTCAACAGGTGCATTTTTTGGGGGAGTGGAGAGACAATTCAGCCTGTAACAGAGACTGAAGGGCCTGCTGCCAATAAATTGATTACTTAGGTCTCTGGTAAGATATCTGACTGCTTTTGACCATCACTCTTGGCCCTGCTAGACGGTACTACTGCCCTGAACTACCCTATAGGAGGGGACCCCTTTGAATGTGAAGACAGCTGGAAATTTAAGTCTTCTTTTTTATGCCCCATTGCCCCATATTCTGACTTCTACCATGTATAGTCTGAATGTCTGAATCTCCTCAGCTTTCATATTTGAGAAGCTAATACCCAATGTGATGGTATAAAGAGGTGGGGCCTTGGAGTGATTAAGTCATGAGGGATCCACCCTCATAAATAGGATCAGTGCCCTTGTAAAAGAAGTTAGACTGTGCTCCCTGGTGCCTTCCACCATGTGCTCACACATAGAAGGTGCCATCTATGAGATATGGGCACCTACCAGACACCAAGTCTACTGGCATCTTCATCTTGGATTTCCCAGCCTCCAGAACTCTGCGCAATACATTTCTGTTGTTTATAAGTTACCCAATCTAAGGCATTTTGCTAGAGAAACCTGAACAGACTAAGACATATTCCTTCCCTACTACCCATCTCGCAGAAAAAGATTTGAAAACACCAGTTTTTGTGGCTGGACTGAACAGACTGATGCTCAAGGCCATGCTAACATTCTCTTAACATAGAAGACTCCAGTTGTAATACAGATTAAAGAGGCTCTTTATTTTCACATTAAGGCCACCTTTTAATCTTTACACCAATAAGGTGACTCAGTTACCTTTATAGCTGGTGTTTAAAAGTATCTTTGGTAGGGGGTGGGTGGCGAGAGATTTTTAACAATAAAATGTAGCAGTTAAGCACTCAAGCTCTGGGAGATCAGATTGCCTGGGTTAGTATTTGAGTGCCATCTTATTACTGAGTAATCTTGGGCAGTTTTCTTGACCTCTTAATGCCACACTTTCCTCATCTGTAAAAGGAAAAAATAGTAGCAACTACCTGATGGATTTGTGGTTAGGATTAAATGAGTTAAAACATACAGTGAAGTTAAAACAGGGCCTGACACACAGTAAGTACTCAATTTCAGCTCTAACTTTTATATTACTGTGAGAATTTACAGAATTGCCTTTATTTCATCCTTTACTATTAGTTTATCCTGAGTAATTTTTATAAAATGTACATTCATGTCATTTATTTGTCTATAAAAGATAAAAATTCAACCAAAACTGGCTTAAGTATGGGAAGGAATTTATTGTCTCTTGTAAGTCAAGCAATTTAGGAACATAACAGCATCAGATATGGCTTGATACAGAGCCCAAGAGCCCAAATGATGTCGCCAGAACTCATTTTTTTTTCTGTACATTTCTCAGCTATGTTGCTTTTATGTTTCTCTATTCTTTGTGATTTGTTTCTTATGGTTGAAAGACTACTGTTATCAGCTCTTGGAACTGCATGATTCTAGGTTAAAATCCAATTTAAAAAGTGAGCATCTTTATTCTAGTATTTCCAGAGAAAATACCACTCTTATTGGAGTAGGTTAGCCCATGTGCTTAGCTTTGGTTTGATTACTGATGCCACAAAACATCAGGACTTTGATTGGCCAGATCTGGTTCATCCACCCCACTCTTGAGTTAGGAACATGAGTTGAAAGTGAGGAAATTGGGGTATCACTACCAGAAAAAAGACTACAAGATTCCAGACAGCAAAATAATAGATGTTCACAGCATGATTGTGTTTTAAATAGATTTGGAGGACTTTGGGCATATGTGGGGGCTCTAGCACATATCACAGTTTTTTCTTTTCTACTATGTGTCCAAATCCACAAATTGGATATGAATTATGTCTGGCATTATATAAAGACAACACTAATGCAATTGAGATAGTGGGTCTCCTAAAGAAAGCAAGAAGACATATGTTAACATATACAATTGTGAGAATATGAAAAATTTTTACATTTTAGTTCTAGGAATGGAGAAGAGCTCATCAACTCTTCTCTCATTCATGCCAGCCCCTTTCCTCCACCTGCCAAAAGGGGAATTATGGATAGGGTCAGCCACTTTGGGCGGAGTGAGTCACTGTACAGCATGAAAAGCTCCATCTCCTCTCCTTCTGGGTGGTACACTGATCTGGTCCTGTTGCACTGGGAGAAGATCCAAGCAACTCTTTTTGGATGCTTTTCTCAACTAGATCCTAAGAATGCCCAGTTCAGCTTTAGGCACTGAAGGCTTCCCAGGAATAAACATACTACTAGTTAGGCTTTGTTCAGACAGACTCGTCTTTCCACTTGCTTCTAGTCCATTCAAACCTGTCTTGCTTGACTACAGAAGCTCTCTCTGGATTCTAGCCCAGATGGCTTGAGTTCCACCTTGGCATTTGGGGTCAAAGCCCTTATACTTTGTCTGCTTTGTTTAATATCTCCCTTGGAGATATTCTGAAAGAAGTAATGGTGTACCCAAGGCAAGAATTTAGGTAGTGCTAAGGTCCTTGGCTAAAATACCACCATATTATCTTTCTATTACCACTTAATTGCACCTAATTATACATTCCAAACACAACTTTTGAGAACATTTAGTTTAATCTCATTGTCTTTAAGGTCCACAATTAAAGGTCCGAAGAACTAATAAAGGGGGGAATCAAAGGCACATTGTATTGCTCATGTGCTTGAAGAATATGGATCAGTAGTCTGAACTTGGCTGTCAAAACTCTTCTTAAGAATAAAAGAATCTGGCTCCGAGAACTAAACTTGAGTAAAACATCTTAACGGAACCGACTGTTTACTAGTATGATTTTCATGGGAGGATCTGGCCCTAGCTCAAAAAGATTTTTAATACAAACTAATCTACTAAGGGGATTTGTTTTCTTAACCCAAAGCCTGAACACCATGTCTGTGAAGTATACCACTGTATATAGTGTAATTGTTGTGTATTCCCCTCATTAGGAGAAAGAGTGGAAAATATCAAATCCTGTCAAATGAAGCAAAGGAAAAAAATTGGTCTTTCATTTGTAGAAGAGAAAATAACACCCCAGGGACTCCAAAGCCTGCTCTGTATTACCCAACATTCTCTAATTGAACCCTCCTTAAAAAATCCAACTTCACAAGTGATGTCTTAGAAATTCCCTCTAATTTAAAGTACTCCACAGTTCAGCATCTGTGAATGTCCCCTTGTGAGCTAGAAGGACTAATGATCAAAAAGAAACCGGTGAGATATAAAGATATTTAACTTCTCTCATGTGAGTTTAGTGATTCAGAAAAGACTGATATGCCAGTTTTTTTCTTATTTAATGACCTTTCCCGCATGCAGCCTCCCTGATTCCCATAACACTTTGTTTATACAGATAATTTTCTTTCCAGCAGGAGCTCTTACATGCTTTCATAACCTTTTTTCATAAATCAAGTCAATGCACTGTGAAGTTTGATGGGACACAGAGGTCAGGAGTCTTCCCCTTGAGTCTGCCAGTTGGGACACTGATTGCTTCGTTGCCCTTCCTGGATTTCTAAGTGGGCTGATGCTGGTGCAGGGACCTGGGGGCATAACTTGATTGGGCAGGAAGGCCACCCCACAGTGGCCCAGGGGTAAGTGCAAACTCTCTGAGAAATAGAATGTCTGAGAAGGTCCCCCATGAAGAAGCCAAATTCTGAATGTGTGTCCAGATTGTGGAAAGCTTAAGTCAGAGATTCTTGGGTTGAGCTTTGGTTATCTCTTAGGAATGCCATAATTTTTATTTACCCAAGCGTCCATTTAAAATTAAAAATAACTTCACTGAATGACTCAAGCAAATCAGATGGTTTTCTTTTGGTAGCACAAGAAAAAAAAAAGCCAGCCCAAATTGATGTATACATATAAGAAAAATTAATGAATGTTGTTACTGGGATATGCAAGGAGGGGCATCAGATACAGTCTGATCCAGGGGATCAAATGCTATGAAGGAGTTTTTTCTTTCTCTCATCTCTTGCCTTAGATTCCCACTAGATGTTTTCAGGTAGGCTTTTACACAGACTGAGAAAGATGGGAAAGACGGCAGCTAGCAACTTCCTGTTCTCATCTCATCCAAAGGAGGAGAGGAGCCTCTTTTCTCTTGTCATGTCTTTATCAGACTTCAAGGAGTTCTATGACCCTGTGATTCATGTGTATGGGTGGGTTTCCCAAAGATGTAGTAGGAAGGAAAATGCACAATTTCACTGGACTGACCCATCTTTGTCAGCTCTCTACTCTTTTCTGAAACCTGATCTGCCCCACCGCAACATGTGTGTGCATGCACACGCACTCACACCCACCCCTTGCTAAAATATTCTGAACGGGAACTTCATATGATAGACATAAATAAATATGGCACGACCAACAAATTACAGTCATTTAGGATCTCATCATAACCCCACAGACAGTTGCCTGATGCCCTGATGCTACTTACAATATGTATTTCACAAACACTGTTTTATCTAACATATGTGCCAGGCATGGTTCTAAGTATGTTACAAGTATTAACTAACTCAGTTCTTTCTTTTTTTTTTTCTAAGATGGAGTCTCACTCTGTGGCCCAGGTTGGAGTGCAGTGGCATGATCTCAATTCACTGCAGCCTCTGCCTCCTGGGCTCAAGAGATTCTCCTGCCTCAGCCTCCCAAGTAGCTGGGACTGTAGGTGTGCACCATCACACCCAGGTAATTTTTCTATTTTTAGTAGAGATGGGGTTTCACCATGTTGATCTGGATGGTCTCAAACTCCTGACCTCAGGTGATCCGCTGGCCTTGGCCTCCCAAAGTGCTGGGATTATAGGCGTGAGCCATTGTGCCTGGCCAACTAACTCAATTCTTTTAACAAACCTATGAGATAAATACTGTTGTTGGGCCAGGCACGGTGGCCCACACCTGTAATCTCAGCACCTTGGGAGGCCAAGGTGGGCGAATCACGAGGTCAGGAGTTTGAGACCAGCCTGGCCAACATAGTGAAACCCTGTCTCTACTACAAATACAAAAAATTAGCTGGGCGTGGTGGTAGGCACCTGTAATTCCAGCTACTTGGGAGGCTGAAGCAGGAGAATCGGTTGAACCCGGGAGGCAGAGGTCGCAGTGAGCTGAGATTGCACCACTGCACTCCAGTCCAGGTGACAGTGCGAGACACTGTCTCAAAAAAAAACAAAACAAACAAACAAACAAAAAACTGTTGTTATTCCCATTCTACAGATAGAAAACTGAGGCTCAGAGTGGCTAAGGCACTTGCACACAGGTGATAGGTGTCAGAGCCTGGATTTGAATCCAGATGGCCTGGAAACATTTTCTTTAAAAGAACTTAAATGTATTAAATACACTCTCTCCTATTTATTAGCCCTTGTGTTATTGAAGTTACTGCATTAATGCTTTCTGTGTCCCTTTGCTTGAACCACACTTCAGAGTTACCAGCACACGTCCTGTGTTCTCCACTGCTTTCCGATCCATCTCCTCATCAAGTGCAGATAGCAAGGCTGGCATTGCTTTTAAGCTAGCCAGACCTTAGAGATTCCATGCAAGGAATTTGACACATGGTGGACTCTCAATATGGGTTCATTCCTTCCACCTGTACCGTATATTTTCCAGCAAATATTAACTTTGCTCATTGATTTATTTATTCATTCGTTCGTTCATTCTTTTCTCTAGCTTTGATCTTGGAAAATGAGTAGGTTATTGCATCCCATTTGAAAAAGCCAACACCTTGAACTTCGAGCAGTCAGGAAGAGCTTTGTATTCTGTTTTTTCAACTTTTAAGTTCAATGGTACGTGTGCAGGATGTGCAGATTTGTTACATAAGCAAACGTGTGCCATGGTGGCTTGCTGCACAGATCTGCACACATCATCCCATCACCTAGGTATTAAGCCCAGCATCCCTTAGCTATTTTTCCTGATGCTCTCCCTCCCAACACCCAAGTGCTTTGTATTCTTAGGGAAATACAAATGTCTTTTTTGTTGGGATCTGCTATACTATTGACCACTTACTCAGACAGATAATCCAGTGAATGAAGTCTCACTCCAGCCCTGGGCTCCTCCTGGCTTCCAACCCTGCCACAAAAGACTAAAGCCTTTGTATTAGGTTCAGTAGTGTCCTCTCCACAATTTCTGTCTGCCTTGGATCGCAGGATTTGACTTTATTTGGAAATAGGTCTTCATTTGATAGATGCTCATTAGTTAAAATGAGATTATATTAAATTAGAGTGTCTGATAACTGATATCTTTATTAGAAGGCCAGGGGAAGACGTGGGCATACAAAAGGAAGATGGCCATGTGGGCAGAGGCAGAAATGGGATCAATGTAGCTACAGGCCAACGAATGTCAAGCACTGCCCGCTACCACTAGAAGCCAGAAAAGGCAAGGAAAGATTCTTCTCTACAGCCTCCCGAGGGAGCATGACACTATCAACATCTTGATTTCAGACATCTAGCCTCAAAAACTGTGAGAGAATAAATTCCAGTTATTTTAAGTCACCCAGTTTGTGGTAATTTGTTATGGCAGCCCTGAAAAGTTAACATACCCTTTGCACTTCTTACTGTCTAAAGCTTCAAGTACTGCTTTCTGTGTTCTGCTCCATGATGCTGTGGCTGGGACTTTGAAGTCACATTTCTATTTTGCCACAGCTCCCTTTGCTCTTTGCCAATACGGACACTGGAGGGCTGCTTCAGAGTGGGTCAGAGTCATAGGACATTCCTCTACCTGTTTGTCCCTCTTCCTTTGTGTATCAACACAACGACGCTTCTGTAGCCCGCATAGACAGTTGGTCCCAATAGTGGCAGTTGGTGATGTTTGCCATCGTGGCTGTGGCATGATGCAACAGCTCCAAACGTCGTGGGAAGGGTGAGCATGTGCAGTGAAGGAAAGTGAGACGCTCCCTCCTGCATACTTTTTGTTAGGGAGTAAATCTTCATACAGTCCCCCAAGAGATACCCCTCAGGTCATATCCACGGGAACTGGGGCACACACCAACACTCTAGGTGGGAGAGGTGTTGAAAGTGAGCACCTGGCATTTGTAGTCTCCTGTATGAAGGGCAGTCACTACCAGCTTCCTTCACTTGCCAAGCCCTTCTTCAATCTGAGCCTCAGTTTCTCATCTAGTTTTTTTTTGTTTGTTTGTTTGTTTTTGACACAGGGTCTCACTGTGTTGCCTAGGCTGGAGTGCAGTGGTGCCATCAGAGCTCACTGCAGTCTCAAACTCCTGGGCTCAAGTGATCCTCCTGCCTCAGCCTCCATCACACCTGGAATTTTTTTTTTTTTTTTTTAAGAGATGTGGTCTTGCTCTGTTGGTCAGGCTGGTCTCAAACTCCTGGCCTCAAGGAATCCTTCCATCTCAGCTTCCTGAAGTGCCGGGAATACAGGTGTGAGCCACCACACTCAAGCTTCTCTTTTATTAAGTAGGGCTGGTAATAAGTACTCTTGCAGTGGTTTTGCAAGAACTAAATGAGGTAGGTGGGTAAAAGATTTCTAGCATAATGTGTGGCACTCAGTACACATTCAGTAAAAGCAGATCTGTTCTCCTGTTACCTGGCTACTTGTCCAAGGGTACTGTCCATGCTTCATAACCAGCTGCTCTTGGTTGACTGAGGTGTATCTGGGAATTAAGGGCTCAGGTCTCCTGCTCTAGCTTATAGATGTTCCATTTATGTGGCACCTTGTCTTTTTTGAAACATTGTCACCTCAGGTATATTCTTTACTCACAAAATCCCTGTGAGGAAGCCAGTATCCCTCTTCCAAGTATGTGAAGCACCAAGAAGGAAAGGGTTGGGATTCCCGTCTCCAACCTATTCACCAGTATGGGTTTTCTTAAGCCTAGAGCTGTGGAAATCATTCCTTCTTTAAGAATGGGTCTACATATTCGTAGTTATTTTGCCAGGAATAATGTAGATACCCCTTCTGCGGTAACAGGGCTCCTGGTCAAGGTCTCAACCAGTGTTTTTTTCTGAAGATTCCTGGGAGAAATATTTCTGTACACAGTTGCAAATGCATTCACCTACAGCCTGAGAAATATTTTTATCTTTGCACTTTGATTTTGACATCCAATTCCTCTGCCTTGTTCATCCACACAAAAGACCTTCTTTTAATTCCGTCTGCTTTTGCTTAATTCACTAGCACATTGGAAGCATCAGGGAGAACATGAGGCAGTTGGATCTGGAGTAATGGGTTCTGGGAAAGGCAGGACGTACAATATGAAATGGCCCAGGGCAGCCTGTGGGACTAAGGGCTTCTCAGCTAGTCTCTAGGTCTTCTTGGGCATCTTCATGTTACAGCCTTGCAGGATGTTGGGAGAATTACTCCTCTGAAAAATTAGGGATTCTCTGCCTTCTCCTTTCCTGTGTTTTGGCCTGTGTGTCATGCACATATCCCGCCTGGCATGGGCTAAGTGAACAGATTTATTTACCGCAGTGGATCAGGATGCAAAGAATATTCAAATAGATTAAGTGAGAGGTAAATTACCAATTTGCCTTGAATTCTAAGTATCCCTCTGAATTTTTCAGGAGTTTTCTATGGCACTAGTTTCCTTACCCTACCTTTCCCATGTTACTGTCGCCCTACCTTTACAGAAACAGTTTTTCTTTTTAAACGATGAAGACTCTTTTGCAATGCAGTCACTCTCAAACCACAATGAAGGTATTGAGTTCTACCACTTCACGTCTTAAAGGACAGTTTAGATGCGATCTGGTATGTGTGTGCACACACATACAGTATATGATGCATTGGAAGGTAGGCAGTAAAATGTCACATTCTTCTCTAGGACAATGAGAATTTCTCATTCTCTTGTGTCCTCTGCAGAAAAAAAGCTGAAGTCCTCAGAGTGGCTAGAAGCATCCTCTTGCCATTTTTAATGGGGCCCCCCGCATGCCTTTCTGCAGTTAGTACTTGAAAAACTGCTTCTAAGTCTGTGACTATTCTTTAAAGGAGACAGAGAGGGCAGGAGGTAGAAGTGGTGCAAGTTTGTGAAAAGCTTCCCCTTCAGTCTGCAGGAAGCTTCTTGTCTGCTCTGTGGACCTCAGAGCCCAGCTAGCCATCTATAGAATCTGTGGGAAGTGTTATCAGGAAGGAAACTATTGACAAGTGAGGATTAAACTAGTCTTCTGAGTGGTAATTGGCATTCATGTATGTGCAGTGATGAGGTTATCAGGTGAACTTGTCAGGGCTCCCTTTCATTTGAAGAAAATGCAAACAATGTTGCTGAAGCCAAATAAAGACGGGCTCTTGAAGCATTCTGAGAAGTAGTGGAGACAAAACAACAAATAAAAACAAAGCATTTCCTTTTCAGAGAATTGCATACAAAAGCTGCGGAGAAACAGGAAACAGCCTGATTAGGAACAAAGATTTTTCTTAGGTCTGGGTCCTGGTCTCAACCCTGCTGCTCACCCAGAGATCATGAGCAGGCCACTTAACCTCTTGGGGGATAAGTCTTTTCTTTTGGGAAATTTCAGAAGTGCAGGGGCATCCTGCTGTGAGTTCTGGGGCAAGCTGGCATGGAGTTTCTGCTGACAATTAAGAGGAGAAGGGCAGAAATGGGACATCCACTTACAACTACTAAATTTTGTTTTGCAATTTGGAGTATCTAACACTTGGTGTATTGGTACACGTACAACATATCTCTGTATTGCATGTTAAGCACAGACAGTCACTCTGAGGGAGCGTTAGATTTTGGAATTCTGTGCTTATATGGCTCATTTGTAGAGTCTGAAATGAATTATTCTGTTTACTAAAAATGTTTTGGGGGAAAAGGTCAAACCTCAAATTTCTCTCAGTTCTTCTTCCAAGGAAGAGACCCTTTGGAGTTGAATATGAAGTCATAATTTCTATACTTCTAAATTAATCTAATAATTTCTCAGACTCAACAAACATAGTTCTCTGCACTGGAGACAAACTTTGATGATCAAAAGATGGAGGAAGGGGAGGGAGATAATCACGGGTCTTAATCTATAAGCTTTTCATTTTCTAACAATCTGCCTCTTCTGTCACCTCTGCCACCCCTTCCAACCTCTGACAAATGAATTCAGATACCTTCTAGCTAAATTGTGAGGACATCAACCATGTTGATTTCAAGAGTTAGAGTTTAGCATTAAAAAACATTTTGTCTAAAGACATGATGCAATCACAAAAGCCACACTCTTGCCTCATACCAGTCCAAATTGCTTTACTGTTAATAAGATAGAGAAAACCACTTTTTCATAAGTCTTTTCCTAGGTAAATAACATGTTAACTAGTTCAATAGTAGTTCAGTCGGAGATAGGGCATATGACTAATCCCCAAGGTCAAAAGTACTTCATTACATGCTATTATGAGCAAGGCTTCTATGAACATTCTTGCATTGTCTTCTGGTGCATGTACACAAAATTTTGGTGCATGGGCTTAGGAGAGAAATTGTTATTGTTGGAAGGTAGCAAAAGTATTTGTTCAATCTTACAAAACAATGTTTCACTGTTTTCCAAAGTACTCGTCTTAGTTCGTTTTGTGTTGCTATGAAGAAATTTCTGAGGTTATAAAGAAAAGAGGTTTATGTGGCTCACAGTTCTGCAGGTTGTACAAGGGCATCTGCATCTTCTCAGCTTCTGGTGAAGCCTCTTGTGCTGTGTCAAAACATGGTGGATAAAGTCAAGAGAGAAGCAGGCACACGCAAAGAAGGACCAAATTCAAGAGGCATCTTGACTTTATAACAACCTACTCTTGCAAGAAGTAATCTATTCCCCTAAAAACCAATCCAGCTTCACAAGCGTGAGAACTCACTCATTACTGTAAAAACAGCACCAAGTTATTCATCCAACCCCATGACCCAAACACCTCCCACTAAACCCCACCTTCCAGTACCACCATGATATGGTTTGGCTGTGTCCCCACCCAAATCTCAACTTGAATCGTGTCTCCCACAATTCCCACATGTTGTGGGAGGGACCTGGGGGAGGTAATTGAACCACGAGGAGGGCTGGTCTAGTCTCATGAGATCTGATGGGTTTATCAGGAGTTTCCACTTTTGCTTCTTCCTCGTTTTCTCTTGTCGCCACCATGTAAGAAGTGCCTTTTACCTCCCCCCATGATTCTAAGACCTCCCAGCCATGTGGAACTGTCAGTCCAATTTAACCTCTTTTTCTTCCCAGGCTTGGGTATGTCTTTATCAACAGTGTGAAAATGCACTAATACAGTTAATTGGTACCAGTAGAGTAGGGCATTGCTGAAAAGATACCTGAAAACATGGAAATGACTTTGAAACTGGGTAACAGGCAGAGGTTGGAACAGTTTGGAGGGCTCAGAAGAAGACAGGAAGATGTAGGAAAGTTTGGAACTTTCTAAAAAGTTGTTGAATCACTTTGCCCAAAATACTGATAGTGATATGGACAATAAGGTCCAGGCTGAGGTGGTCCCAGATGGAGATGAGGAACTTGTTGGGAACTGGAATAAAGATGACTCTTGTTATGTTTTAGCAAAGAGACTGGTGGCATTTTGCACCTGCCCTAGGGATTTGTGGAACTTTGAACTTGAGAAAGATGACTTAGGGTATCTGGTGGAAGAAATTTTTAAGCAGCATAGCATTCAAGATGTGACTTGGGTGCTGTTAAATGCATTCAGTTTTATAGAGGAAGCGGAGTATAAAAGTTTGGAAAATTTGCAGCCTGACTATGTGATACAAAAGAAAAACCTATTTTCTGGGGAGAAATTCAAGCCAGCTGCAGAAATTTGGGATGAGTAGCAAGGAGCCTAATGTTAATCCCCAAGACCATGGGAAAATGTCTCCAGGGCATGTCAGAGGTCTTCATGGCAGCCCCTACTGTCACAGACCTGGAGGCCCAGGAGGAAAATGTGGTTTTGTGGACCAGGCCCAGAGTCCCTGTGCTGTGTGCAGCCTAGGGACTTGATGCCCTGTGTCCCAGCTGCTCCAGCCATGGCTGAAAGGGGTCAACATACAGCTTGAGCTGTGGCTTCAGAGGGCAGAAGCCGCAGTCCTTGGCAGCTTCCACATGTTTTGAGCCTGCAAGTGCACAGAGTCAAGAATGGAAGTTTGGGAACCTCCGCCTAGATTTCAGAAGATGTATGGAAATGCCTGGATGCCCAGTCAAAAGTTTGCTACAGGGGCAGTGCCCTCATGGAGAACCTCTCCTAGGACAGTGTGGAAGGGAAATGTGGAGTCGGATCCCCCACGTAAAGCCCCTGCTGGGCCACTGTCTAGTGGAGCTGTGAGAAGAGGGTCACTGTCCTTCAGATCCCAGAATGGTAGATCCATCAACAGCTTACACTATGTGCCTGGAAAAGCCACAGACACTCAACACCAGCCTGTGAAAGCAGCCAGGAGGGGGGCTGTACCCTGCAAACCCACAGGGTTGGAGCTGCCCAAGACCATGGGAACTCACCCCTTGCATCAGCGTGACCTGGATGTGAGACGTAGAATCAAAGGAGATCATTTTGGAGCTTTAAAATTTGACTGCCCGGACTTGCATGGGCCCTGTAACCCCTTTGTTTTGGCCAATTTCTCCCATTTGGAGTGGCTGTATTTACCCAATACCTGTATCCCCATTGTATCTAGGAAGTAATTAGCTTGCTTTTGATTTTATGGGCTCATAGGCGGAAGGGACTTGCCTTGTCTCAGATGAGACTTTGGACTGTGGACTTTTGGGTTAATACTGAAATGACTTAAGACTTTGCGGGACTGTTGAGAAGGTGTAATTGGTTTTGAAATGTGAGGACATGAAATTTTGAGGGACCAGGGGCAGAATGATATGGTTTGGCTCTGTCCTCACTCAAATCTCAACTTGAATTATATCTCCCAGAATTCCCATGTGTTGTGGGAGGGACCTAGGGGGAGGCAATTGAATCATGGGGGCCAGTCTTTCCCATGCTATTCCCGTGGTAGTGAATAAGTCTCATGCGATCTGATGGGTTTATCAGGGGTTTCCACTTTTGCTTCTTACTCATTTTCTCTTGCTGCTACCATGTAAGAAGTGCCTTTTGCCTCCCGCCATGATTCTGAGGCCTCGCCAGCCATATGCAACTTAAGTCCAATTAAACCTCTTTTTCTTCCCAGTCTCAGGTATGTCTTTATCAGCAGCATGAAAATGGATTAATACACACCACACTGGGGATCAAATTTTAACATGAACTTTAGTAAGGACAAACAAACCATATCTAATCCATAGCAGTGCTTATACTAATTTACATTATTACCAGCAGTGCAGGTTGCTGTAAATTCTCACTGATACTTGGTATTGTCAGACTCGTTAATCTTTGCCTAATACCCATCTACATGTTAAATCAATAATATGCTATAAAGAGTCATGAAAGATGACATATGGTATATTATTTATATAAAGCTCATTTAAAAATAAAATAATACATTATTTAGGCATACATGCATAAAACATTTTTAAAAATTAATGATAAGCCTAAAGCCCAACAACGGTTACTTTTGGGATAGGATTGAGCAGGAGCACATGAGTATTGGTAATGTTCTAGCTTTACTATTGTGATGGTTAATTGCAACCTGACTGGGTTAAGGGGTGCCCAGGTAGCTAGTATGACCTTTTATTCTGGGTGTGTCTGTGAAGGTGTTTCTGGAAGAGTTTAGCATTTGAATCAGTAGAAAATCTCCCTTGTGACCCCCCCCCCCCCCCCCCCCCCCCCCCCCCCCCCCCCCCCCCCCCCCCCCCCCCCCCCCCCCCCCCCCCCCCCCCCCCCCCCCCCCCCCCCCCCCCCCCCCCCCCCCCCCCCCCCCCCCCCCCCCCCCCCCCCCCCCCCCCCCCCCCCCCCCCCCCCCCCCCCCCACGCCACTGGGCATTCAAAATTGAACCGTAGTTCAAACCATTGTGGGTCTGAATAAAACAAAAATATATAAGAGGAAGACAATTTGCTGTCTCTGGTTGAGCCAGGACTTCCATCTTCTGCTGCCTTCGTATATTAGTGGTCCTAGTTCTTGGGCGTTTGAATTGAGACCAGGACTTAGGACCAGGGCCATCACACCTCCCTCTTCCCGATTCTCAGGTCTTGGGATTCAGATTGAATCACACAAGCAGATATCCTGGTTTTCTAGTTTGCAGAGTGCAGGTCATGGGTCTTCTCAACTTCTATACCACGTGAGTCTGTTCCTATAACACATCTCTTCATTTTATACACACACGCACACACACACACACGCACATCTCTTCATTTTATACACACACACACACACATATATAGATGTGTATAAAATGTGTGTGTGTGTATAAAATGAAAATCTATAGATATATATG
This sequence comes from Macaca thibetana thibetana, assembly GCF_024542745.1. Lineage (NCBI taxonomy): Eukaryota > Metazoa > Chordata > Mammalia > Primates > Cercopithecidae > Macaca > Macaca thibetana. The sequence continues at coordinate 12,201,648 of NC_065583.1, forward strand.
TGTGTGTATAAATATATAATCTTCTAATGCTTCTGCTTCTCTGGTGGACCCTAATACAACTACTATTCATTGTAACTTACATGTATGTTGCATATATTCTTTTGTGTGCATATTTCATAATAATTTAAAAGTTAAAAATACATTTTTTTTCATTGAAGTTGAGATCCTGGAGAGGACTCAGAGGTTTAACTTAATTAGCTTTTTTAAACTTTTAGGGTCAGGGGTGTGTGTGCAGGTTTGTTATATAGGTAAATTACAGGTCATGGGGGTTTGGTGTACAGATTATTTTGTCACCCATGTAATAGGTAACTTTTAATGCAACTAAGAAAAAGTGCAGTGGCAGGGAATGAGGAGCAGAGAAATGGCACTGAAAGGATTTGTGAGGCAGCTCAATTTGGACAGAAAGAAGGCAATTGCCACTTCTGAATTTGCGTCTTGATTCTGTCACTTAATAAGAATGTGGCTTTGGAAAGGTGACTTTACCTCTTGGTATTCCATTCTTCCTCTCTGTAAAATGGGGCTAATGAAGAGCATGTGTTTCTTAAAGTTGTTTTGAGGACTAAATGAAAAGATGGAAGTAAAGCCTTTTCTTTATAGCTGGCGCCTTGAAATATTTTAGTGTTTGTTTTGCCAGAAGAACACTTGTTGGAGCTGGAAGCCTTAAATAATAGGATGGGTATATTTGCATTTGGAGCCTAAGCACCTTTTGGAAGGAAGGCATTTGAAACTTTTCTTACTAGACACCCACAGGAATTGAACTCAATCAGGATAAGTTGCAGTTGGTCTTTGCTAAGTCCTTGGGGCAGGAATGCATTATTACACCCTGAAGTAAAATCGTCTTGGTGTTAGAATGATTTGGGGCCAGTGGACTGGTGGCTAAAAGAAGCTGTGACTTGACAGGTGCACCAGAACTTGTCCTGATGCATGCATTGGATGTCAATCGTAGAACACAGATGGCAGGAATGAATTGAAACAGTCAGAATCAAACCACCACCATGACACTGTGATAGTGATTGGCAACACTTGCGGTGTCAGCAACACAAACAGGAAGCTCTGCCCCAGTCACATTTCTTCACACTGCTCGGGTTCCCTGAATTTTGACCTGGGCAGCAACAAGTGGTGACATCCCAGGCTCTTGTGACCCTGTTCGGATGCCTATTTCTGGAGTGAGCAGGACTCCAATGGGTAACACTCTAGCTCCAACTAAGGCATCTGTGGCAAACAGGCATTTCTTTGGCGGTGGCTGGGAAACCCCAGCCTCAATTGGAGTTCTGAGGAGAGAGCAAGCAGGTCTGGATCCTGGAGCATGACGAGTAAGCACCGTACAGTTTGCATTTATGGACATGACAGAGGAAGGGAACCCCATGTAGGGGAAAGACAGCCATGGGAGGGCTGAGTGGTTGCTGTACTTTGGACTATAACTGGGTAGGGAGTGAGGACCATTCACGACCCAACTTGTACAACCAGATACTTCAACATGGATTAAAATAAGATGGCACATCTTCGAGGGACCTGCATTACACAGGCTTCTGCTGCTTGAGAGAGGTTCTGCAATTATGCTTTGCCATCAGGAAACTGGCATGTGTCCTCCTCTTGCTTAGATATTGTGGGATGGGAGGAAAACTCTTTTCAGATGATGTATGCTGGACAACTCAGGACCTAAAGTGATAGGTTTAAGTCTTCTAAGTTACATTAATAGGTTTTTTAAAAATTACATTTATATAATTAAAAAAAGATAATAATATAACAAGCACCCTTATTCCCACCCTATAATATTGTTGAGATCTCTTCTACTTGCTTAATTTTTTAAAAAGGGACAAAACATTACAACTAGATCAAGTTTAAGTTCTGTTTGCTCACTCTTTCCATCTCACTTCTCTCCTACTCTCCCTAAACCCACAGAGGCAACTAACTGATAGTGAAACGGGAAAGGTTCCGTTACCCCGCTCGCAGAGTGTGTGATGGAGTTGTGACTCACTTCTTTAGTGCCCCGCTGCTCAAACCTCTAGGGGAGCATACAGATGGGCAGGTCATGGGGCTCTGACCCCACAGCAGTGTCTAGGGGTTTACAGCCAAAGCCTCAGTGGGTGTGTGTTACAGGGTGCTCTTTTAGTTTGCCATCTATAGTTGGCTTGTGTTAGTCAGCTCACCTAGACCCCTGCCTTATTGCAAGGACAGAGGGATTTCTGTGTCCTGGGGTTCCCACTGTGGTGTACCAGAAGAATTGGATCACAGGTGGGCTTGGGGAATGCATGCAAGGTTTTATTGAGTGGAGGTAGCTCTCAGCAAATAGGAGAGCCAGAAGGGAGATGGTTTTCCTCTAGAGTTGGGCCATTCGGCGGCCGGGATCTCCTTTGACTGCCTTGGCCAAACTCCATGTCATTCTGCCAGTTGGTGGTCTGCCAGCATGCTGCTGTGCTCCTATGCCAGTGCATTCCTCTCCACATCCAGCTGTCTGGGTGTCTGCCTGCTAGGCTCTCAGGGGTTTTTATAAGCACGGGATAAGGGCATGGCAAGCCAGAGTGGTCTTGGGAAATGCAACATTTGGGCAGGAAAACAAAAATGCCTGTCCTCACCTAGGTCCCTGGGTACAGGCCTGGAGGTGGAGCCCTAGACAGGGACCATGCCCTCCTCTACTCAGCCCTTCCCTTCCTCTCTTCTGTAGCATTTAAAGGGACCACGCCCTTCTCTACCCAGCACTTCCATATCAGTAGCACAATTTGGGAGGTACTCTCCCCCTCCATGTTTGTATACCTTTACTACACATTGATGGATTCATAAATAATAGGTTTGTGTTCTTTTTGTGTTCTTTGTTTTATAAATCATCATCTGTGCATTTTCTTAAATTTTCCTTTTTCACACTTTTTTTCTTATTCTTTTTTGTTTTTGTTTTTGTTTTATGAAATGAGGTCCTGCTCTGGAGTGCAGTGATATGATCTCAGCTCACTGCAACCGTGAACTCCTGCACTCAAGTGATCCTACCTACTCAGCCTCCCGAAGTGCTGGGATTACAGATGCATACCACACACCTGGCCCATTTTGTTTTAGAGACTATCCATGTTGATGTATGTAGAGCTAGTTAATGCATTATCACTGTGGCATGAAATGAATTCCATAATACAAATATACAATGTTTTATTTATTGATTCTTTTGTCACTGGGTATTTAGATATATATTTTTAAATCTTCACAATTATAAACAAGGCTGTAATGAATATCCTCTTTAAAGACCTGCCTACTTTACAGGAATATATAGACTTCTGTAGCATCAACATTAATAGCAAGGATGACCAGCTGCTCTGTGATCACACTGTGATATGCTGAGGTCAACTTGTTTGGTCTGCAGGAGGTAACTAAAATTTCAAAAATGTTGCGAGCCAGTTACTAACACAGACATGAAAAATAAAATTTTGTAAATGTATAATGGAATAATTTATATTTTAAAAGGTAATAATGACTTGAACCCCATCATTTCTCCTCCTCCTATTTTATACTTCTTTAAAAATGGGAAAGAAATAAAAAAACAGTCAGCTAATGAACTTTCCAAAACTAGGAGCCCATGAGCTGTAACTGGCTAGTGATAGAGAAAATGTTAATAACGCAGATTTAACTTAAAAGTGGTTGTGGGCTGGATGCAGTGGCTTATGACTGTAATCCCAGCACTTTGGGAGGCCAAGGCGGGTGAATCACCCAAGGTCAGCAGCTCAAGACCAGCCTGACCAGTATGGTGAAACCCCGAATTTAGTAAAAATACAAAATTTAGCTGGGTGTGGTGGCACACACACCTGTAGTCCAAGCTGCCTAGGAGGCTGAGGCAGGAGAATAGCATGAACCCCAGAGGCGGAGCTTGCAGTGAGCCAAGATCCTGCCACTGCACTGCAGCCTGGGCGACAGAGCAAGACTCCATCTCAAAAAATAAAATAAAATAAAATAAAATAAAATAAAATAAAATAAAATAAAAGAATAGCCGGGCTTGGTAGTGTGCGCCTATAGTCCCAGCTACTCTGGTGGCTGAGACAGGATAATTGCTTAAACTTGGGAGGCTGAGGTTGCAGTGAGCTGAGATCGCCCCTCTGCACTCCAGCCTGGGTGACAGGGGTGGGGGAGGGGGTGGAGGGGGGTGGGGGGGTGCGGGGCCGGGAGGAAGTGGTTGCGTATGTAGTTTTTACATTGTAAATAGCAGAAAAGCCTGAGGAAATATTCTTCCAATGTTTGAAAACTATTGCCCAGTTCAGCAAAAAGTTACTCAGATCCTTCACAAACAAATGAAGTTTTGACATATATTTTCATTATGTATTTCACTTTCATCTTACTCATTAGTGTAAATGCAAATATCAACCAACACTCATCAGCAACTACACCTGGAAATCTAGTTGTTAAACATTCATCAACACCACTGGGTCACATCCATTAAATTTATGCAGAGAAGAAGCCCTCATTCATCTAATTGAGATGTCGTATTACACTTAAATTGCATCTTTACCCTCGCTCACATACACACACCACTCACATGATTGCCAAATCTTCTTCTGTCTTATGTATAGTCTTCTTATTTTTTTACTTAAAACTGTATTCAAATGATGTTTATTATTAGTATTATATCATCATTAGCAGCTGCATCACCGTTTTACATCCTAAACCCCCACCAGACCATGAACTGCTCAAAGGCAGGGCCCATGGTGCAGTTATTCCCTTTGTACTTCAGTGTTCTCATTAGAAAAATGGGCTTAATAATAATAACTACCTCATAAGTTTGTTATGAGGATTCAATGAGATAATATATGTAAAGTGCTTATAATGGTGCCTGGCATATAGTAAGCACTCAATTACTGTTAGCTATTATAACCGCTATTCACTGTAGAAGTATTAGTATTATCCTCATCATCCTCAATATTATGGTAGCTTTAAATCCCCACAAAATTCCTGGCCTACGGCAGGCACATTGCAATAAGAAATTTGTGAATGTGACCTCTTTTTAGCACGTAGAATGTGACAATCAGAAAAATAAATCAAGCTAAACCACTTCTCATGTCTCTAGGACAAGGTGCTTGATGTGGTGGTACTAAACTGAATAGGACATAAATGTCACTTGCTCCTACAACAACAATCTAACTAGGGAGACTGACCACCGTAAACAGTAGAAGGAAAGTACCAGCAGAATGGAATAGGCTCTAAGAGCCAGGGAAGCCAGTGGGGTGTTAAAGTCTCCCACTGTTATAATTAATAAGTTCTGGCCAGAGCAATCAGGCAAGAGAAAGAAATAAAGAGTATTCAAATAGGAAGTCAACTTGTCTCTGTCTGCAGACAACATGAATATATATTTAGAAAACCCCACCATCTCAGGCCAGAATCTCCTTAAGCTGATAAGCAACTTCAGCAAAGTCTCGGGATACAAAATCAATGTGCACAAATCACAAGTATTCCTATACACCAATAACAGACAAACAGAGAGCCAAATCATGAGTGAACTCCCATTCACAATTGCTACTAAGAGAATAAGATACCTAGGAATGCAACTTACAAGGGATGCGAAGGACCTCTCTTCAAGGAGAACTACAAATCACTGCTCAAGGAAATAAGAGAGGACACAAATAAATGGAAAAACATTCATGCTCATGAATAGGAAGAACCAATATTATATTGTGAAAACGGCCATACCGCCCAAAATAATTTATAGATTCAATGCTATCCCCATCAAGCTACCATTGACTTTCTTCACAGAATTGGAAAAAACTGCTTTAAACTTCATATGGGACCAAAAAAGAGTGCACATAGCCGAGACAATCCTAAGCAAAAAGAACAAAGCTGGAGGCATCAGGCTACCTGACTTCAAACTATACTACAAAGCTACAGTAACCAAAGCAGCATGGTACTGGCACCAAAACAGATAAATAGACCTATGGAACAGAATAGATAGGTAACTCAGAAATAAGACTGCACATGTATAACCATCTGATCTTTGACAAACCTGCCAAAAACAAGCATTGGGGAAAGAATTCCCTATTTAATAAACGGTGTTGGGAAAACTGGCTGGCCATATGCAGAAAACTGAAACTGGACTCCTTCCTTACACCTTATACAAAAATTAACTCAAGGTGGATTAAAGACTTAAATGTAAGACCTAAAACCATGAAAATTCTAGAAGAAAACCTAGGCAATACCATTCAGGACATAGGCATGGGCAAATAATTCATGTCTAAAACACCAAAAGCAATGGCAACAAAAGCCAAAACTGACAAATGGGATCTATTAAACTAAAGAGCTTTGCACAGCAAAAGAAGCTATCATCAGAGTGAATGGACAACCTATAGAATGGGAGAAACTTTTTGCAATCTATCCATCTGACAAATGGCTAATATTCAGAATCTACAAAGAACTTAAACAGATTTACAAGAAAAAAACACACAACCCCATCGAAAAGTGGGCAAACGATATGAACAGATGCTTCTCAAAAGAAGACATTTATGCAGCCAACAAACATATTTTAAAAAGCTCATCATCACTGGTCATTAGAAAAATGCAATGAGATACCAATGAGACACCCAATGAGATACCATCTCATGCCAGTTAGAATGGCAATCATTAAAAGGTCAGGAAACAACAGATGCTGGAGAGGATGTGGAGAAAGAGGAATGTTTTACACTGTTGGTGGGAGTGTAAATTAGTTCAACCATTGTGGAAGACAGTGTGGCGAATCCTCAAGGATCTAGAACTAGAAATACCATTTGACCCAGCTATCCCATTACTGGGTATATACCCAAAGGATGATAAATCATTATTCTATAAAGACATATGCACAGGTATGTTTATTGCAGCACTATTCATAATAGCAAAGACTTGGAAACCAACCAAATGTCCATCAATGATAGACTGGATAAAGAAAATATGGCACATATACACCATGGAATACTATGCAGCCATAAAAAAGGATGAGTTCATGTCCTTTGCAGGGACATGGATGAAGCTGGAAGCCATCATTCTCAGCAAACTAACACAAGAACAGAAAACCAAATACCATGTGTTCTCACTCATAAATGGGAGTCAAAGAATGAGAATACATGAACCCAGGGAGGGGAACATCACATGCCGGGGCCTGTCAGGGAGTGGGTCTGGGGGAGGGATAGCATTAGGAGAAATGTAGGTGATGGGTTGATGGGTGCAGCAAACCATCATGGCACGTGTATACCTATGTGACAAATTGCACGTTCTGCACATGTACCCCAGAACTTAAAGTATAATAAAAACAAATCAAATAAATTAAAAGTAAAAATAAAAAAATAAGTGCCCAAGCAAATACATAATCACAAGTCTTAATACATTGTATGAAGCAATCCAGCAAAAACCTGAGATAAAGAATGATGGGAGGCATTTAGGCATTTATTTAGTTAGTGAAGAAGAAGAAGGAAAAGAGGGTCTCTTTGGAGAGGTGCCTTCAAGCTGAGTCCTAGACAGTAAGAAGACAAAGTTGGGAAGGGAGTAGAGAAGACAGGATAACAGGGGTGTGAAGAGCTTTTTCTAGGCTATCCATAGGATTGCTCCAACTGTTTGTTGGAGACAGAGAAAGCAGCCTAAACCACCCAATAGGGACTGGCCTCTTGGTTTTCTCTCTTTATGCAATGCTGAAAAATTGGTAGTGGATTCCCAGATTGTTGTGTTGAAAAGAATTTTGAGATCCTTAATGGCTTATTAGAAAAGTGGTCCATAAAAATTAGTCATGTCTGCCATGGGAGTGGAGGGTTCCAGGGGCATATTTGCTCTTCTGGCTTTATTTGTCCAGTGGTCTGAAGTCCAAGAAGTGAGCTGGGAAGACAATGGAGATGATGTCCAAGCCCACTGCTATCCACCCCCATCCTTTAACAGCAGAAGGGTCAACAACTCATTTGGAAAACAATTAGCCAATGAGCCTCAGGGTTGAATATACCTGACCCCATCTTACTATTCCATGTCACTATTCCGTAGCTCTCCTATGTGTCACTCACAGCAGATAGACAAATCCCTACAGAAGAGAGAGATGAATGAGACCCTGCTTTCCCATTTTTAGAATCTTCTTATGTCACTACTATATAGAGAGCTGGGTGGGCTGTTCCTGTGAGGTTGGAGAGATGCTGAGAATGGCTTTGCAGTACTGGATCTTTGGGAGCTACTACCTCTTAAATTAAATGGAATTTGCCTCATTTAACAAAATACCCATTGACAAATGGGATCCCATCTCATGTGGAATGTGTGCAAACCTGCATACTCATAAACCATTTGGATTTGTGTTTCCAAAACAGTGATATGCATACCAATGGTGATACAGGAGATAATGTTAGTTATGAGAACTTTTAAATTTTCATAATTATTTTAATACACATTGGAAAAGCATTGGCTTACCATTCATGCAACAGATAAAGCTACCTTTTAACATAAATCTATTTTATGAAAACAAGGTGATGTATAAATATTAAAGGTGAGTCACATGCATGGTATGTGAATAGAGTAAAAGTGTGATGATGATACGCAAATGGCTGAAATTTGGGAAACACTGGTTTAAAGTTTGTTGTAGGTTGAACCATGCCTCCCTCCTCTCCCAAATTCATATGTTGCAGTCCTAGCACTCAGTCCCTCAAAATGTAATCTTTTTGGGATAGGGGCTTTACTGAAGTAATCAAGTTAAAATGAGGTCATTAGGGTGAGCCCTAATAATTCAATAGAACTAGTGTCCTTAGAGAATGGGGAAATTCAGACACAGAGACAGACACACATCAAAAGAAGACAGTGTGGAGACACAGGGAGCACACAGCCAACAACAAGCCAAAAAGAGGGCCCTAGAACAGAGCTTTCCGTCACAGCCCTCAGGAACCAACCATGTTAACAACTTGATTGAGAACCTCTAGTGTCCATAACTGTGAGACACTCATTTCTGTTGCTTAAGCCACTCAGTTTATGGTACTTTGTTGCAGTGGCCTGAGGAAACTAATAAAGAATTTATTTTCTATGCTTGAAGCCAGTTGCCTGGTGGACGACTGTTGCTATCCATGAGATGTGGACTTCTAATGAATGGGGCCTTCTAAGTGCCTCTAATGCTCAGCAGTAGGTGCAGAAGATGGATTAATAAATCCTGTTTTCACAGAATGTCAGTACTCCATCAAGTGTGGAAAATGGCAAAATGTTCCTCAGTGTCCAAGCCAGATAGTCGAAATGGCATTGGCTTTGGAGTTGGAAGACCTAGGCTCAAGTTCTTACTCTGTCACAGACTGTGAGGTCTTGAACAGGTTCTCTCCCTTGTGAACCCTTCATAGCAGGGAGGTCCTATGGTCCCCACTTAGTTCTCCCCCCTCCTGCTTTAAGATTCCATGCGAGAAGGTACACGTCCCTCAGGATTCCGGAATGTCAGTCATCTCCACAGCTGGAGGGAGGGAGGCAAAGGGCAGGGCTCATGGGAGATGTAGAGGTTTGCCTAGCTGTCTAGACAGATGGCCTCAATGTTTAAACTTGACTGCACATCTGTTAATTATCCAAGATGCTTCTGATGCTACACTGGCCTGCAGACAGTCACCAGGGGGATGGCCACCAAAGGTGTTGTGTGATTGTGGAAACTTAGGGGCCACAGGATAGTTAATGCAAAAGACACTACCTACAGCCTACTGAGAACCCAGATCCTAAGTGGCAACTAGGAACTTACTTGAGTTGCTAGCTCTGGTCTACCACGCATGAAACTCAATTTTCCTTCTGACTGACAGGATTCCAGGCCCCAAATGCCTCATCACCAACTGTTTAGTCTGGATATAAGAAAGTGGGTAAATTTTATCCTCAAAAAGTAAGTTATTTAGATTGGAAACAGTATCTCTTCCTCTAGTCTTTCCTTGGAGAGATGCCCCTTCCTTTCCAGCCACTCCCAACTTATTCTGATATTGGATATTATCTCCTGATTCCTGGTTGTTCTCTCCCCCTTGAATGTGGCAGAATTGGGGGTGGAAATAAGAAAGGAATTTGCAAATCAATCAGATGAAATCAAATTAATCAAATTAAATGGTATCAATCAAATCAAAGCAAGTGTGTAGCATGCTGCTTTGCGGGCCCCATCTTGGGGAGTAAGAATCAGACCAAAGCCCTAGTTTGGTTGGCGTGGGTTAATTCCTATCTCCCCATACCATGACGCTTCCTGAAGCAGCATAGAAAAACAGGATCTTTAGGTAGGAAAGAAAGAGGCTCTCCCTTAGCAATGTATTTAGCTGGCTTCAGATAAGGGGGGAAGGTGGTCTGGGGAGGATGAAGTCCCTTTTCCAATACCATAGTATCAATAACAGCAATAAATATTTTCTGAAGCACCAGGTAAGAAGTTGGGGAGCTACTAATTAGTAAATGCAGCGATGGTCCCTGCCCTCTTGGAATTTCGGGTCCAGTGTGTCAGGAGGGGAATCCAATGTTTGTAGAGCTCTCCAGATGTGCTAGTATGTGAGGTGGATTATCTTATTAAATACTCCTAATGACCCTGTGGGGGGCATATTATGATCCCTGTTTTATAGTTGGGAAACTGAGGGTGCACATGGTTTAGCTTTGCTTATATTCACAAATCACAGATGTGGTGATGGTGGCATTTGGTTTTTAGGTACTCTAAGGCAGAAGGTAGTTCACCTATCTATCAGGTTACCCCACCTCCCAATGCGGTCTCATAGACAGAGTTAGATATCTTACCTCTGCCCTGTTTCTGTGTGTGCTGGTGCCAGGGAAGCCAGGACACACACCTAGAAGGCTTTAGCCCATTCATGCACGTTTGCCCTCTCCCTGTAGGTCCTGGAGTTCAGGCTCAGCATTCTGGTTTGAACTCAGCTCTGTCCTTTGAAAACGTCAGTTGTGGAAATGTTTTTTCAGTTTTGCCATACACTTTTCTTCCTTCTCTCCTCTGACCCTCTCGTTCTCTCCCAACTAGTAACAATTTGATGAAGAGGTTATGCCTGAACCCGGGCTTGCATTTCTTCCATGGTTTGGTTCTGTTTTTGAGGTTTGAGGATGCCCATTAGCAATTTATTTTCTCTTCTGGGTTCTTTACTAGCAGCCAGCAGAGGCTGAAGATAATCAAATTCCAGGATCAGTATCAATTTTATGAACTCCAAATTTGGGGCTGGATAAGAACTTGAAATGTGAAGTCCTCATTGGGCTTCCTAATTCAAATCCCAACTAGTCTACTTCCTCTTTTCTATGCCCCAAGTTTAAAATTTGGGTATGCTCTCAGTGTCTGTACAGCAGATATTTAGGCAGACAGCTATCTGGAAGGCTGCAGCAAGAACTACCTGGTGATTGGTGGGACAGGAAACTGAGGAGGGGGCTAAAACTCCAGGTCTTCCCTTGGAGGCAGATGCACAGCTGGCCTGGCATGCTTTCTACCTGGCAACAGGAGCAGAGGGTGCAACCCAGGCTGCTTGCCGGCAGGTGGGATGTAGTAAGAGTGGACTGTGTACCATTGTGGTAGAGCATCTCCACTCATTAGATCCAGGACCTGGCCTTTCTGAGAATTCACGGGGCAGGGGGGTAGTGACCACATTAGTGGGTGGAGAGAAGCGAAGCATGGGCAGAAGTCCCCTCTTTTCTGAAAGAGTGAAGGTAAGCGGAATAAGCATTTCCTTCAACACTGAGATGTGTGACACGTGATTTCTCCAGGTAGTAATAGATGGTAAAACTCTTCTTTCTGGATAGGAAAAAGAACCAGAGAAACAGAGGTGCAAGAGGCAAAGTCTTCATGTGGCTGATGAGAGAACAGAACCTTGGTGACTTGCCCAAGGTCACATGTCTGCTTAGGAACTGCATCAAGAAACCCAGAAGTCCTTCCTTCTAGCACCGTGCCCCTTCCCTGAGAACATCCACATTCCTGCACAGGGTGTCAGCTTGCTCTTGATAGCCTCACATAATAGCTGAGATATCTTTGTTCAAGAGTTTTGATCAAGTGGCCTGAGGCAGTACACAGCTCATCTCATTCTCGATTCAAGGCTCATCTCATTCCCGATTCAATAGGCTGTGTCTGTTGACTGTCACCTTCTTCCCAGCAGCCTTTTGTTTTATACGAGGAACCCTAAGGGCACAGCTGGAAAATCAAAGAGCCGTCTTGGTAGGTGCCGTGCCACTCTGGACCCGAAGGGGACTGAGGAAGAAGCCTCATTACTCTTCTTCCTTATCCCCTCCTGCTTCGGGAAGTTTTAGTTTGAATTTCTATTTATTGTACAAATAATATGAGGACTATAAAGAAAAGATTTTTTTTTTTTTTAAATCACTCCAGAGAGGGATACAGGCAAAGCTCAGTCTTTGAATCAAAGAGGCCTAGATGCAAATTCCAGCTGTGCTGCTACATCAACTTATAACACTGAGCAATTGACTAAATTTCTTTGAACCAGTTTCTTCATCTCTGAGTGGCAATAATAACAACTTCCTGTTTGTGTGTGTGTTGAGGGGGGTGGGGGTGGTAAAGAAATAATTTATTATATAAGATCCTGGACATGTAAGTTTAATAAGTTTAGTTCCTTCTCACTCCCCTTCCTCAATGTAACTGTTAAATTTTGTTGTTCTCCTCAAGTTCTTATCCAGATGCAAAGATACTTTCACATATTGTAGATGTAATTTTGCTTCCTGTATTTTTCATCTGACATTATACCATCATCTCTTTTCCTCTGTTACTCTTAAGGTGAATGGCATAAAATTGCTGATACACAACTATTTTGAGCTAGAAAGAGCAATTTCATTATTCTACCTAATACATAGTTTTGAGAATCATCGTTGTAAAGGAACGAATAATATTCTTTGGAGTTGACGTACCATGATTTATGCAAGAACTTCTTATTGTCGACCATTTTGGTTATTTTTCATTTTTCCCTATTAAAAATAGTTCTGTAATAACAATCTTCACATATATAAATTATTTTCTTTCTTTGAATTATTTTTCTGGGATAGATTCCCAAAAGTAGCTCCGCTTTTATTTTGAAGCCCAAGGTACTGTATTCATTTCGCCCATATTAATCACTTCCACAATCTGTTCCTTAGGTCTGGCTGGGAGTTAAATTTGTTGACAGAACCAACTCAGAAAACAATGGGAATTCTAGAAACCAGAACCTGGTGCTTGTCACAGCTGAGGCAGAGGGGCAAAGAGCAAAGATATTGCAGGAATTCTTCTCTGGAGGCCTGTTAAATTTCAGCAAGAATTAGAAAAAAAGACATTTCATTCATATTGACCTGTGAAGGAAGTCAGGAAAAAAAAAATGCACAGAAAGGAAAATCTAGGAAGTCACTTACATGTCCATCAATGGACTAAATCTACATATAGCAATGTAAGAATTCTAAAAAAAGAATGAATTTAAAAAAATCAAGTCATAGTAGCACATGGTATACCATTTATGTAAGCTGAAAAACCGCACACAACAATATTTTGTATTTTTCATGGATATCAACACACACATTTAAAATATTCAAAATAAACTGGGAAGATACACATTAAGATTATGATCTCTTTTGCCTATGGAAAGTGGTAAGGGAGGAGATTTGAATTTTTCTGTACTATTTTTCAGTTTTTAAACAAAACTACAAAAACAAATATGACAAAAAAGTTAATAATATGTAAATGTTTGTTTATTATTATTGACTCTTTTCTGCATTTGTTAAATGTCACAAATCATCATCAGTGTCAACAACAACCACTCCAGAGCATCTAAAGATGAGAAGTAGCATGGGTGGCAGACTGGAGGGAAGGACCATCCCAACGGAAGCAGCAGCCCTCCAAGGCAGCCATGAATCAGCAGGCTAGTACAGTCCCCTTGCTGTGCTTTGTTAAGTCAGTTTTTCTTTCCACATTAAGTTAGCTCTATCCTGTTGTTGGCTTCTCAACATTTCCAAGTCTTTGGACAGCCAGTGTTTCCGAGAAATGCTGAAACCCCAACGCGATCTTGCCAGTCTTGTTTCAAATGGACCATGGAAGCTGACTCTCCTGGGAGGCTCTTCACTGGAGATTGCAAAAATTATTTGATGGGTCAGTTACTTATCTGATTCCAGAGCAAGTGCTGATAACTTGGACACTGACCAGTTACTGGTCCAGTTAATAAACAGGTTTTGATTCTTTCTTTTTGATAAGTGGAATAAGAAACTGCAAGGAAGGGAAGATTTGTGAAGGAGTAGATTTTTGATCTACAAAGGAACACAAAGTCAGATTAAGCATATAGAACACAATAACCAGGGAATAGAATGATCCCAGGTAGAGCTGAGTGTCAAGCACAGAGGTTAAGATGAAAAAGTCAATAGCTCCTGTTGTCATGAGCTGGATGATACTGTGGTAGGGTTCAGACTCCGCCTTTAGGAACAAGGCACGCAGTCCTCTAACTGCTAGGTGTGTTGGCTCCTGACTGCTCACACCTGAATCCCTCCTATGGAATTGCCAAAAGCAGTTGTCTTGCTCAAAGTTGTTTCCTTTCCCCAGGTACACCCCACATCCAAAGAGTGGTCTTAGTGGACATACAAAGACCTGATTTCTTTGCTTCAATTGAGACAATCTGATGATCACCCCAGGTCCAGAGCTCCCTATGAGATTGAATGAAGACTGTTAAAACTACATCACAAATCAACTTCTTACTTTTTTCTCTGCCTCGTCCTTTATCTCTTGTCCATCATCCTCCAGAGGTGTTGATCCCAAGCGTGGTAACTTTCTGAATGCACATTTCAGAATCTCAAAACATCATCATCATCATTAATAACAACAACAACAAAAACCTCAGAATCTCATGATCTATTTTCCAAGAAATCTGTTCTATAACACCTACCAATCTTGAAATCCAACCTTTTCTTATACTTTACTTATTGCCATTTAGATAGTGTAAATTAGTCTTATAAATTGACATCCCTGGTTCCCATCATCCCTAGTAGCCAATCAACTCCTGTGCTTGCGAGAAGAAGAATCAGATACAAGTCCTGATCTTGAGGAACTTGAAGTCCAGATTGAAAACCAAGATTTCAAGAAAAAAAATTAACTAACCTCCTTTCAATTAAAATAACAATATAAAATTCTAGCTGAAGGAATACCACAAATTTCTTTGCCTACTGAGTAGAACAGACATGCTCTGTGACTTCAAAAGAGTGAGAACATGTGGTGGGTTAGGGATGTTAGCAAAGAGATTGGAAAGATAGCAACAAATTTTTAAAGAATTAGGAAATTGACAAAGAATCAGAAAGTTTACACATTATCTGCAGATTTAATGATGAATTTGATGGTTGAGGGGAGAATGGAGGTAACTTCTTATTGGAGTTTGGATAGAAGCAGGAAATAGAGGCCTAGATGGAAGAATTGTCAGAAAAATGATGAGAAAAGTATGCTAGGAGACATAACTGAAAGCAGTTCAATTTCAGATTCTGAAGAATGTTGACTAGACTAAGGAGCTTGGTTTTGCCCTGAAAGCAATAAGGTAGGAATAGAGGTGGGGATGGAGACAGGGGGAACAGACAAGCACTGAATACTTAGAAGCAGGCTAGAGACAAGAGGGCAGCAGTGTTGGAAAAGGCTGACCTGGGGGAGGGTGTGCAGGATGTACCGGACGGGATGAACCCAGAGGTAGCCTGGGGCTTGTGCAGAGGCCCACCTAAAGGTATAAGGCACAGGATTAGGGTAGTAGGAAGCCAGTCACAGCACTGACCACTGAAAATTAGTGCAAGATGTTCAGTGCAACATATGTCACAATCATATCTGCCTCTCTGCTTTTGTTGCTGTTTTCCCAGTAACCTCCTCCTCTATTTGTTCATCTATATCCTACTTGTGCAACACTGCCCAGGACAAGTCATGCTTCCTTCATGAAGTGTTGTCTGCTCCTTCAGTTCACGGTGATCTCTCTCTCTTTGAACTTATAGACAACCTGTTTAATGATTTGTTCTAAGTTTAACCTAAGTTAGCACTGTCTTGCAAGATATTGTATTATAAATCTAGAAAAGTACTAGGATCTGACTTGGTACCTCTGTGCTGACTCTTAATTCTTAAGCAGTTGGTGAGCTTCTCTTCTTCACCATCATCCCTAAAATCTTCTTTTCATTAATCTTTTCATCTTCTGACTAACCAAAGACTTGTGTTTGGCACATAAGAGAGATAATTTAAATTCATTAAGCACTTACTGTATATTGAAACGCTGTTCTAAGTATTTTGCGTCTATAACTCTCTCTCACAGCAATCCTAAGAGGTAAGTCTTGTCATTATCCCCATTTTATAGATAGGAAAAGTGAGGTCCAAGAGGTCAAACAACTCTGAAATTTACACAGCTAGTGAATAATAGAGTCAGAGTTTCAAATTAGGCAACCTGATTCTGGAACACCAATTTAACTTCCACCTTATTCAATAAAGATCTCAAAAACGGTAGTTGGCGGATGTATGGATGCATGAGGAATGAGTTCAGCAAGTGACATGTCCGAGTCTTGCTGCACAGTGAGAGAAGAGGTCCTCAAATACTCTATGAATGTTTGCAAGGGAAGAAACTGCTACTGATTTCGGGTATTCCCATGGTGAATCTAACGTGGTATATATGAGCTGCTGCTGACCTCTTAGGCCCTGTCCGGTTCTTAAAGATTAAGAGATTGTAAAACCTGCTTGCAGAAGGGATATTGAGACTTTGGGAATGCTACAAAGTGTGATTGACTTAGGGGTGTATTTACATTTAAGGTGCTAATTCACAAACCCTTTAAAGTATTGTTCGTCTTCATCTGTAGCTTCAAATCCTCATAAGCCTCTCCAGATACTAGATAGGCCTGTAGGGTTTGGGATTCCTCTGGGGGTCAGTTAATTTAAAAAGACCGAGGCAAATGTCAGCCCGGGTGTTTATCATCAGCGCTCATCATTGTTTCTCACTTTCCTCTTTCTTATCAGAAGTCAAAAGCAACATGTAAGATATGTGACTATCAGAGGGTTATCGCTTGTTGCAAAGTGAAAAAGCACAGCTGAGTTCGGTTTAGCTTGATGGCCCCTCTGTTGAAATTCAGGATCTCTTATCTTTGCTTCCACTTCTCCTGTCTAGACACTTGACAATGATTTGCAGGAAATTGAGGCACTTACCCCTGCTGAGAAGCCAGAGCTAAAACATTTCTAAATATAATTTTACTGTGTATGTGTGCATGTGTTTAATGCGAGTTAATGTTAATTCAAAAAGAAAACACATTTTTTTTCTCTCTCTGGGAGTGGGATTAGCTGACCCCCACTCAGGCAGAACTATGTGATTTTTCAGTCTAGTCTTTCTAGACTAGTAAGCTTGTCTAGTCATTCAGGGCACAAAACACCAGGCTCTCTTCTCTGACAAAAGAAAATTGTAGGATCTAACATTCTTGTATTCAAACACCTTTTCTTTTATTTCCGTTCTTTTTATTTTCCTTCTCTCGTATAGATGGGGAAATTTTATTCTCTCAACACTCGATATCGGAATCTCTTATTTGAAACATTGGCTTTTGTTGAGAAAATGCTCTGATAAATTCACTTTAGGATCTCAGGGCCTTGGTATTATCATCTGTTATCCAAGTTCTGAAAGAGTGACAGAGAGGCTTTGCTACTAAACAGAGGAGAGAGGGACTGGAGATTTAGCTTTCCTGGGGGCAGCTAGAGGGGATGAGCCTTCAGGGTGAAGGCTGTTGGGGAAAGAGAAGGGTAATGACTTTCAAAGTTGCCAATTTTAAGGAAAAAAAAATGGAGAGAGAAGAAAAAGGCTGAAGGTAAATTTTAAGATTTTCTCTGCAAGATGATTAGTGTAAAGTACTTCCATTTCATTCCCCATCTCTCCTGTGAAACGTTCTGATTTCGGGGCTGGGGAAAAAAAGGGGAGCTAAGTCATATGTCCATGTTGATGACCAAAAATGCTTCCCTAGATTCAAGAGCCAGAGTGTGGAGTGGGGGAAGCAGCTGCTTGGACCATGTTTTAGGGCTGTTTAAAGGATTGATTTTTACACAATGTACCCAACTGGCCTCAGAGTTGATCTGATTCAGTTGAGATATTTGGAGCCTCAATGACATTAGCTTTCATTCCATAACACACTCAGGAAGGAGAAATTAAGGGCAAGCCAGCCATTTGTAAAATATAAATGACACATTCCACATACAGTTTTATCTTGTGCAAATTGGTAAGTATATTAGTTTGTTAGGGTTACCACAACAAATACTACAAACTGGCTTAAACAACAGAAATGTACTTCCTCACACCCCTGGAGGCTAGACATCCAAAATCAAGGTGTTGGCAAGGTTGACTTTATTCTGAGGCCTCTTTCCTTGGCCATCTCCTCCCTTTTCTTGATGTGGTCTTTCCCCGGTCTGTTTTCTCTGTGTCCTAATCACCTCTTCTTATAAGGACACTAAGTTCTATAGGAATAGGGCCCACCCACGTGACCTCATTTTACCTTAATTACTCAGTTAAAGGGTCTATCTCCAAATACAGTCACATTCAGAGGTACTGAGGGTGACAATGAACATACGAATATTGGCGGGGACATAATTCAGCCCCTATCAGTAAGGCATCTGCAGTTTGGGCAAATTTTTACACACATATACACACATTTAAATGCACTGTCTACATTTGAAGACATACATGTTTTTAGCTGTTGCATTAAAAAGACACATACATCTTCATGAAGCTTGAAGGAGCTCTGCCATTGCTGGAGGCATAGTGGTGGGGGACATCCAGTAAATTCTACCTAACATAGCACAGTGTAGCCCACTAGGAATGTCTCCTCTTTTGCAGCACTCTTTACTGTCACACTGGGGCTTCTTTCCCCATGTGTGTAAAATCCAAATGGTGCTACTTTAAGTAATGCTACACTTGTGAAACTCAGACCATGACCTTGTCTCCTGCAGGAGCCAATGCTTTTTTTGTTTGTTTCAACCCAGTTCCCAGATTTCCTTAGTGTTTCTACAATTGCTGAAGCAGGACACTTATTCTAGTACCTATCAGTGAAATTAGCAAGTCCTTTAAATCTCCAGCTTCCCATCTTGCTTTTCTAAGAAACCCATCAACCGTGACTGTGCCTCAAGATGTTCCGTTTATAGCTAGAGATGAAGTTAGCCGTAGTGTGGCATACTTTCTGTCAGAGTTCAGATTTGATTTGGATGCCTCTTTTTGTGGCCATGTGCTTGAGAAAGAGAGAACCCTGCTCTTGGGGAGCCTGTGTGAATCCTGATTTGCTTAAAGTCGTTGTGATACTTTCCATTCTTCTTACTAGTGATTAACTGGACCATGGAACCTTAGAGAAAGTCTGGTGGGTGGCTTCTGGAAAGGAGAAGCACACGGGAGACAGCACCCCTTCTCTTTATTACTGGTCCTCTTTTGGTCTGCATTTGGTACTTGGCATTGTTGAAGACCCTTGTGACAACGAAGGGCCTCTACCCACCTCGATATAATGGTATCTATTTCATAAGAGTGTTGAGAGGACCATCTAAATTAATGATTGTAAAACCTTTAGAATTGTCTGGAATATAGCAGGCATTCAACAAGTATTATTATGAAAACAAGGGATAATATTATCAGCTATGTTGAAGATAGATAGCATGGTTGACTGAGGGAAATCACCTCCTATGATGATATTGCTGCGTTGCTGAATTAACCCTAACCTAGCCTTGCAGTTGCCTGGCCACTGGATATCTTGTTTTGTGAGATAATACATACCCTCCTTATTGATGATGATACTTTTAGTTGAGGCTTATGTTACTTGCAGCAAAAATCATCCTTACTGTTAACATAGTTACTGACATCAATAGACTGTTTTGAGTAGAGACATGATATCCATAGACGCTTCCATTGTTGCCAGTGTTACTAACCGTGCTTGAGAAATTAGCCATTTGTTAAAGGTTAACCATATGAAGGGAAGTATTTTTAGTCTCCCAAGTTAATCAAGCCAGGTAGTCTGGGATTTCAAAAGCAATTGGCTGGTTGCTCACACCTTTAATCTCAACACTTTGAGAGGCCAAGGTGGGAGGATCATCTGAGCCCAGGAGTTCAAGACCAGTCTAGGCAACTTAGTGAGACCCTGTCTCTACAAAAAATTAAAAAATTAGCTAGGCATGGTGGTGCATGCCTATGGTCCCAGCTACTTGGGAGGCTGAGGTGGGAGGACCACTTAACCTGAAGAGGTTGAGGCTGCAGAGGTCGAGGTGTGGTTGTGTCACGTCACTTCAGCCTGGGCAACAGAATGAGACCTTGTGTTCCCCCCCACCAAAAAAAAAAAAAGCAATAAAGTCTGTATTTCTTGAAGGCTGTAATAGTGTACTAAAAAGGGCATGAAATTTGTAGTCTAAAATAAATAGGTTTAAGTACCTAATATGGCACTTACTGGTCTGTAACATTGGGCAATTTAATTAATGTGTATGTGTCTCAGTTTCTTTATCTGTAAGATGGAAATAAATAATCCTCATGTACCAAGGTTAGTGAGAGGACTACATAAAATTACACATGTAGTATAATATTGAGGTTTTCCTACGTACCTCCAGTCACTTTGTTAGAATAGACATTTTTTTCCCATTCATGAATCTGCGTAAAACTGTATTAAATATTTTATCAAAGCAGGGTTCCATTTTACCCATAGAAGTTTCAACTACCCTGAATGAAATTCTTGACATTAGGGCTCTTGAGCATTGGAGTGAAACCAGTTATAGAAGAGCCTCTTTGTATTTTATTGCAATTTGTGACATATTTGGAAATGGACATTTGGTTTTCAATGATGTGCTGAGAAATGAATTTTCCTCCCACTTGACACGAGTGCCTTAAAATTGTCTCTCTAGTTTTGCTGTATCAGAAAGGCACTTATTTGATTTCAACATCCGTGAGAATGCTGCCTACTAAAAGGCTGTGGATCAGAACAATTGGGATTGAACAAGGTCCTGGTCAGGCTAAAGGAATGCTTGCCAAATACAGCTTACCTGGGAAAAACGTGTGTGAGGACTGGCTCACTGTCAAACACTCACGTAACTGCTGCGTTGTGAGTTCAGGTGAAGTGAGTGACAATGTTTCCATTAGGTTAGCCATTATTCCTTAAAATACTTTATAAATGAATTCTGATTTCATGTTCTTCTGTTTAGGCAGAAAACAGTATGCTTTTCTTATATGCTCATAATGAAGTTTCCTTTTTATACCTTAGATACCAGAAGTCCCAGTGTTAGAATTTCCCAGTTAAAATTTCAATAGCAAATACATGGAATCAACCTCAATGCCCATCAATGGTAGACCAGATAAAGACAATGTGGCACATATATGCCATGGAATACTATGCAGCCATAAAAAAGAATGTGATCATGTCGTTTGTGCAACATGGATGGAACTGGAGGCCATTATCTTAAGCAAACTAACATAGGAACAGAAAACTGAATACTGCATGTTCTCACTTATAAGTGGGGGCCAAACACTGAGTACACATGGATTACAAAGGAGAGAACAACAGACACAGGAATCTACTTGAGGGTGGAGGCTAAAGGGTAGAAGGAGGGGGAGGATTTAAAAAATTACCTACTAGGTACTATGTTTATTATCTGGTTGATGAAATAATCTGTACACCAAACCCCTATGATATACAATTTACTGATATAACAAGTCTGCATATGGACTCCTGAACCTAAAATGAAATAAAAGGCAGCTCTTTAAAAAAATGTATTTAATAGTGGTAAGCAGCTTCAAGAAAGGGTTATGAGCAAATTGTATTTCCCTTCTCCACCATTACATGGATCTTAATCAAATGTCCTTAAAACAGTCAGTGTATACTTTATGGTGAGTCACCTCAAATCTTCTTCTGGAAGTAGATATTATTTGTGCATTTATTCACTCACCCAACTACCCAACAAATATTTATGGGTGTACATTATGTACTGTGCTATATGAAGAAAAATCAGAAGTAAATAAGACCCTCTGCCTCCATTTTCATGATTCTCATAATCCACTGGATATTAAATAATATTACAGATAATTTTTTAAATTACCACAAAAGAAGAAGGTACTATGAGAATGCGAAATAGGATTTATGGGAATACATGGTCTTCACACACACATTCTCTATCAAGGCTTCTAGTACTCCGTGAATCTGAGTTGTAGATATCACTGAGCTCTTTGGCTGATATGTATAGACACAGATGGAAGGAGATGCTTTACACATTAAGAATTGGAATCTGGCCAGGCATGGAGGCTCACTCCTGTGATCCCAGCACTTTGGGAGGTCAAGGAGGGAAAACTGCTTGAGCCCCGGAGTTGAAGACTAGCCTGGGCAACATAGCAAGACCCCATTTCCGTAAGATTTTTTTAAAAAAGAATTGTATCCTGATCATTATTTGGCATTTTAAAAAATTTATTTATGTTTATTTTATGACCATCATCAACAAATACAATCTTTGAAACCCCAAAACCGTAATATATACTTGAAAAAAATTTAGTTGGGGCCAGGCACGGTGGCTCACGCCTGTAATCCCAGCACTTTGGGAGGCCAAGGCCGGCAGATCACGAGGTCAGGAGATCGAGACCATCCTGGCTAACACGGTGAAACCCCATCTCTACTAAAAATACAAAAAATTAGCTGGGCGTGGTGGTGGGCACCTGTAATCCCAGCTACTTGGGAGGCTGAGGCAGGAGAATGGTGTGAACCTGGGAGGTGGAGCTTGAAGTGAGCCGAGATGGCGCCTCTGCACTCCAATCTGGGTGACAGAGCGAGACTCCGTGTCAAAAAAAAAAAAAAAAAAAAATTAGTTTGCATACATTTTCTAAACACCTGGGTTCTGCTGTTGTGATCCCTTTTCCCTTTATCTGCTAATAACTTGGAATGAAATATAAGTTCCCAGCAGGAGGGTTCCACATCTTCCTCCATCATTTTGCAGCATATAGTGCACCCAGTATGTGAGCTTGTTTCAAATAGGCATTTTGATCATTTTATTTTGAGATATATTTTCTCTACTAAGTCTTTGGAGACATGGTGGGCAGAAATCACAGCCAAGCGTGTATGTTGACAGAGGCATAGGGAAAATTATCCAAGAATTTAGAAATGTAAAATTTCAGAATTGGAAGGACCGAAAACGTTATCAAGACCCAACCCCTCATTTGCGTCTGGGGAAACTGTGTCTAGATAGGAGAAGTGACATAACCAAGAACACATTCTCTCTCAGGGTACTGCTTATATCGTATTCCTGGAAGACTCTAAATTTCTTATCACTTATGATCATTTTTACTGAAGTTGTTGAACTGACAAAGGGGTGACGGCAAAGGCATTCCAATAATATTAGGCCATGAAGAAGGTTGCATTTGATTGCAGTATTTAACTTCTTTTCTGAGCAGCGTCTTACTCTTTATCCATATATAAATCAGCATGCAATAGATTGAGTATAAAATGTAAAAAATGAAGGTTTGTACAAGGAAATACATTTATAGGAAAAGCTTAAGGAATCACTTTATGTTTTGGTGTCATCTGGATACACATGGTTAGAGCACAATTTATGTGAAGAAAATAAAATGTGACATTGTTAGTTTTGAGGAAGGATGTGCCCTCTAAATCCGAGACAGTGAACTGATTATTACTTTTTCAAAAAAGACCTATTTAGCCTGACCGAGAAACCTGCTGTTTCTTGCTACCCTTTGCAAAATTGCTGTTTAAATGTAGCCTAATAGAAAATTTCATTGTTTTGCATCAAGAATTTCTGTGGCCTTTAGCTAACAGAAAGTCAAGGTCATAAAACGCTTGCAGAACCTACTTTGAAATAACTTAAGTTTCTGAGGCACAATGGCTGCCTAAGATGTCCTTTCAGGTGGTTTTGTCATTTTTTATTGAAAGGAGAAAAATGGGGCACCATGATATGAAATTTGCACCAGATGGTTATTTTGGATGGGAATTTTAAAGCAGTGGTTCTCAATCCTGGCTGAACATTCCAATAATCTAGGGATCCTTTAAAATACTGTAAGTTCCAGACCTTCTGATTTAACTGGTCAGGGGTGAGATAGGGTCAGAATTATAATGGACACAAGCTTTACGTACCTTCTAAGCTTCCCTTGATCTCTCCCATCTTTCTGAAGGCTCTTCCTGGCTCTCTGACCATGTCCTACTGCTTCTGTCTTTGCTGACCCTTACTGACCACTCCCCCCACCCCCTCCAACCCCCACCTCCCAAGAGTTGGCTGGAGCTCAAGTCAAAATCCTAGGATCACAGCTCAAGACCCATATTCTGAGCTCATGGTACCCCAAGTCATGTCTCTTTTGATGTAGATTTTGATAAATGTCCTGCTTCAAGACAGGGGATCTGACTTTCTGAGAGCAGCCATTAGCTAGATGAGGCAGGGAGCAGCTCACGTTGACTGAAGAGAAAGTGGGGACAGGAGAGAACTGGGTGATAGATTACCCTCTCTTTCTCTTCTGTGGACTGTTCCAAGGTGTGGCTTCTCCTTGCATATATCTGGAGAAGTCCTGTTGAGCAAATGCTGTGTCTCTGCTCTGTCTCTTCAGTACTTTTTATGAAGTGTTGGCCAGAAAGAAATACCCCATAACAAAACTTAGCATCTTTCCTGGCCCACGTATTTCCTTATCTTTATTATATTTGGCTTATGCCACCCAAATAAAGTGTCAGCATTTTAATCCTTGCCTCAGGGTTGCTTCCCACAGTACCTGAGTTAAGATAGATTTTTCCTTTATTCCCATATATATATATATTCCCCAATATATTTCCTTTATTCCCATATATGTGTGTGTATATATATATATTCTACAATGTAGCCAGAATTGAGAAACACTGCTTCTGAAAAACACCTGAACTCCCATTTCTTTAACATCACATACAACAAATTTTTCTTGCTGTCATTTTATTTACCTTTCAAAACGAGTATAGAATAAAACTCTCTTTTTTCCCATTCCCCTTTCTGACCATTTCGTATCCATTCACTTGCTCAGGGTTCCAGAGTTAACCACAGTAAACAGTTCAATGTGCTGCCTTGCAAAGATGCATTTCATACATAGATATAGAATCTCAAGGTTCTTTTATGTTTTGCATGAGCATGATCATCTATCTATCTTGCTTTGTATTGGCTTTTGTTATTTAGCAATGTCTCTCAGAGATTGTATATTACAAAGGGCTTCTTTATTCTTTTCAGTGTCACAGATATTTCATAATGTGGATGCACCGGAAATAATTTCCTCTTAACCTTACTACTAGAGATTTAGATTACCTGCAACTTTTTGACGTTAAAAACAATGCTGACATGAACATCCTTTTTTTTTTTTTTTTTTTGAGATGGAGTCTCGCTCTGCCACCCAGGCTGGAGTGCAGTGGCTGGATCTCAGCTCACTGCAAGCTCTGCTTCCCGGGTTTACGCCATTCTCCTGCCTCAGCCTCCCGAGTAGCTGGGACTACAGGCGCCTGCCACCTCGCCCGGCTAGTTGTTTTGTATTTTTTAGTAGAGACGGGACATGAACATCTTTACATGTGTATCTTCGTACACATATGAAAGTGGTTCTCAAGGGCAGATAGCTAGAACTGGAATTGTTAGGTTGAAAGGCATATACTCCCATTAGGTTTTGACAGACACTTCAAAAATTCCCTTTAAAAATGGTGCCCCAAATTATATTCCTACTAACAGTATATGAGAATTATTATTTCTCCATGCCTTTTGCCAGTACTAGATATTATCCATTTTAAAGCTTGTCAATTTGGGCAAATGATGCTAGCCCGTAGTTGCTTTAATGTATTAAACATCATTTTAGAACCTTTATTTTAAGCCATTTTTGGCCTTATATCTCCAGTTTGGAAGAATCTATTAAACTTTGTTAGACTAGGATGTGAGTACCATGTAGCTGCTGAGAAGTTGGACTGTTCTTTATAACTAATAGTCTTCTAAGCCAGGCCTGATTACTTCACACTCTCTATAATGCTGGGTCTTGGAATTTGGAGGGCTGAGCCATTCCAGCTCTTCTCTGAGAGGAACCAGACCTGGGCACCAGACAAGATGATTGAAAAGACTTTCTAATATTTGGGTTACTGAAAGAAGCCTTCACACCTGCCCGGCCTGCTCGCCAAATCCCCTGTTGATTCTAGCTCCACCCAGTCAGTTTGAACAGAAGCAGAACATGCTGAGAACTTTCCCCAAAGACAGACAGACATGCTCTGCCAGGGCGTTTGTGTCCAGAGGAGCTGGGCCAAGATTTCCCTGGCAAACAAGCTTTAGGCAAAGCTGAATTAGATTTGCCATTGTGGAGCAGCCCAGCTCCTCAGTGTGATGGGAGTAGGATTGTTACATGAATAGGGAAAGTGTGGTGAAATTAGGCTTATGACCAGCTGTGGCTGCAGACCTCAAGCCTGCCCTGCATCGCCCCTTCTTGCATAGATAATCAATACTCGTGGGCACTACCTTTCCCCGGGAGAGTCATGGTCCTTATACTTGGGATGCACCTGGTCTCTTAAGAAAGCCATGGTCCTTGCTCCTAAAGTCTTTCCAAACTACCGAGAAAATGGGCATTGTTATGTCTAGTTGGAATTTATAATATGATTGATGAGATGAAATGTCTTTGCCTAAAATGACTCAAAAACACTTTAAAAAGCAATGTATAATGCATTTGGTATAAGCATATTCAGCACAGAAGGGAGCAATAAAAGTGGTTAATTTGGACATGGTTCTAAGCAGCAATGTTTATCATGTGGGAGCCCAGAAAGTTGGCTTCCTTCCATTCTTTACACTTAATTTTCTATCCTTGCTTATTCTGAGGTATCTCCTTTGCAGTGTCCAGAGACAGGAAGTCAGACAGTGCCCTACACTGGATCTCCTTTCTAATCCATCCTTTCAGGAACAAGGCAGATCCTGTTCAGTGTGATAGAGTTTCAGTTAAATTATTTCTCTCTCCTCTCTCTGACAGTTTCCCTTGTATGGAGGATTTAATTTAATTCAACATATTCATTGAGAAGCTCTTTAGTTCAGGAGTTGTGCTAGGTGCTAAAAAAATGATACAAACATAAGCTCTACTAACAATCTAAAGACAAAAAAAACCATAAAAAATAGCTGCAAATAGTGTGATGAAAGCTACAGGGAGGTTTAAATACAGGGATGGTAGAAACTTGTAGGAGGGGGCTATTTATTTTCTACATATTGAGTTCAAGCAGCTTATGGGAATCTAGAAAAATATGACTAGTAAGTCATTGAATAAATAGGTCTAGGAATTAAGATAGACTGAGATGATAATGGAAATTTGAGATTCAACATATGGGTTTGCTTGAAACTTTGGAATAAGATCTCTCGGGGAGAAAGAGATGAGGTGAGGAATAGTTGCATGGAAAACATGAAGTTTTAAAGAGTGAACAGAAGCAATACCCATGAAAAACTGAGGAGGCACATCCTAATTGAAATCCTATAATCGGGAACATCCATGTTCACTTAATGGAGGATAAATGTGACCAAATTTGCCCTCCCACGTGAAACAACAGCATAAACAAAACAGAAAAATATTATAAAACAAAATTTAAAGACACTGAGTATTAGGCAAGAAAGGATGATGATGCATGTAGGGATAGAAAACAAATGAAGCAAATCCTAAAATTGCACCAAGTTCCTGCCTTGAGAAAGTTTCTAGGGCTTCAGCCCAGAGGAGGGACCTCTGGAGACCCTGGCAGTGCCTCTGGAGTCTATGAGTTCAATAGATGGAGTGGAGAATCTGGGAGATGAGGCGGCTAGGATTCACAGGACAGAATTACCAGAGGGAGAGAACTGCACAGAAAAAGAACTTCAGAGGGTGCCCCTTGAGTATTCAGAAGGACACTAATCAATGCATGCAAGAAAACTACCCCCAAACCAAGGAAAAATTCACCTGACACCAGGGCTTATATATACAGGGCTGGAAGTAGTGTCAGGACTACCAACCAGAGTGAAAACCTCATACTTAATTGTGTATTAACATGAGGGAGAGTACTCAGAAGGAGTTTATCTAGTAGTATTGTAAATTAGCCCTACAATCAATGGTGATCTGTTTTCACCTAATACATATTTTTTCAATTCTTTAATTATTTTTAGTTTTGATACAGGCATGCAATGTGTAATAATCAGATCATGTAAAGTGAGATGGTCATCCCCTTAAGTATTTATCCTTTGTGTTACAAACAATCCAATTATACTCTTTTAGTTATTTTTCAAAGTACAATTAAATTATTATTGACTATAGTCACCTTGTTGTGCTATCAAATGCTAGGTCTTATTCATTTTTTCTACAATTTTTTGTACCCATTAACCATCCCCACCTCCAACCCCTTACTACTCTTCCCAGCCTCTGGTAACCATCCTTCTGCCCTCTATCTCCATGAGTTCTATTGTTTTGATTTTTAGATCCCACAAATAAGTATGAACATACAATGTTGGTCTTTCTGTGCCTGGCTTATTTCACTTAACATAATGACTTCCAGTCCCATCCATGTTGTTGCAAATTACAGGATCTCATTCTTTTTTATGGCTGAATAGTATTCTATTGTGTTTAAGTACCATATTTTCTGTGTCCATTCATCTGTTGATGAACACTTATGTTGTTTCCAAATCTTGGCTATTGTGAACAGCGGTGCAACAAACATAAGACTGCAGATATCACTTCAATATACTGATTTAGTTTCTTTTAGATTTATACCCAGCAGTGAGATTGCTGTGTCATACAGTAGCTCTGTTTTTAGTTTTTTGAGGAACTTCCAAACTGCTATCCATAGTGGTTGTAATAATTTACATTACCACTAACAGTGTATGAGGTTTCCCTTTTCTCCACGTCCTTGCTAGTATTTGTTATTGCCTTTTTAATAAAAGCCATTTTAACTGGGGTGACATGATATCTCATTGTAGTTTTGATTTGCATTTCTGTGATGATCAGTGATGTTGAGCCTGTTTGCCATTTGTGTGTATTCTTTTGAGAAATGTCTATTTAAATCTTTTGCTCATTTTTAAATTGGATTATTAGATGTTTTCCTATGGAGCTGTTTGAGCTCCTTGTATATTCTGATTATTAATCCTTTGTCAGATGAGTAGCTTGCAAATACTCTCTCTCATTTTCTGGGTTATCTCTTCACTTTGTTGTTCACTTCATTTTATGTATTTATTTTTATTTTTTCTTTTTGAGATGGAGTTTCGCTCTTGTTCTCCAGGCTGGAGTGCAATGGCACGATCTTGGCTCACTGCAACCTTTTCCCCACTGGGTTCAAGTGATTCTCCTGCCTCAGCCTCCCAAGCAGCTGGGATTACACTACCACACCCGGCTAATTTTTGTATTTTTAGTAGAGATGGGGCTTCGCCATGTTGGCCAGGCTGGTCTTGAATTCCCGACCTCAAGTTCATTTGGTGAGGTCATGTTTTCTTGGGTAATGCTGATGCTTGTAGATGTTCTTCAGTGTCTGGGCATTGAAGAGTTAGGTATTTATTGTAGTTTTCTCATTCTGGGCTTATTTGTATGTGTTCTCCTTGGGAACACTTTCCATATATTCAAAAGGACTTGGCTGATGTGATCTAAACTGTATCTGTTTTAGGGGGAACCCCAAGCCCAGTAATGCAATGGCTCTTGCAGACTTGTAGAGTTACTGCATGATGGTCTTGGACAAAATCCAGAAGGATTATCTGGATTATCAGGCAGAGACTCTTGTACTCTTCCCTTACTTTCTCCCCAGTAAATGGTGGCTCTGTTCTGAGCCACCAGGAGCTGGGTGTGGTATGACAGAAGCACCCCTGTGGCCACAACCACTAGGACTGTGCTGGATCAGATCTGGAGCTAGCCACAGCACTGGGTCTCACCCAAGCCCTGCTATAACCATGCACTGGCTATAGCCTATGTTCACTCAAGGCCTTGGAGCTCTGCAGTCAGCAGGTGGCAAAGCCAGGCAGGCCTGTGTCCTTCCTTTGAGAATAGTGAGTTCCCCCAGGCCCTGGGCATGTCCAGAGGTGCTGTCTGTGAGCCAGGGACTAGAGTCAAAACCCTTAGAAGTCTGTCTGGTGTTCTATTATATTGTGGCTAAGCTGGCACTCAAACCACAAGATATAGTCCTTTCCACTCTTCCCTCCCCTTTCCAAAGCCTGAGGAGCCTCATCCTGTGGCCATTGCCACCCCAGGCCAATGTGGAGTCCTGCCAGACTGTGACCAGTGTTCCTGTAAGGCCCAATGGCTCTTCAGTCAGCTGTGGTGAAGGCTGCCTGGCCTGAGACTCACCCTTTAGAGTAGTGGGCTGCCTTCTGGCCCAGGGAAAGTCCAGAAATTCCATCCAAGAGCCAAGTCCTGGAATTGGGTACCCCTAGAGCCACTTGTTGCTCTGAGCTCTGTGGCTTTGCTGGTACTTGAAGCCAGCAAGTCTGAGAGTCTTACCCAAGGCCCTAGATACAGTATCTGGGCATTGCTGCTGGTTATTCAGGGCCCACAGGCCTTCAATTAGCAGGTGATGAATGCTGCCGGGGCTGTGTCCTTTCCTTTGAGGCAACAGGTTCCCTTTTGGCCCAAAATGTGTCTAGAAATGTCATCTAGGAGCTAGGGCCTGGAAAGAGGGCCTCACAACTCAACTAGTGTCCTATCCTGCCGTGACTGAGCCAGTATCCAAGATGTAAGATAAAGTCCTTCCCACTCTTCCCTATTCTCACCTCAAGCAAAAGAGAGAGCTCTCTATTGGAGCTACAAGCTGGGATTAGGGGTGAGGTGATGCCAGTACTCCCTTAGCCGCCCCAGCTGGTGCCTCAGTATGTCACATGCCCCCCTCAGTCCACTGTCTCTGGGCCCCGTTCAGCACTAGTCCTGGCCTAAGGGTTGCAGTCCTTAAGGCCTAGATTGCCTTGAGGGTGGGCATCGGCTCAGCTGAGTTTGGTCCGGTTTTCCTTTCTGCTCTAACAGGACAGCCCTGATTTCAATGATCACAATCGTTGTGTTTTCCCTCCCCCTGGGGACGAGAGAAGCTTCCTGTACCATGTTGCTGGGGGTGGGGAGGGGTGGCATTGGCAATTTAAGATTCTTTTTTATACCTCTTCAGTGCCTCTTTCAGAAATACGAAATTAGAACCAGGTACTGGGGTACTGTGAGTACTCACCTGATATTTGGTTCTTATGAAGGTGCTTTTTTTTGTGTGTAGATAGTTGTTAACTTGGTGTCCTTGTAGGAAGGACAATCAGTGGCGCCTTCTATTCCACCATCTTGCCCTGCCTCCTGAGCCTTCACCTAATAAATCTTAAAACCAAGATTAAAAGGATCAAACTCTCTTCAATTAACCTAAGAATTTCACAGAACAAAGCTCAAGAGTATTTATAGGAATACAAAAATATCCAATGCCCGTAAGGTTAAATTCTCAGTGTTTTATATTCAACCAAAATTACCAGCTAACCAATTGAAACTGCTTCAGAAATGACATAGATGATAACAATAGTAGACAAGGACATTAAAACATTGTTATAACTGTATCCTGTACGTTCACAAATCTAGAGGTAAGATTGAACACATCAGTTAGTCATAGAAGATATTTTTAAAAGCCAACTCAGATGTTTAGAGATAAACACTACAGTGTCTGAGATGAAAATACAATGCATAGGATTAATGTCACATTAGACATTGTAGAAGAACTCAAAGACACAGCAATAGAAATTATCTAAAATGAAACACTAGGGAAAAAAGAATTTTAAAAATAAAGGGAATATCAGTGAGCTGTGGAAAAAGTATAACAAGCCAGCATACATGTACTTCAAGTCTCTGAAGGAGAACAGGAAATATCTTTTTAAGAGTTAATTAGTGGCCAAAACTTTTTGAATTTTGATGAAAACTATAAACCCAATGAACTCAAATATAAAGGTACGCAAAAAATGGTATCTAAGCACAACATAATTAAATTGCTCAAAACTGATAATAAAAATGCTAAAAGAAGCTAGAGAAAAGCACATTATATACAGAGAGACATAAATAAGGATGACAACAGGTTTCTTAGTTAAAAATGTAATAATGAAGACAGTAGGATAATCTCTCTAAGCACTGAAAGAAAAAACAAAAACTTTTAAAGCCATAATTATTTACCCAATAAAAATATCTTTCAAAACTAAAGATATAATGAAGACCTTTTCAAACATGTAAGAACTGAAAGAATTCATCAACAGAATACCTGCACTACAGGAAATTTTAAAGAAAATAACTTAGGATAAAAATGATACCAGATGGAAATTTTTGCACAAAGACATGAGAAGAATCAGATATAGATTCTAATGGGTAATTATATACAGTTTTTCATACTAAGTAAATGTCACTTAAAAAATGTATTCTTTAAACAATGATAATAGCTATGTATTCTTGAATTTATTACATAGCTATAGGTAAAATGTATGACCGAAATGGAAAAAGCCTGTAAGAACAGAAAGAAGTATACTATTGTAAAGTCTTATGCATAAAGAATTATAATGTCAATTTAAGGTAGACTATAATAAATGAAACCTATATGTTATAACCCTAAAGCAACAGATAATTAAGAAAAGAGTTATAGCTAATAAGCCAACAAAAAATAAAAATGAAACAAATGCAAATTATAAAAATATTTATTCTGAAAGAAGTATAAAGAAAAGGAAAAGGGGAACAAGGAACAAGTTAAACAAATATAATAAAAAACAAGTAGCAAGATGACAGACTTAAGCCTAGCTGTATCACTAACCCCATTAAATGTAAATGATCTAAACACACCATTTAAAAAGCAGAGATTTTTAGATTCAGTAAAAGACAACTACATGCTGTCTATAAGAAACATACTTTAACTATAAAGACAAAAATGCCTTAAAAGTAAAGGAATAGGAAAGATATACCATGCTAACACTAGTCAAAAGAAAGAGTGACTATATTATTGTTAGACAAAGTAGAATTCAGAGAAGATAATTTTACCAGAGATAAAATGGTCATTTTATAATGATAAAGGGGCCAATAATTTAGAAGCTATAACAATTCTCAGGGTATATACCTGTAATAATAGAACTTCAAAATATATGAAGCTAGCTGGGTACAGTGGCTCACACCTGTAGTCCCAGCACTTTGGGAGGCCAAGACAGGCATATCACTTGAGGTCAGAAGTTCAAGGCCAGCCTGGCCAACATGGTGAAATGCCATCTCTACTAAAATTACAAAAATTAGCCAGGTGTGGCAGTGCATGCCTATAGTCCCAGCTACTTGGGAGGCTGAGGCAGTAGAATCACTTGAAACTTGGAGGCAGAGGTTGCAGTGAGCCAAGATCATGCCGCTGTACTCCAGCCTGGGAGTGAGACTCTGTCTCAAGAAAAAAAAAAAAAAAAAAAATGCATGAAGCAAAACTGGTAAAAAAAAATACTAGGAAAAAAAAAATGTCCCAATTACACTGAGAAAAACCACTCAATCTCAATAATTTAGACTTGAATAACACTATAAACCAACTTGTCCTAATTGACATTTATGGAACACTCCACTCAACAACAGCACAATGTATATTCTTTTCAAGTGTTCACAGAACATTTATGAAGCTAGGCCATATTCTAGGCTATAAAACAAGTCAATAAATTTAAAAGCATTCAAATCATATGTAGTATGTTCTTTGACTACAGTGAAATTAAATTAGTTACCAATAATCAAAAGATAAGTGAAAAATCACCAAATATTTAGAAACTAAATAGCACTATTCTAAATAACCTATGAGACAAAGAAGAAATAAAAGGAAAAATTAAAATGTATTTTGAACTGAAGGAAAATGAAAACACAACATAGCGTTTGTGGGATGCATTAAAAGGAGTATTTAGGAGAAAATTTATAGCAACAAATTACTACATTAGAAAAGAAAAAAGTCTCAAATCAGTGCATTCAGCTTCTCCCATTAGAGACCTGAAAAATAAGAACAAGTTAAAACCAAAGTAAGGAAAGAAAGGAAATAATAAGGATTCAAGCAGAAATCAGTGAAATAAATAATAAATGGAATAAACAATGGAGAAAATAAATGAAAACAAATTTTTTTGAGATCAATAAAATCGATAAATTGTAGCCAAATTGCTCAGGGAAAAAAAAATCACAAATTACCAAATATCAGGAACCACTGAGGTAACATTACTATAGATCCTACAGATATTCAAAAGATTATAAAAGGGATATGATGAACAACATTATGCTGTACATTGAATGACCTAGAAGACTTGGACAACTTTTATTAAAAGACTCAAACTACCAAAGTAGTTTCAATCAAGAAGCAATGGATAACCTTAATATCTGAAATATATTTAGAAAATAGAATTTGTAATTTAAAAATTTCCCATAATGAAGCCATCCAAACCCAGATGACTTTATTGATGAATTCTACCCAACATTTCAGGAAGAAAAATAATTACAGTTCTACACAAACTTTTCAAGAAAATTAAAGGGGAGGGAATATTTCCCTACTAACTCTTTGCTGCCATTCCTACCCTGACCCTAGAGTAAGATACAGACATCATAAGAAAAGAAAACTAAAGCTTGATAAGTTCAACTTCATCAACATTAAAAAAGTCTGCTGTTAACAGAATGAAAAGACAAGCCAAAAGCTGGGAGAAAATATTTACAAAGCATGTATTTGATAAGTTACCTGTATTTAGATCATAGAACTCTCATAACTCAAAAATAAGAAAAAAAATCATCCCATTTAAAAAAATGGGTATAGATTTGAAAGGACATTTCATCACAGAAGATATCCAAATGGCAAATAAGAACATGAATAAAATGCTCAATATTATTAATCATGAGAGAAATGCAAATTAAACCCATAACGATATACCCCTATTAGAATGACTAAAATTAAGAAGACTAAGCCTTTTTAAGTGTTGCCAAGAATGTAGAGGAACTGGAACTGTCACGCACTCTTGTTGCAAAATGCGAAATGCTACAATCACTTCAGGAAAACATTTGGCGTGTTCTTAAAAAATCAAATATATGACTTAAATATTAAGCTATTTTATTCCTAAGATATTCCCCAAGACATAAAAGCATATGTTCGTATAAAGACCTGAACATGAATGTTCATAGCAGCTTCATTTGTAATAACCCCAAACTTGAAACAGCCCCAAAGTTCATCAACAGGTGGATGGATAAACAAATTGTCTCATATACATACAGTGGAATACTAATTATCAATAAATGGGAGTAAACTATTGATACAGGAAACAGTACTGATAGGTTTCAAAATAGCTATGCTGAGTAAAAAAAAAAAAAGCAAGCTAAAATAAAAGTACCTTGCATGTTTCCATTTACACAAAACTCCTGAAAATGCAAACTAATCTACAGTGATAGGAAACAGATGAGTGGTTGCCTGGGCGGGAGGGGTCAGGAGGGTAACAAAGAAGGATTACAATGCAGCATAAAGAAGTATTTGCGAGATGGGAGAAAAAATGGCAGATAAGAGGCAGGACTAGATTGCACCTCCCACTCAGAGCCATGTGTGGAGACTCTCATTGTGAACTTTTGCTCCAGAACGACTGCAGGAACATACCAGGAAAGGCAAGAGAACCCATAGACACTCTGAAGGAAGCAGATTGCCCCTGCAGGACCCAGGAGACTGCCCAAATACTGTGAGTGCCCAAACTGTGAAAGTGGGAAAGGGGGATTATCTGCCCCCAAACACACACCCTCAGTGGGAAACATGAAGATCTAGATCACAGGAGAAGGATTTGATCTTAACTGGGGCTGAGTCAATTTAGAGAGCCAAGTGAAATACAGGGGTAGAGGAAGCAGTGGGAAAGGCCCTGTGAGCTCTCTGGGTCCCCAGGACAGCCATTTCAGACTTGTCTCACAGGGGTCTTTGGGGAGGGCTGCCAGAGGTACATGCAAGGTACAGAGAGAAGGAAACCTCCAGCTGAACTTTGTAACAATTCCAACCGAATGTGAAGTCTCCTGGCCAGAACTTGGGGGAGGGTGTGAATTCAGTGTGCAGACTCGACAAGCAGAGAGGCGCAAAAGCCCTGCTTGCTTTCACAGCTGGGAGGCCTGTATACCGGGGCAAGTTTTCAGCCCTGCTCACCCACTGCCTGGAAACAAACTCAGTGCTATTGTTGGAGGGCACAGTGGGAGTGAGACTGGCCTTTTGGGTTGTGTGGGAGCTGGATGAGACCTGTAACTGCTGGCTTTTCTCCACTTCCCTGACAACCTGCATGACACAGCAGAGGCAGCCATAATCCTCTTGGGGATAGAACTCCATTGACTTGGGAACTCTCCCCCATCTCCCACAGCACCCACACCAAGCCCCACCTAAGAAGGGTCTGAGCTCAGACACGCCTAACCCTGTCCCCACCTGATGGTCCTTCCTTATCCACCCTGGTAGCTGAAGGGTATATTCTCTTGGGAGTTCCAGGACCTGCCTACTGCCTGAACCTTCCTATACTAACACAGCTGATGCTCTCTTGAAAGCCCCACCTCCTGGCAGGAGGCCAACCAGCACAAAAATAGTGCATTAAACAACCAAAACAAAGAACCCCGACAGAGTCCACTTCACCCTGTGCCGTCTCCACTAGAGCAGGTGCTGGTAGCTACGGCTGAGACACCTGCAGACAGTTCACATCTCAGGACGCTATGCAGACAACCCGTAGTACCAGCCCGGAGCCTGGTAGTCCTACTAGGTGGCTAGATCCAGAAGAGAAATGACAATCACTGCAGCTCAGCTCTCAGGAAGCCACATCCCCAGGGACAGGGGGAGAGTACTACATCAAGGGAATACCTGGTGGGACAAAAGAATCTGAACAGCAGCCTTGAGTCCCAGATCGTCCCTCTGATATAGCTTACCCAAATGAGAAGGAACCAGAAAAACAATTCTGGTAATATGGCAAAACAAAATTCTTCCACGCCCTCCAAAAATCACACTAGCTTACTAGCAATGGATCCAAGCCAAGAAGAAATCCCTGATTTACCTGAAAAAGAATTCATAAGGTCAATTATTAAGCTAATCAAAGAGGCACTAGAGAAAAGTGAAATCCAATTTAAGGAAATTTTAAAAAATAATACAACAAATGAGGGGAGAAATCTTCAGTGAAATAGATAGCACAAGTAAAAAACAATCATAACTTCAGGAAATAAAGGATACACTTAGAGAAATGCAAAATGTTCTGGAAAGTCTCAGCAATAGAATGCAACAAGTGGAAGAAAGAACTTCAAAGCTCGAAGACAAGGTTTTTGAGTTAATCCAATCTAAAAAAAGGCAAAGAAAAAATAATTTTAAAAAATGAACAAAGCCTCCAAGAAGTTTGGGATTATGTTAAATGACCAAACCTAAGAATAATTGGTGTTCCTGAGAAAGAATAGAAATCTAAAAGTTTGGAAAACAATACAAGAAGCTCAAAGAACACTGGGAAATTCATTGTAAAAAGATCACCATCTAGGCAAATTGTCATCAGGTTATCTAAAATCAAGACAAAGGAAAGAATCTTAAGAGCTGTGAGGCAAAACCACCAGGTAAACTCTAACGGAAAACCTATCAGATTAACAGCATATTCCTCAGGAGAAATCCTACAAGCTAGAAGGAATTGGGGCCCTATCTTCAGACCCCTTAAACAAAACAATTATCAGCCAAGAATTTTGTATCCAGTAAAACTAAGCTTCATAAATGAAGGAAAGATACAATCTTTTTCAGGCAAACAAATGCTGAGAGAATTTGCCACTACCAAGCCAGCACTACAAGAACTACTAAAGGAAGCTCTAAATCTTGAAATAATTCCTGCAAATACATCAAAATAAAACCTCTTCAAAGCATAAATCTCACAGGACCTATAAAACAACAATACAATTAAAAAAACCCCAAGGTATACAGGCAACAAATAGCATGATGAATGGAATAGTACGTCACATCTCAATACTAATGTTGAATGTAAATGGCCTAAATGTTCCACTCAAATGATACAGAATTGCACAATGGATAAGAATTCACCAACCAAGTGTCTGCTACATTCAGGATACTCACCTAACACACAAGGACTCACATAAACTTAAGGTAAAGGGGTAGAAAAAGATATTCCATGCAAATGGACACCAAAAGCAAGCAGGAGTAGCAATTCTTATATCAGACAAAGCAAACGAAAGCAACATTCCAAAAAGCCAAAGAAGGACATTATATAGTGATAAAAAGCTTTGCCCAACAGGAAAATACCACAGACCTAAGTATATATGCACCTAACACTGGAGATCCCAAATTTATAAAACAATTATTTCTAGACCTAAGAAATGAGATAGACAGCAACACAATAATAATGAGGGAATTCAGTACTCCACTGACGGCAGTAGACAGGTCATCAGGACAGAAAATCAACAAAGAAACAATGGATTTAAACTATACCCTGAAATAAATGGACTTAACAGATATTTACAGAACATTCTACCCAACAACTTCAGAATGTAAATTCTATTCATCAGTGCATACAACTTTTTCCAAGATAGACCATATAATAGGCCACAAAACAAGTCTCAATAAATTTAAGGAAATTGAAATTATATCAAGTCTCCCTCAGATCATAGTTGAATAAAACTGGAAATCCACTCCAAAAGAGACTTCAAAACCTTGCAAATACATGGAAATTAAATAACCTGCTCCTGAATGATAATTAAGTCAACAATGAAACCAAGATGGAAATCTAAAAATTCTTTGAACTGAACGGTAATAGTGACACAACCTATCAAAACCTCTGGGATACAGCAAAAGTGGTGCTAAGAGGAAAGATCATAGACTTAAAGGCCTACATCAAAAAGTCTGAAAGAGCACAAATAGACAATCTAAGGTCACACCTCAAGGAACTAGAGAAACAAGAACAAACCCCAAACCAGCAGAAGAAAGGAAATAACCAAGATCAGAGCAGAAATAAATGAAATTGAAACAAACAAAGAAACAAATACGGAGGGCGGAGCAAGATGGCCGAATAGGAACAGCTCCAGTGTCCAACTCCCAGGGCGAGCCACACAGAAGACCGGTGATTTCTGCATTTTCAACTGAGGTACTGGGTTCATCTCACTGGGGAGTGCCGGACGATCGGTGCTGGTCAGCTGCTGCAGCCCGACCAGCGACAGCTGAAGCAGGGTGAGGCATCGCCTCACCTGGGAAGCGCAAGGGGGAAGGGAATCCCTTTTCCTAGCCAGGGGAACTGAGACACACAACACCTGGAAAATCGGGTAACTCCCACCCCAATACTGCGCTTTAAGCAAACAGGCACACCAGGAGATCATATCCCACACCTGGCCGGGAGGGTCCCACACCCATGGAGCCTCCCTCATTGCTAGCACAGCAGTCTGTGATCTACCAGCAAGGCAGCAGCGAGGCTGGGGGAGGGGCGCCCGCCATTGCTGAGGCTTAAGTAGGTAAACAAAGCTGCTGGGAAGCTCGAACTGGGTGGAGCTCACAGCAGCTCAAGGAAACCTGCCTGTCTCTGTAGACTCTACCTCTGGAGACAGGACAATAACAAACGCAGCCTAAACCTCTGCAGATGCAAACGACTCTGTCTGACAGCTTTGAAGAGAGCAGTGGATCTCCCAACACGGAGGTTGAGATCTGAGAAGGGACAGACTCCCTGCTCAAGTGGGTCCCTGACCCCTGAGTAGCCTAACTGGGAGACATCCCCCACTAGGGGCAGTCTGACACCCCACACCTCACAGGGTGGAGTACACCCCTGAGAGGAAGCTTCCAAAGCAAGAATCAGACAGGTACACTCGCTGTTCAGAAATATTCTATCTTCTGCAGCCTCAGCTGCTGATACCCAGGCAAACAGGGTCTGGAGTGGACCTCAGGCAATCTCCAACAGACCTACAGCTGAGGGTCCTGACTGTTAGAAGGAAAACTATCAAACAGGAAGGACACCTACACCAAAACCCCATCAGTACATCACCATCATCAAAGACCAGAGGCAGATAAAACCACAAAGATGGGGAAAAAGCAGGGCAGAAAAGCTGGAAATTCAAAAAATAAGAGCGCATCTCCCCCGGCAAAGGAGCGCAGCTCATCGCCAGCAACGGATCAAAGCTGAACGGAGAATGACTTTGACGAGATGAGAGAAGAAGGCTTCAGTCCATCAAATTTCTCAGAGCTAAAGGAGGAATTACGTACCCAGTGCAAAGAAACTAAAAATCTTGAAAAAAAAGTGGAAGAATTGATGGCTAGAGTAATTAATGCAGAGAAGGTCCTAAACGAAATGAAAGAGATGAAAACCATGACACGAGAAATACGTGACAAATGCACAAGCTTCAGTAACCGACTCGATCAACTGGAAGAAAGAGTATCTGCGATTGAGGATCAAATGAATGAAATGAAGCGAGAAGAGAAACCAAAAGAAAAAAGAAGAAAAAGAAATGAACAAAGCCTGCAAGAAGTATGGGATTATGTAAAAAGACCAAATCTACGTCTGATTGGGGTGCCTGAAAGTGAGGGGGAAAATGGAACCAAGTTGGAAAACACTCTTCAGGATATCATCCAGGAGAACTTCCCCAACCTAGTAGGGCAGGCCAACATTCAAATCCAGGAAATACAGAGAACGCCACAAAGATACTCCTCGAGAAGAGCAACTCCAAGACACATAATTGCCAGATTCACCAAAGTTGAAAAGAAGGAAAAAATCTTAAGGGCAGCCAGAGAGAAAGGTCGGGTTACCCACAAAGGGAAGCCCATCAGACTAACAGCAGATCTCTCAGCAGAAACTCTCCAAGCCAGAAGAGAGTGGGGGCCAATATTCAACATTCTTAAAGAAAAGAATTTTAAACCCAGAATTTCATATCCAGCCAAACTAAGTTTCATAAGTGAAGGAGAAATAAAATCCTTTACAGATAAGCAAATGCTTAGAGATTTTGTCACCACTAGGCCTGCCTTACAAGAGACCCTGAAGGAAGCACTAAACATGGAAAGGAACAACTGGTACCAGCCATTGCAAAAACATGCCAAAATGTAAAGACCATCAAGGCTAGGAAGAAACTGCATCAACTAACGAGCAAAATAACCAGTTAATATCATAATGGCAGGATCAAGTTCACACATAACAATCTTAAACTTAAATGTAAATGGACTAAATGCTCCAATTAAAAGACACAGACTGGCAAACTGGATAAAGAGTCAAGACCCATCAGTCTTCTGTATTCAGGAGACCCATCTCACACGCAGAGACATACATAGGCTCAAAATAAAGGGATGGAGGAAGATTTACCAAGCAAATGGAGAACAAAAAAAAGCGGGGGTTGCAATACTAGTCTCTGATAAAACAGACTTTAAACCATCAAAGATCAAAAGAGACAAAGAAGACCATTACATAATGGTAAAGGGATCAATTCAACAGGAAGAGCTAACTATCCTAAATATATATGCACCCAATACAGGAGCACCCAGATTCATAAAGCAAGTCCTTAGAGACTTACAAAGAGACTTAGACTCCCATACAATAATAATGGGAGACTTCAACACTCCACTGTCAACATTAGACAGATCAACAAGACAGAAAGTTAACAAGGATATCCAGGAATTGAACTCATCTCTGCAGCAAGCAGACCTAA
Source organism: Macaca thibetana thibetana (assembly GCF_024542745.1). Classification (NCBI taxonomy): domain Eukaryota; kingdom Metazoa; phylum Chordata; class Mammalia; order Primates; family Cercopithecidae; genus Macaca; species Macaca thibetana. Next base: position 12,243,065 of record NC_065583.1, read on the forward strand.
TAGACATCTATAGAACTCTCCACCCCAAATCAACAGAATATACATTCTTCTCAGCACCACATCGTACTTACTCCAAAATCGACCACGTAATTGGAAGTAAAGCACTCCTCAGCAAATGTACAAGAACAGAAATTATAACAAACTGTCTCTCAGACCACAGTGCAATCAAACTAGAACTCAGGACTAAGAAACTCAATCAAAACTGCTCAACTACATGGAAACTGAACAACCTGCTCCTGAATGACTACTGGGTACATAACGAAATGAAGGCAGAAATAAAGATGTTCTTTGAAACCAATGAGAACAAAGATACAACATACCAGAATCTCTGGGACACATTTAAAGCAGTGTGTAGAGGGAAATTTATAGCACTAAATGCCCACAAGAGAAAGCAGGAAAGATCTAAAATTGACACTCTAACATCGCAATTAAAAGAACTAGAGAAGCAAGAGCAAACACATTCGAAAGCTAGCAGAAGGCAAGAAATAACTAAGATCAGAGCAGAACTGAAGGAGACAGAGACACAAAAAACTCTCCAAAAAATCAATGAATCCAGGAGTTGGTTTTTTGAAAAGATCAACAAAATTGACAGACCACTAGCCAGACTAATAAAGAAGAAAAGAGAGAGAAGAATCAAATCGACGCAATAAAAAATGATAAAGGGGATATCACCACCGACCCCACAGAAATACAAACTACCATCAGAGAATACTATAAACACCTCTACGCAAATAAACTGGAAAATCTAGAAGAAATGGATAATTTCCTGGACACTTACACTCTTCCAAGACTAAACCAGGAAGAAGTTGAATCCCTGAATAGACCAATAGCAGGCTCTGAGATTGAGGCAACAATTAATAGCCTACCAACCAAAAAAAGTCCAGGACCAGATGGATTCACAGCTGAATTCTACCAGAGGTACAAGGAGGAGTTGGTACCATTCCTTCTGAAACTATTCCAATCAATAGAAAAAGAGGGAATCCTCCCTAACTCATTTTATGAGGCCAACATCATCCTGATACCAAAGCCTGGCAGAGACACAACAAAAAAAGAGAATTTTAGACCAATATCCCTGATGAACATCGATGCAAAAATCCTCAATAAAATACTGGCAAACCGGATTCAGCAACACATCAAAAAGCTTATCCACCATGATCAAGTGGGCTTCATCCCTGGGATGCAAGGCTGGTTCAACATTCGCAAATAAATAAACATAATCCAGCATATAAACAGAACCAAAGACAAGAACCACATGATTATCTCAATAGATGCAGAAAAGGCTTTTGACAAAATTCAACAGCCCTTCATGCTAAAAACGCTCAATAAATTCGGTATTGATGGAACGTACCTCAAAATAATAAGAGCTATTTATGACAAACCCACAGCCAATATCATACTGAATGGGCAAAAACTGGAAAAATTCCCTTTGAAAACTGGCACAAGACAGGGATGCCCTCTCTCACCACTCCTATTCAACATAGTGTTGGAAGTTCTGGCTAGGGCAATCAGGCAAGAGAAAGAAATAAAGGGTATTCAGTTAGGAAAAGAAGAAGTCAAATTGTCCCTGTTTGCAGATGACATGATTGTATATTTAGAAAACCCCATTGTCTCAGCCCAAAATCTCCTTAAGCTGATAAGCAACTTCAGCAAAGTCTCAGGATACAAAATTAATGTGCAAAAATCACAAGCATTCTTATACACCAGTAACAGACAAACAGAGAGCCAAATCAGGAATGAACTTCCATTCACAATTGCTTCAAAGAGAATAAAATACCTAGGAATCCAACTTACAAGGGATGTAAAGGACCTCTTCAAGGAGAACTACAAACCACTGCTCAGTGAAATAAAAGAGGACACAAACAAATGGAAGAACATTCCATGCTCATGGATAGGAAGAATCAATATCGTGAAAATGGCCATAGTGCCCAAGGTAATTTATAGATTCAATGCCATCCCCATCAAGCTACCAATGAGTTTCTTCACAGAATTGGAAAAAACTGCTTTAAAGTTCATATGGAATCAAAAAAGAGCCCGCATCTCCAAGACAATCCTAAGTCAAAAGAACAAAGCTGGAGGCATCATGCTACCTGACTTCAAACTATACTACAAGGCTACAGTAACCAAAACAGCATGGTACTGGTACCAAAACAGAGATATAGACCAATGGAACAGAACAGAGTCCTCAGAAATAATACCACACATCTACAGCCATCTGATCTTTGACAAACCTGAGAAAGACAAGAAATGGGGAAAGGATACCCTATTGAATAAATGGTGCTGGGAAAATTGGCTAGCCATAAGTAGAAAGCTGAAACTGGATCCTTTCCTTACTCCTTATACGAAAATTAATTCAAGATGGATTAGAGACTTAAATGTTAGACCTAATACCATAAAAATCCTAGAGGAAAACCTAGGTAGTACCATTCAGGACATAGGCATGGGCAAAGACTTCATGTCTAAAACACCCAAAGCAACGGCAGCAAAAACCAAAATTGACAAATGGGATCTCATTAAACTAAAGAGCTTCTGCACAGCAAAAGAAACTACCATCAGAGTGAACAGGCAACCTACAGAATGGGAGAAAATTTTTGCAATCTACTCATCTGACAAAGGGCTAATTATCCAGAACCTACAAAGAACTCAAACAAATTTACAAGAAAAAAACAAACAACCCCATCAAAAAGTGGGCAAAGGATATGAACAGACATTTCTCAAAAGAAGACATTCATACAGCCAACAGACACATGAAAAAATGCTCATCATCACTGGCCATCAGAGAAATGCAAATCAAAACCACAATGAGATACCATCTCAAACCAGTTAGAATGGCGATCATTAAAAAGTCAGGAAACAACAGGTGCTGGAGAGGATGTGGAGAAATAGGAACACTTTTACACTGTTGGTGGGATTGTAAACTAGTTCAACCATTATGGAAAACAGTATGGCGATTCCTCAAGGATCTAGAACTAGATGTACCATATGACCCAGCCATCCCATTACTGGGTATATACCCAAAGGATTATAAATCATGCTGCTATAAAGACACATGCACACGTATGTTTATTGCAGCACTATTCACAATAGCAAAGACTTGGAATCAACCCAAATGTCCATCAGTGACAGATTGGATTAAGAAAATGTGGCACATATATACCATGGAATACTATGCAGCCATCAAAAAGGATGAGTTTGTGTCCTTTGTAGGGACATGGATGCAGCTGGAAACCTTAGCAAACTATCACAAGAACAGAAAACCAAACACCACATGTTCTCACTCATAGGTGGGAACTGAACAATGAGATCACTTGGACTCAGGAAGGGGAACATCACACACCGGGGCCTATCATGGGGAGGGGGGGGGGGGAGGGATTGCATTGGGAGTTATACCTGATGTAAATGACGAGTTGATGGGTGCAGCACAGCAACATGGCACAAGTATACATATGTAACAAACCTGCACGTTATGCACATGTACCCTACAACTTAAAGTATAATAATAATAAATAAATTAAAAAAAAAAATACAAAAGATAAATGAAACAAAAAAACTGGTTCTTTGAAAAAATAAATAAAACTGATAGCCTATTAGCAAGATGTAGCAAGAAGAGAGAAGATCCAAATAAGCTCAATTAGAAATGAAACGGGAGATATTACAACTGACACCACAGAAATACTTAAGATCATTCAAGCCTACTATGAACACCTTTACATGCATAAACTAGAAAACCTGGAGGAGATGGATAAATTTCTGGAACATACAACCCTCTTAGCTTAAATCAGGAAGAATTAGAAACCCTGAACAGACCAGTAACAAGCAGCAAGATTGAAATGGTAATTGAAAAAATTACCAATAAAAAGTCCAGGACCAGATGGATTTACAACTGAATTCTACCAAACATTCAAAGAAGAATTGATTGTAGATGTGTGGTATTATTTCTGAGGGCCTCTGTTCTGTTCCATTGGTCTATATCTCTGTTTTGGTACCAGTACCATGCTGTTTTGGTTACTGTAGCCTTGTAGTATAGTTTGAAGTCAGGTAGCGTTATGCCTCTGGCTTTGTTCTTTTGACTTAGGATTGTCTTGGCAACGTGGGCTCTTTTTTGGTTCTGTATGAACTTTAAAGTAGTTTTTTCCAATTCTGTGAAGAAAGTCATTGGTAGCTTAATGGGGATGGCATTGAATCTATAAATTACCTTGGGCAGTATGGCCATTGTCACAATATTGATTCTTCCTATCCATGAGCATGGAATGTTCTTCCATTTGTTTGTGTCCTCTTTTATTTCACTGAGCAGTGGTTTGTAGTTCTCCTTGAAGAGGTCCTTCACATGCCTTGTAAGTTGGATTCCTAGGTATTTTATTCTCTTTGAAGCAATTGTGAATGGGAGTTCACTCTTGATTTGGCTCTCTGTTTGCCTGTTACTGGTGTATAAGAATGCTTGTGATTTTTGCACATTGATTTTGTATCCCGAGACTTTGCTGAAGTTGCTTATCAGCTTAAGGAGATTTTGGGCTGAGACCATGGGGTTTTCTAAATATACAATCAGATCTTCTGCAAACAGGGACAATTTGACTTCCTCTTTTTCTAGTTGAATACCCTTTATTTCTTTCTCCTGCCTGATTGCCCTGGCCAGAACTTCCAAAACTATGTTGAATAGGAGTGGTGAGAGAGGGCATCCCTGTCTTGTGCCAGTTTTCAAAGGGAATCAGAAATAATACCACACATCTGCAACCATCTGATCTTTGACAAACCTGACAAAAACAGAAATGGGGAAAGGATTCCCCATTTAATAAATGGTGCTGGGAAAGCTGGCTAGCTATATGTGGAAAGCTGAAATTGGATCCCTTCCTTACATCTTATACAAAAATTAATTCAAGATGGATTAGAGACTTAAATGTTACACCTAAAACCACAAAAACCCTAGAAGAAAACCTAGGCAATGCCATTCAAGACATAGGCATGGACAAGGACTTCATGTCTAAAACACCAAAAGCAGTGGTAACAAAAGCCAAAATTGACAAATGGGATCTAATTAAACTAAAGAGCTTCTGCACAGCAAAAGAAACTACCATCAGAGTGAACAGGCAACCTACAGAATGGGAGAAAATTTTTGCAATCTATCCATCTGACAAAGGGCTTTTCACATATATATGATGGAATACTACTAAGCCATAAAAACGTATGAACTAATGGCATTTGCAGTAACCTGGATGGGATTGGGGACCCCAACCTGGGTGGGATTGGAGACTATTATTCTAAGTGAAGTAACTCAGGAATGGAAAACCAAACGTTATTCTCACTCATAAGTGGGAGCTAAACAGTGAGGATGCTGAGGCATGAGAACAACACAAGGGACTCTGGGGATGTGGAAAGGATGGGAGGGGGATGAGGGATAAAAGACTACCAGTTGGGTTCAGTGTATACTGCTTAGGTGATGGATGCACCAAAATCTCACAAATCACCACTAAAGAACTTACTCATGTAACCAAATAACACCTGTTCCCCACCAAACCTATGGAAATAAAAAAACTTAAAAAAATTTGTTTTTTAAAAAGAAATATTTGGGGGTGGTGGATATACTGACTGTTCTGATAATGGTAATAGTTCCATGGGTGTATACATGTGTCAAAATGTAGTAAATTGTAAATGAGTAGTTTATTAATAATGGATAGTTGATTGTATATCAAATCTTAATAAGGCAGTTTTACAAACACTATAATCACTTTTCTGGATTTCTATAGGTAACATTCATGCCCCATGTGAAATGTTGGATTAAGGGATCTTTAAGGTGCATTACAGTTCTACATGCCCTGCTGTCCAAACACCATCACAAATCAAAACAACCCACCATTTGACCATGATGTCTAAAATACCTTCAGTAGGTAACAGAGCCAATATTCCAACTCAGATAAGGCTTAAAGCTTCCAGGGGTACTTTGTGATCTCCCACAGATGTGCCATATGAGAGGTACCTCCTTTCTGTGTTTAGTAGATGTAACTTGGGATGGTATAAAATAGTGAGCAAGGAAGAGCATTGGAAAGAGATTCTTTTCTTTGCTAGTAACTAGCTGTGGAACTTCAGGCAAGTTACTTTCCCTCTCTGTGCCTTTCTTAAGCTTGAAAATAAAGGAGTTGGACAAGATGGTGTGTAAGGCTCTTTTGGGCTGCAAGATTAAATTCTTAACTCACCCTACTATCACAGAGAGGCCTTTAACACTGTTTCTACATGTGGAGCAATAATTTCACCTGTTATCCTTTAATAACCTGGTCCCACAGTTCGGTGGATTCACTGCTTACTACAGCCACCTCCTGGTGTATTGCCGTGCAATGCAGGGCACATGAGCATTTCAAGGCCTCTGGGGTGTCCTGCAGAGAAACAATGAATTTAATTGTATTAGCTCTGTCTTCCCATGTTTTGACCACAGAAAACTTGTGGTCAAAGTTTTGACCACAGAATCATGTTTCACTGAACGCTTAATAAATATCTCATGATCCAGGGAACACTGACGTTGCAGGTTGTCTTCTGGAGAGCAAGAATTAATGTGGGGAGGATGCTCTTGGAGGGCTGCTGGTACGCCAGCCCTTTGGGACCAGGAGAGGGACAAGTTGAAAAGGACGTGCATGAGAGTGACCAAGGATGTGGAAAGGGACAGCTGAAGGATCCCAAAAATGAGTAGACATTTTGAACTAGGCTGTTGGGGAAGGAGGGGAAAGTGACTCCCTCCGGGGTGCATATTCTGAGACCTACAGAGCTGCCTTCATTCCCTGCCTCCCCCAGCTCCATGCAGAGCTGCTGCAAAGTAGTTTCTGCACATCCCTCAGTCTGCATGTTCTACTTGGCTTTGAATCTCTCTAATTGGATTAATAGCAGATGGGAGTTTTTCTATCGCTTTGGCTCACTATCTCCTATTGTGTACAGGAGAAGAGTGTTTGGCAGGAGGGGCATCTAGTGAGTACAAAGTTCCTCTGAGGCTGCGACTCCCGTCTCTCACAGACCTTTCAGATCCAGTGCTTCAGATACTTGAGGGAACTCAGGTCTCACGCCCTACTAAAATTGATGATTTTCACCAATGAAACAAGCTTTGTTGCTTTTTGCTGTACATAAATTTGCTTTTTTTTTTTTTTTTTTTTTTGAGGTAGAGTATTGCTCAGTTACGCAGGCTGGAGTGTAGTGGCTCAATCACGGCTCACTGCAGCTTCAATCTCCTGGGCTCAAGGGATCCTCCCACTTTAGCCTCCTGAGTAGCTGGGATTACAGGCATGCACCACCACATACAGCTAAGTTTTTTATTTTTTTTTGTAGAGCTGAGGTCTTGATACTTTGCCTAGGCTGGTTTCAAACTCCTGGGCAAAATAGCAAGCAATTCTCCCACCTCAGCCTCCCAAAGTGCTGGGATTGCGGGTGTGATCCACTGCACTTGGCCAGATTTATAAATAATCAAACAGATAAAAAAACTGCATAAAAATTTGAGAAAACATGAAGTGAATTGACTTCTACTCCCTGTGAGAACCACTATAATTCTGATGACTCATCCTCCACTTTATCACTTTGCTACTTTACATATATATACATGCATTTCCGCTTTGTCACTTTATGTATCTATGCATCCACATTTGTACAAATGGGATCATAATGTATAAAAGGTAGAATAATGGCAGCCTTAATTCCATCTGCTACTTTAACTCCTGTCACCATGAAATTTAACATTTTCATAGGTTGGGGGACAGGGACATCCTAATGTCATCCTGATGACATCACTGTCCTAATCTCCAGAACCTGTGAATATGTCACATTGCCAGGCAAAAATGTAATCACCTGGATCTTTAAATGTGGAAGAGGGAGGCAGAAGCATTGATATCAGAGTGATGTGATATGAAAAGGAGTTGACTAGCGAGTGCTGGCTTTGAAGACGGAAGGGCCAGGAGTTATGGAATGTGGGCAGCCTCTAAACACGGGAAAATCCATAGAACTCGATATATACCGTAAATACCGTTATTATCAAGAACTTTTCCTCTCCTGAGTCTTTTGCCTTCCTTTCCTGGTCTTTACTTCCCCACCCCTGGTAAACAATTTTAATGACCTGATATGTATCTTTTCCTGCATTTTCATGCATATACAGTCACACACATGCATGCACATATAAACACATATACACATACAGTTGGATGGTTTTAAGATTATTTTATAGAAATGGAAGCACAATTCTCATTTTCATCATACTTGTACTTTTTAGATTACTTTCATAACTAAATACAGCTGCAAGTGACAAAACTGGGGTGGGAGTATACCTGCCTTACAATGATTTTCTCAGTGGTCTGAATGGGGCACAGGGATGAAGCTAACACCATAGAAGGTGAAAAGAGAGATGCAAGGTTCTAAGTTGTTGGTGACCGTTTTTGAGCTCTTGGATTAAGCTTTGCTGTCTGTGTGTGAGAGTCACCTTGGGACTTTTCAGCTGCCTGGGCCAATGTATTTCGTTAATTTTTCAGCTGTTTTGAATTGATTTTTTTTTTTTTTTGGTAACTTGGCAATACATTGCCTTACTTTAGATATCCTAAAAGTCTATCCCTGTTTAGCCACTATATTCTACAAGGTTTAGGGGGCTAGATGGCTTACTTAATAGTTCCTTCCCTGCCACACCACATTTCCAATGCTGGCCACTAGTCAAACAACAGAAGCCCAATTCAAACAAATTTCTATATTCAAAAAGGGAGATTTATTAGCTCATGTAACCATGAAATGGAGAATCAGGAAACCACAGAAGTCATCCTCTCAGCTTGTTATCTTTCCATTTTCTCTGACCAGCTGCCTTGAGTGGACTAGAATGGTGGCTGCAAGCACCTAGGGAAAGGATTCTGATTGGCTGCCTTGGGTCATGTGCTCACGCACTGACCTAACTTCTGTGGACAGGTGATAAGCTCTGACTGGCTTAGCCTAGGGAACCCATCCACCCCTATGGCCGGGTCAGGGTCCGTTCCCAGATAAATGAGACAAAACACAAACATTTCCACAGAGGATTGATTGTCATGAGTCCATTACAGGGAATTGAGAGGTAAAAGGAGAGAGAATCAAAGAAAGGTAAATCAGAGAACTCTCAGAGTTTCAGATTCTGTCTCTCTTGGGTCTCTGGGGTTTCTTGCTAAAATATGAGTAAATAGGACAAAATGAGGTGTTTATTATGCACCATTGAGAGAAACAAGATGCATACAAGTGACATAAAATGCATGATTTCTCTCCTACATTTAACTTCTGGAAAGGTAGGCTGAGACCAGTGGCTAATGAGGAAGACCCCTCTTGCCTCATGAAACATTCCTTAATAGGCTGGTAATTGTCAGAGGTCACAGCGTCTCCTGTGGGCAGAAGCACCTCGCAGATGCTCACGTTCCTAGAGCTCTTCTGGCGTGAGGGCTCTGGCTGTCGTGCTTTCTGTCCCTCTCTGCTGGATAAGTCCTCATGCTTCCCCTGGCAGCCAGACTGGATGGCATTTTGAGTCAAGCTGTCTCTTGGAAGCTGAAACCATTATGAGAGCCTGGGTTGGGATGGAGGGACAACTGGCATTCGGCTGAGTGGGAGGACAGGGAACAGCTTACCAGCTGCTGGGGAGTGTGTTTGCAAAGTATGAGAGAGGGGAGCGGCGGGAGAGAGAGCGAGAGAAGAAAAATTGTGTTTGTGTCTGTGTGTATATGTCTGGGTGTGTCCATGTAACATTCAATTTATTATTACAAGTACTTTGTTCTTTCATAACAGACTCTTCTGTCTTCTGAATGTTTCTAGAACATATGCTGACTTCCTTAAGATTATTCTACCATCCAAGCCTGGGAAGGAAAAATGTCATGGGAGGCTCAAACCTGTCAGGAATGGAGTAGGATCCCTGGGGGCTATGAGGCCAATGCCTACCTTACCTCCTGGAATAGGCTGTTTTACATTGCTATAAAGGAATACCTGAGGCTGGGTAGTTTAAAAAGAAAAGAGATTTTATTTTGGCTCATGGTTTTGCAGACTGTGCAAGAAGCATAATGCCAGCATCTTCTGGTGAGAGCCTCAGGAAGCTTTTACTCATGGCAGAAGGTGAAGGGGGAGGCACTGGGGGAGAAGCGTGTCACATGGCAAGAAGGAGCAAAAGAGAGAGAGAGAGGGAGGAATTGCCACACTCTTTTAAACAACCAGTTCTTACATGAACTCAGAGCAAGAACTCACTATCACAAGGAGGGCAATGAGCTATTCATGAGGGATCTGCCCCCAAGACCTAAACACCTCCCTCCAGGCCCCACCTCCAACACCGGGGACTACATTTCAACATGGGATTTGGAGGGGACACCCATCCAAACCATGTCACCTCCATTGTCTGTGGAGGACTCGGTGCTCCTCCCTCATTTACATTCCTGATGTGGGTATGTTGAGCTGTTTTGTGGGTTGGTCCTGGTGAAAGATCCCTTCCAATCACGTCAGCTACCAGCCATCACGATGATATAACAGACCCTCTTTATTGAGCTCCTGTTATGTGTCAGTCATTTTAAATCAGAGAGGCCATGGAGCACAGTGGTTGGGAGTGTGGACTGTGCAGTCAGATGCCTTGACTTCAAATACTGGCCTTTCCGGCTCCTAACTTGGAAGCATCTCTTCAATGCCCTGTTTCCGATTTCTCACCTGGGACCTGGAGCTGAAAAGGTAGTACTCATTCCCATAGAGACGCTTGGAGCAGTTAATAAGATAATAGGTGGAAAGGACCTAGAAAAAGTGTTTAGAAAACTTGCAAAAAATGTTAGCTGTTGATGCTAATCCTCATAACCTTCTTGGAAAGGAGGTATCTTATCTGCATTTTGGAAAGGAGAGAAGTTATTCTCCAGAACCAAAATAATAACTAGTCTGGATCACAAGAAATCTAAGCGGTAGAGCCAGAATTCATATTCTTCCTTCCAAATGGCAAAGCTGCACCCAAAAAAGGGGGGACCCCTTAACATGCATGAGCTTTTGGGAAGACTCATTCTAGCTACAAGACTTTGAGCAAAATATCGTATATAACCTCTCAGACCCTGTTTCCTCACTTGTGTGAAATGGATGATAATACTTTTGCATAACAGTTGTTATGATGGCTAAATGAAATAATGTAGTAGAGATAGTAAATATTCATTTCTTTTCAGCCCCCTTTCTTGCTTTTTTATTGAAACAGAGTCTCACTTTGTCACCCAGGCTGGAGTGCAGAGGCAGCATCTCAGCTCACTGCAGCGTCAACCTTCTGGGCTACTGAGTAGCTGGGACTAGGATAATTTTGGTATTTTTTTTTTATAGAGATGGGGTTTTACCATGATGGCCAGTTTGGTCTCACACTTCTAAGCTCGAGCGATCCACCTGCCTTGGCCTCTCAAAGTGCTGGGATTACAGGCATGAGCCATCACACCCAGCTTTTTCTTCCTTTTTATTAAAACAGAATAAAATATGGTGGACAAGGTAGGTTTCTTACTGAGAATATGTTCTCAAACGTTAAATGAATCCTTGTTGGTTTATTCAGTGTTGGAGGTCATCTGCAGTCCCACTCTCTTTGTGCTGACAGAGTCAGCAGCTAAGAATCAGCATTTTCTACCCAAACAGCCTCTTTCCTCCCTGGAAGGACATGGGCTACGTGTGCACTAGTAAGTGGCACAGGGCAGTGATTAGCCCTGGACAGGGAGCCAGAACATTGGAGCCACAGCCTGGCTGCAATCACCCATCATGTGTGACCTTGTCAATCCATGAATATTGTTTGGATTTCATTTCCAATTATAAAATGTTAGTAATGACGTGTCCTCTGATGTCCTCACATGGTTATTATGAAAGACCTATGAAAGGATGAGGATGAAATATTAATATTGAATATGATATTTCATCCTCAAAATCAAAACGAGTAACATGCTACACAAATCCAGGGATCCTGATTAATGTCAGACCCAAGCCTGTCACTCTTCTTGGGAACTTCAGATAGTCCCCAGTTTCTCCTCGGTAACCTCATAGTCAAGCCTGGCCCTAAATGGAGTTGGGCCCTGGAGGTCAGGCCATTTGGAGATTCATAAGGCCTCAGGTGATGGCCATCTGGCAGCCCCTCTGTGGTCCCTAAGAAAGTGCACAGAGAGAGTGGTGAGCTGCTGGTATGAAATTTAAGCAGCCTGGACCCTCTTCAGTCTGGGAATGGAATTCACAACTGCCAGAAAGAGCAGGCAGGAAAATGAGAAATGCAGAACATGGTAACAAGTGCTCGTTCCTAACAAAGCTGGGCTTGGCATCTATGCACCACAGTTCAAATCTTAGCTGCAGGACTCAGCAAGTCACATCTCTTCTCTGGACTTATATTTCCTTTTCTGTGAAAATAGAATCATCACCCCTGCTCTGCCTACCAAAAGATTTGGCATGAAGATCAAGTGAGATCATGTGTGTGAGTTTTACAAACTGTGTGATATCATATAAACTGTACAGCACCCAAAACAGGGAGTCATATGGATTTTTTTTTTAATGTGAACAAAAGGGCTTCTGGTTTTTCTTCTCACCCTCAAAACTTTACAGTGACCCTGCCCCATTCCCCCACTCTTTCCCAGCCTGTCCATTGCCTCCATGCCCACACAATCCCCTCTAGCTATGATCATTTTGAGTACAGGGCAGTGAGAGCATGGGACCAAAGGCAAGTTAACTGCTGACATCAGACTGACCTGGTGACTGTTGTTCTCAGACCATCAGATGCTCAACCAGTGACAGTTAGGAGTGAACAAAGAGAGGAAGACTAGGGAGAATGGCAACCTCATTCTCAGGCTGCAGAATAAGGATTTCTGCACAGGGGTGATATTTAAAATATTTTACAACCTGTAGGGCAGGAAGATTGGCCAATGCCCACTTGGTACTGGAGGAGGCCCCGGGAGCTCCATGCGGTATTAGGCATACTCTTTTGGTTGCAGGGTGGTGTGGACATCTTGGTCATGGGGGATGGACCAAGCACCCAGTGTGATGGTAGAACTCTCATGGGGCTGGGAGCAATGGATATTAACCAACCAGTGTGCAAATCTTTCAGTATTTTCAGTTTACAACTATTTCAGTACTGACTTAACTGAGACTACCAGATGAGTATCAGACTAGCTTTGTTTTATTCAGAAAAGTGAACAAACATTAACTTTATCTCCAAGGAGTTGGGCAAGGTGCCTGGAGCTGCCTTCACTTCTTCCTCCTCCTTCACTTTTCCTCCTCTCTCTCTTATTCATCCCTTTCTCTTTCTCCACCCTTCCCTTCATCTTTTTCTCCCTCCACACTTTTAACGCAGTGTATAAGAAAAAGAGTATGAAAAATAGTGGGTGCTTTCATGCACATTTAGACCTCATCAGACTTTGGCTCTATCCCTTCTCAGTCATTATATTGAAATAATTTAATCCTCTCTTTAGCCTTAAAAAAATTGTTTATATTTCAGCCACAGGGTTAAGTAAACAATCGATTCAAACAGGAACAAGATCCCTCCTTTTCTCCCCCAGCCTTCCTCTTAGAGCCAGATTTGAAGGTTTTCGTTTTAGAGAAGGATTTGTGGTTGCCACAGAGAATAATGGGGGAACCAAAGAGATGATTAATTAGGTCCTGTGTCAAGGCCAGGATGCAATAAAGAACATTCATGGAACAAATTCCTATATATTTACATGAAAAAAGTTGTATGTAAAACTGTTTTTGTAACACAAATAGTGCTGCTTGTTGGTTTTTTCAAGAAAAGAGAAGCTGATTTGAGAACTAAAAGGTTATGCAAAGAAATTCCCGGGTGTGTGGCCCCTGGGCTAGTCTGTCTGAATCCTGCTCTACCCTTTCCTGACTGTGTCAACTTAGGCAAGTAACTTAATAGCTCTGTTTCTCAGTTTCCTCATATGTAAAATGTGAACGAGGAAATAGTCCCTACCTCAGAGTTGGTGTGAGGATCACATGAGATCCTACAAGAAAGCACTTAGAGCATTTTCTGGCATATAGTAATTGCTCAATACAAGTTGATTTTTTTCATGTGCTCTCATTCCTCACTGTGGTAGAGACAATACTCTGTGCCCATCAAAACCATATTTTCTTTCCTCTTGGGCACACAGCTGGATGTTAATACTCAACTGTTTTTTTTTTTAAGTTTGGTTCAGACATATGACTGAGTACTGCCAATGAAATCTGAGTGGAAGTGATGTGACACCTCCAAACCAAGGTGATTAAGAGAGGGGTACTTTGTCTATGTCCTTTGCAGTGCTCCAGAATCTTAGGCAACTATGTGCAAGGAGCCTGGGTCCCTGAATGATTGCGTGGATCGGAGGTCCTCCCTCCACCACCATTCTGTTTTTGAATTGTGACACAAGCAAGAAATAAACTGTTGGTGTGTTTTCTACTGATATTTGGGTGTTTGTTATAGCAGTTAATGTCCCCTGACTAATGCAAAGTAAACCTCTTTGCTTAAAATCACAGCTTTGTTTTCCCTTCTTCTTTCCCAAAGGAAAAGAAGTTTTCTTTTTCTCACATGTCTATTTTTTTTATTTTTCACAGTGAAACACTTTCTGAAGAGTAGGCACAAGTTTAAGAAAATGCAAGGATGCATCTAATAGGCATTGGCTGTGATTCATGCTATCTGGGTCTTTCCAGATAGCATGATATAGTAGCAAACACATGGAATCAGATAATTTGGGTTTGAATCTTGGGTCTGCCACTTACCAATTGTGTGACCTTGGTCAAGTTTCTTAACCTCTCAATATGTTTTCTTATCTTAAAAACTAGAATAATACAACATTTAAAATTTACATGTCCTTGGTCCAGAAGTCATCATATCAAAATACTTCAGGAATTGATCATATAAAAATACTCCTACATGTGTCCAACAATATAAGTATAAAGATAGTTGTTGCAGCATTATATGTAATAGCCTAAAGTTAGGTCCATCAGTGAGGGAAAAACTAGATAATTTCATGGTTTATCCATACTTGGAATACCAAAAACTTTTTATAAAGAAATGAGTTAGCGGCCGGGCGCGGTGGCTCACGCCTGTAATCCCAGCACTTTGGGAGGCCGAGGTGGGCAGATCAGGAGGTCAGGAGATCAAGACCATCTTGGCTAACATGGTGAAACCCCATCTCTACTAAACATACAAAAAATTAGCCGGGCGTGGTGGCGGGCACCTGTAGTCCCAGCTACTCGGGAGGCTGAGGAAGGAGAATGGTGGGAACCCGGGAGGCGGAGCTTGCAGTGAGCCGAGATCACGCCACTGCACTCCAGCCTGGGCGACAGAGTGAGACTCGGTCTCAAAATAAATAAATAAATAAATGAGTTAGCATCATATGTGCTGATACAAGGGACCTGTCCACAGTATATTATTAAATGCAAAAGCAAAACGCACAAAAATAGTATAATTCCATTTATGTTCCTTAAATAGCTATATATGTGTAAATATAGAAGTATTTCTATATTTACAAAAAAACTGTGAGCACAAAGAAAAAGCTCTAGAAAGGCATAAAACTTCAGTGATACATCTACAAAGATGTAGCACACCAGTAGGCACTTCTGAAATGGGGAGAATAATTGAGTTAGGTAGGGAAATCTTTATTTTCACTCTCAGATGTCTATTTTTTTATTTTTTACAATGAAACTCTTTTATGATAAAAGATAAAAAGAGAACATGGTGATAAAAATGGTAAATATCTCACAAAGTTATAAAGTTAAATTGAGATAACATAAATGAAAGTTTTGGGGACATGGTAATCCTTGAGAAAAAAAAGTTATTTTTGCACTGTTTTATTCTTCTTAGGGATTCAAACTTACAGATTAGAATTTTAAGCAATGTATTATATAACTTGAAGACTTCTCATGTGGGCATCTGGTTCTCTCTGCTCTTTTTTCTGATTCCACTATTGTGTACCCTTTCCTTAGGAGGCTCTTCTCTGCTGTATGACCCTACTTTCTTCATTTTTTTTTTTTTTTTTTTGTTGTTGTTGTTGTTGAAATGGAATCTCGCTCTGTCGCCCAGGCTGGAATGCAGTGGCACAATCTCGGCTCACTGCAACCTCCACTTCTTGGGTTCAAGCTATCCGCATGCCTCAGCCTCCTGAGTAGCTGGGATTACAGGCTAACACCACCACACCCAGCTAATTTTTGTATTTTTAGTAGAGACGGGGTCCCTCCATGTTGGCCAGGCTGGTCTCTAACTCCTGACCTCAAGTGATCCACCTGCTTTGGCCTCCCAAAGTGCTAGGTTTACAGGCATGAGCACCGCTCCTGGCCCCTGTTTTTTTTTTTTTAAGACAGGATTTCATTCCTGTCACCCAGGCTGGAGTGCAGTGGCATGATTTCACTGCAGCTTCTGAGGCTTCTGAGGCTCAGGTGATCTCCCACCTCAATCTCCTGAGTAGCTGGGACTACAGGTGGACAAAACCATGCCCAGCTAATTTTTTTATTTTATATTTTTTGTAGACATGGGATTTTGCCATGTGGCCCCAGCTAGTCTCAAACTCCTAGGCCCAAGGAATCCTCCTGCCTCAGCCTTTGAGAGTGCTGGGATTACAGGCATGAGCCACCATGCCTGACCACGACCCTACTTTGTGCTACCATGACACTCTTGACTTTCCCAGTTTATGCCCCTTAAGACTCTCTTCTAAAGGGGCAAAAACTTACTAACTCAAAGCATGGCCTCAATTTTCTTCCAGCCTGAGCTAACGCCTCTGGTCATTTTATTCACACATTGCTGAGGCCAATACAATTGTGATCGGATACCAGCAGAGGAGTATCAGGACACTACTGCTTTTGGTCCTTGAGATTTTTGAGATTCGGAGTCTGAGTTTACACACTAACTCTGCTTTCTTGTAGATTGAATGGGTTGGGAATTTGGACAGGGCACAGAAGGGGTAACTTGCTCTGTGCCAGGATGTCTGGGGCCTCAGCTGGGAGACTCATTTGTTGGGAGCTGGAATCATCTGAAGGCTTCTTCACTCTCATGCCTGGTGGTTGATGCTGGCTGTTGGCTGGAGGCCTCAGTTCCTCTTCACATGGGCTTCACCAAATGGTCTCTCCACATGGGCTTGATTAGGCTTTCTCATATAGTGACTGGGTTCCAAGGACAAGCATCTTGAGAGAGGTAGCCTTTTATGAATTAGCCTCAGAATCCATAGAGTGCCATTTTCACTGTATTGCATTCATCACATCAGTCACAAGGTCTTGCCCAGTTTCAAGGGGAGGAGAAAAAGATCCCACCTCTTGATAGGGAGTTACAAAGTTCTGGAAGAGTATATGGGACCAGAAATATTGCTGTAGCCATTTTTGGAATTATAACTTGCCACAGTTTATAAGCTCTGAAGTTGCTGGAATGGAAGAGACCATTCCATACTTGAAACTTCTGGATTGACTGCTAATTGAAGTGGTCTGGAACTTCTTGGGTTGATGGTTTGAGTTTATGAGCTGTGCTAAGGGCTGAGTGTGGGCCTGGATTTTAGGGTTTCTCCCAGTTGTTTCTCTGGCAGGAAAATGAAGACCTACAGCAGATAATCTTATTATATGTTCCCCACCAAAATCTAGGCTGCAAACCTTCCAAAAATAAAATCAGCTCGTAAAAGTTAAAAGAGTCAACTGAGAACATCTTCTACCTTTTTGATGAACGTGTTTTTGGTACTTAACCTCCCAACATTTGGATTCCAAGGTCCTCCCAGTTGATGGCATGGACCTACATGCTTCCTTAGAACTTCTTGTGGGGAAGAGCCCAGAGTGGAGACCTGAATAAATATCCCAAATTAGAAAAGCAATCTTTCTTCTTGTAGAAAAGCCGCTAGTAAGAAATAGCTGTCTCTTCCTCTTTACACATTCAGGTCTCTGCCTGGAAACATTCCACATAAAGATTTTAACCTGGTGGTGGTGATAACAAACTCTATTTTTCTCTGCCCTAAGAGGAAAGGATTCTGTCCTAGGGGCCAATTGATGTGCTTTTCTATCTTTGGTACTCAAGCCACTGAAGATTGGCAACTGAAATTAATCTATAATGAAGTTGAATGAGATACGTCACTCTTTCTGATTCCATTGGTTTCATTACATCTGCAGAAAAGTCAGGAAATATAAATGTAGTTATGACTGTGGTGGTGATAGCGGTGGTGGCAGATTAGTGGGGGCGTATTAGGCTCGGGGGGAAGCTGTCTCTTTCTTGGGGCTGTATGTTGTCTTAATCAGTTTGGGCTGCTGTAACAGAACACCATAGACTGAGGGGCTTAAACAACAAACATTTATTTCTCACAATTCTGGAGGCTGGAAAGTCCAAGATCAAGGTGGTAGCAGATCCAGTGTTTGGTTGAGAGCCCTCTCCTTGGTTTGTGGACTGCTGCATTCTCATTGCATCCTCATATATCAGAGAGCAGAGAGAGAAAGAAGCAAGCACTTTTGTGTGTGTCTCTTCTTATGAGGACATTTATCCCATTCAAGAAGGATAGCTCCATCTTCACGAACTAATCCCCTTCCAAAGGTCCTGCCTCCTAACATCATCACACCTGAGCTTAGGACTTCAAAATATGACTAAAAGGGGAACATGTTCAATTTATAACATATATCTTGTCTAGAATATCAGGTTGTGTCTTCTTGTCTTCAATGCATTTTTATTGTCATTGAGATGCTCACTGTCCAGGCTGAAGGCTCAACAGCTATCCAAAGGAAGCTCTTTTCAAGACAAGAGCAGGAGCACAAGATGGCCTGAGCTCAGAACTTGTGCACTGCCACTTCCATTCCATCCAATTACTCAGGCAAATATCATTGCCAAGCTCAGAGTCAAAGGGAGGGAAGTACACTCCTCCCTTAATGAGGCTGTGGTATAGGTATGGGTGCAGGAAGGGATGAAGAATGGGGGCCAATAATTCACTTTATCATAGTCACCCTTTGTTTTCTCCCTCCTAATTATTTATTTGTTGAGGAAACCAAATCATTTGTCCTATGGTATTTCTCACATTCAGGATTTTTCTGACTGTGTTCCTGTAGTGTCATTTGACATATTTCTCTGTTCTTTGTGTTTTCTTTTCTTTCTTTTTTTCCTTCCTCCCTTCTTTCCATTCCCTTCCTTCCTTCCATTCCCTTCCTTCCTTCCTTCCTTCTTTCCTTTCCTTTCTTTTCTTTTCTTTTCTTTTCTTTTCTCTTATCTTTTCTTTCTTTTCTCATGGAGCCTCACTCTGTAGCCCAAGCTGGAGTGCAGTGGCATCATCTCTGCTCACTGCAACCTCCGCCTCCCAGGCTCAAGTGATTCTCGTGCCTCAGCCTCCTGAGTAGCAGGGACTACAGGCATGTGCCACCATGCCCAGCTAATATTTTTGTATTTTAATAGAGACTGGGTTTCACCATGTTGCCCAGGATGGTGTCAAACTCCTGAGCTCAGGCGATCTGCCTGCCTTGGCCTCCCAAAGTCCTGGGATTACGGTGTGAGCCACTGTGCTCGGCCTGTTCTTTGCATTTTCTGTACATTGGTAGTTAAATCTAGAGGCTACATCTGATGTGACAAAGATCCTTTACAGGTAAAGTGAATGGTACTTTTATCAAGAGAAACATAATGTCTCAATGTCTCTCTTTTTGTGTTGTTAGTGGCCATCACTGATCCTTGCCTGTATCTCTTATTTAGTTAGGAGTTTGCAAAAGGGTAATATAATTTCTTCTTCATTTATTTTAGAGAAGTCTTCCATCACCTGTTTAGTATTTGAGGTGCAGTTCTACAGGAGAGAGGTCTGGATGCTTGGTTCTTCCCTTTATTTACCAGTTCTCAGGGTAACGTATTGGTCCCCAGGAAGCTCCAAAGAGGACAATGAATATTGGTTTTAGTATCCTTATGAACTCATGGATTTTTGACATATTCAAAGTGTTTTAATCTCTTGGTGTGATATGATTTATATCAATGTTCAATTCATCCCACTTTAGTCAGTGGAAGCCTCATTGAGTTGACTCCTGACTTTCTAACATGACTCTCAAGCTTAGACGGTGTTCTTGCCATCAGTGTGACAAGACATTCCAGGGTCTTGTCATAACATTTTCTTCTATGTTCTTTTTGTTGTTGTTCTGAAGGTTCTTGGGTAACTCAGAAGAGCAGCTACGTTAGTGTGCCAAATTGAAGATGTGTCAGACTGTCTGGGGTAAGGCAGGGAAATTCAATGAGGAAATGGGCATTGTTGGTGGATAAGATCATGTTTTTTGACTAGGCTACAAAGAAGAAAGTGGGAGGAACACACTGAGGAGGAACCCTGGGATTTCAGGACTCTGACATTCCTATTTATCCCTTTTGGTCTGACTCCTACAGACCCTGGGCCCGATATTCTCGACATTCTCAAGGGGCTTGTGGCTAGAACAAGTAATGTGTGTAACAACGATTAATGGGTGTAATGTATTCGTCCCAGGGCAAGGCTGTTTCTGGACAATAAAGCATAGCCTTCAGGCCCTGAGGCACAGCTTCATTTTGGAGCTGGCTCCCTGGTTGTTCAGATAACCATTTACAGATTAGCTCTTCATTCTTGGGTTATGAACAGCTGGTAGCAATTTTCCTGCACTAAAGAACTGCTAATTATCCTATACACCACACTTAATTCATTCCTTGTTGGCTGAGTTGCTAGTTCACCTACTCATTGTAATTACTCCTTACTCTCATCCCTTTTTTCATCATCCCCTTCTCTCCCACCTTGCATCTTCAGTACCACAATACAGCCAAGTTTGATCCAATTGAACAGAAGTCCCTTAGCAATGATGAGAAAATGAAGGCTCCAGGGAGAAATTGTCATCTCAGCATTATGATGGGCTCAAAAGGGTCACAAATGGGAGGCTGACACCATGGGATCTAGTACCAATTCTGCTGTCATTGTGTATATCTTTGATCGTGTCATTTAATTTTGTATCTCAGTCTTTGTTTTGTTTTGTTTTTAATCTCTAAAATGGGATAATAGTTCTTGCCCTGCCCACTTTGCAGGCTAAAGAGGGATAATGTATATTAATAGAATTATGAAGTCCTATTAAGTATCCAAGTTGACAATTTAAGTTTTATGACATACTACTATATCCTCACAGTAAATGGTATGGAGAAGAAACTCCTCTAGGCATGTGAATAATAATCTGTTATTTCTAAAGAGTTTTTCCATGTATTATCTTAATGGGTCCTTGTAATAAATGATGAGATGGATTGACAACTGGAATTATCCCTGTTATGGGTTGGGTGATGCACTCCCAAAAGCTATACTGAAGTCCTAATCCTCAATATCTCAGAAAGAGACCTTACTTGGAAATAGAGTGGTTGCAGATGTAATTAGTCAAGATGAGGTTATACTAGAGTAAGGTGAACCCTTAATTCAATATGACTGGTGCCCTTTTAAGAAGAAGACACAGAGACACACAGGAGAATGCCATGTGATGACAGACAGAACTTGGCATGATGCAGCTACAAGCCAAGGAACACCAAGGGTTGGCAGCCAACACTAAAAGCTAGGGAGAGGCAAGGAAGGATTCTTCTCTACAGATTTTAGAGGGAGCATGGCCCTCTTGACACTTTTGTATTGGATTTCTATCTTCTAAAACTGAAAGAATAAATTTCTATTATTTTAAGCCACCTGAGTTGGTAGTACATTGTTCTGGATGCCTCAGAAAACTAATAAAATCCCCTATTTCTGGTCAGTACGCTGAGGTTCAAAAAAGTTTAATTGGCCAATGTTAATTACCAAGAGCCTACTATGTGCTGGGTGGTCTTCTAGGCCTTGGGTATTCAGTTCAAAACCAAAGTTAAAATTGTACTCAGGGGCACATGGCTTTTTAGAGACAAGTAATGTGAAACCCCAGTCTCTAGGCTTCCAGATCAGCATTTCAGTTTTGTTTTATTACAGTTATGTCCTAAGTGAAGAGTGACTTTAATATTGACAGTGCTTATACTGACCATGAATGTGCCTGAGTTGCAGACATCTCACTCAACTCCTTACTAATGAACTTATATTTCCCCATAGATACCTTGCATGTATCATTATAGCCTTTCTAGACCTAGAATGGACACCCTTTCTCTTTTCCTTGACCTAGAATTTGGGTTACAAATAATCCAATGGGAGAGCAGCTGTTTATGATAGGGCATTTCTGAACAGAGGGAGGAAAAGGGGAATTCCAGATTGCTACAAGATTTCTAATTGTGGAATGGGTATTTAAAGCCCTATGAAGGGTTGGAAGTCATGGGCTAAGGGACTTCTGCACAATAGTTTCTATGGAGCACCTGAACTTACTCTTCCAGGTATGGGGAAGAACAGATAAGGGCAGAGGGTGACCTGACTGCACCCCTCCACTGTCCTGTCCCCTGAGAAACTGCAGAGATCAAAATTTGGCTCCTCAGTTCCCTGGCGATGAGGGCTAAATGACTTGGTTCTTTCATCACTTAAGGTGAAGAAAAAGTAAAATAAGTGTGTACAGGAACCCTACTCCATAAATAAAACCAACTATAGCAATAGCCTTGAAAGACTTATTTCAAGACCTTCTCCCTCCCTCCCACCTTGACATTTTAATGGGGCCGGCAGTTTGAGCTTCATTTTAATGGAAACCAGAAGACAATCTTCAAAAGTGAAAGGCTACAATGGAGGTCCCAGCAGCCTTTGTGTCTAAATGTATCAGCTTTGTCCTCAGCAAATGGCAATGTTGCCTGACAGGCAATTACTGCTGTTCCTAATTGTTTCCATCAAACTCAGCTGTTTGAAATACCTAGCGCCCCATACCAAGCCATGTTTCAGCCAACACTGTTTTCTTGGCTTTGGTTAATGCTTTATTTTTGGCACGCTGGTTTCTCTCTGGCAATTGAGTCGTTTAGACCTGTTAAACTTTCCAAAGACCTTCTCTGATCAAAGCCAGAAGACAGCCTAATTAGGTCCTGTCTTAAGTGGAAGATTAGCAAAGCAGAATGTCTCCTGTGCAGCTTGTCAGTACTGGGGGAGAAGATGAAAGCTCTACTTAGAACTCTGCTCATAGATATACAGTCCACAATAGAGCTGCTTGATAGTGGCATTTTCTTGAGTGCATGTAGAAATGGGTATTTGTGTGGGGAACTCTGAGTCCCATGAGAAAAGATAAATGGTCTTATATTTTAAAGTATGTAAGTTTTGATAGCTTGCTATAGGAAGCATAATTTTTTTTCTTAACCTAAAAGGTTTCCAGTGTGATTAAATTAGAACTCTTATTTCCCTCTACCCCACTTCAGTAGAGTTCACAACCATCTTCTGTTACCAATATACCTTAGTTCCCACCAGCTTGCACTTGGACTAGGATCATAGCGTTCTAATTGTTTCTCACTGCTTCCTCTCTTGGCTCTCTCCAATTCATTCTCCACAATGCAGAGGAATGTACTTTAAAAAAAAAAAGTATATGCCAAAAAGAACTACCTACTATATAGTCCTGTGTATATGACATTATAGAAAAGGTCAAACTAAAATGAAACAATGTTTTCCAGGACTTAGGTCTAGGAGAGGGCATTAACTGCAAAGCAGAAAAAGGGAACTTTTTAGGGCTAATGGAAATGTTCTATATCTTGATTGTGGCGTTGGTTATATGAGTGTAGGCATTGTCAAAACTTATTATTCTGTGCACTTAAAATAGTAAATTTTATTATATATGAATATGCCACAATAAACCTGACTTTAAAAAAAATGTAAAAAGATCCAGTCTTAGGGCTTGTTTTATTTGTCTAATGCAGAGCTCTGTTCTATGTGGACAGCCTTATCTTTGGGGGAATTTATCAAAAACAAGCAGTAGCAATTGATTGACATCACAGTTGCCTGAGGTGTCCATACCGTTTGGGGCTAACAAGAGACTACAGAAAACAAAAAACAAACAAAAAACAAAAACAAAGAAACCTTAAAATGGAAAATTGGGGAATGAGACGTTTATAGAGAAATTTAAAAGACCTGACGTATTCTTGGCTATACATATGCAGGGCAGTGCACATGTCTAGGAAAGACATGAGAAGGCACTAACCTCACGCCTGTGGCTCACAATCAAGATCAAAGGCTAAAGCAGAGTTGTAAGCTAACTACTAGGGTGTTGAAAACATGTCCCAACACAAATACAGAACCTCTTGATGACACCTGAGGGACATATTGGGTCAAGGCATTTGAGGAAATTTCTATTGAATCATTAGTTGAATGCTAAGCTAACCAAGTAGAGACCTCAGGAACTGCACACAATAAAGAATACAGATGTTACAGAATTAGTCCTGGAAAGTCATTAAACAAAAACATAGAAACTGTCTGGGAAGGGACTGGAATCCAATTTCCAGAGTTGTTATGTTATATTATTTTAAATGTCTAGTTTTCAAAAAACATTATGACATATGCAAAGAAACAGGAAAGTATGGCTCATTCATAAGAATAAAAGCAGTAAATACAAACTGTTCCTGAGGGATCCCAGACATTAGACTTACTAGACAAAGACTTTAATCAGCTGTTATAAAATGGTTCAAAGAAATAAAAGAATCCATGTAAAAAGTAAAGTATGAAAATAATATCTCCCAACTGGTGAATATCAATCAAGAGATAGAAATTATTTGTTAAAAAATAGAAATCCTGGAATTGAATACAGTAACTGAAATGAAAAGTTTACTAGAGGAGCACAAAAGTAAATTTTAACTAGGGAAAGAATCAGCAAACTTGAAGATACGTCAAAGTTTAACTACTTAAGAAAAGGAAGAAAAAAGAATAAAAAATATGAACAAAGCCTCAGAAATCTGTGGGGAACTTCAAGCTTATCAACATACCCATTATGGGAGTCCTAGAAAGAAGAGACAAAGAGAAAGAAGCAGAAGGAACATTTGAAGAAATAATAGAACAAGCTCTTCAAGCTTGGTGAAAAACATTTAAATCTGCACTTCAAATACGCCCAACAAATCTGAAGCAGAAAAAAACTCAAAGGGGTTCATATCTAAACACGTAATAGTCAAGCTGTTGAAAGACCAAGAAAAAGTCTTGAAAAAGGCAGGAGAAAAACAACAAGGGATGTTCAATAATAATTAAAACTGATTTCTCTTCAGAATATATAGAGGCCTGAAAGCATTGAGATGACATATTCCAAGTGCTAAAAGAGAAAGACTGCCAACCAAGATTTTACAACCAGAAAATTATTCTTCAGAAACAAAGGAGAAATTAAGACATTCTCAGATAAACAAAACCTGAGAGATTTTGTCACTAGCAGACTGCCCTACAAGAAATATTAAAGAAAGTCATTCAGGCTGAAATTTAAAAACATTAAACAGTAACTTGAATTCACACATGCAAAAAATATAAAGAACACCAGTAATGATAACTACATAGCCTACATAGCTACCACTTACCTTGGTAAATATAAAAGAAAGTATAAATGTATTTTTTGTTTGTAACTCTTTTTTTCCTATTTGACTTAAAACACAAGCGCATAAAGCAATCATTGTTGATGGACTTTTAATACATAAATACGTAATTTTGGTATGATGGAGCGTAAAGAAGGGGGAAATGAAGCTTTATTAGAGAAAAAGTTTTCTTATATTATTGAAAATATGTTGATATTAATCTGAACTAAATTATTTTAAGTTTAGATGTCAGGGCAACCACTAAGACTAACTTAAAAATATGTATAGTTAAGAAAATGAAGAGAATTAAAATGGTATTGCAGCAAATATATATTTATCACAAAAGAAGGCAGTAATGGTAAATAGATAAACAAGAAAGACATAAAACATGTAGAAAACAAGTAGCAAAATGACAGATGCAAATCATGCCTTGTCAGTAATTACATCAAATGTAAATTAACTAAACACTTTAATCAAAAGACAAAGATTGGCAAAATAGATTAAAAAACATGTTTCAACTGTACATTATCCAAAAGAGACACACTGTAGAGTCAAATACATAACTAGGTTGAAAATAAAGTTATAGAAAATAGATATTATACAAACAATAACCCAGGAGAACTGAGGTAGGGGGACTATACTAAAATCAGACAACATAGGATTTATGACAAAAAGTGTTACTAGAGACAAAGAAAAACATTTTGTTATTATGAAAGTGTCAATAGATGAGGAAGACATAACAATTATAAACATATATGCACCTAACAACACAACCTAAAACACATGAAGCAAAAACTCATAGAAATGAAAGGAGAAAAAGGTAATTTGTCAATAATAGTTGGAGATTTCAATATCCTATACTAGCTAGAACAACTATACAGAAAATCAAAAGGAAACAGAAGACTTAAAAAACAGTATAAATTAAGTAGACATAATACATAATTATAGAAGTGTTCTACCCAATAGTAGTAGAATAGATATTCTTCTCAAGTGCACGTGGGACATTCCCCAAAGTAGATCATATTTTAGGCCATAAAATCCCCCAAATTTAGAAGGATTAAAACCACACAAAATATGTTATCTGGCCATTATGGAATGAAATTTGAAATCAGTAATAGAAGGGAATTTGGAAAATTTGCAAGTATGTGGAAATTCAGCAACACACTCCTAAATAACCAATGAACCAAAGAGAAATCACAAAGGAAATTAAAAAATACTTTGAGGCTGGGCATGGTGGCTCATGCCTGTAATCCCAGCACTTTGGGAGGCCAAGGCAGGTGGATCACTGAGGTCAGGAGTTCGAGGCCAGCCTGGCCAACATGGTGAAACCCCGTCTCTACTAAAAATACAAATAAATAAATAAATAAATAAAAGCTGGGTGTGGTGATGCACACCTGTAATCCCAGCTACTCAGGTGGCTGAGGCAGGAGAATTGCTTGAACCCAGAGGTGGAAGTTGCAGTGAGCTGAGATCACACCACTGTGCTTCAGTCTGAGAGACAGAGCAAGACTCCATCTCAAAAGAAAAAAAAAAAAAAACTTTGAGATGAATGAAAACAAAAACACAGATCCCAAAACTTACAGGATGTAGTGAAAGCAATGCTTAGAGAGAAATTTTATCTGTTACTGTTGATATTTAAAAAGATCTCTAATCAAGAGCTTAATTGTCACTTTGAGAAGCTAGAGAAAGAAGACCACACTAAATGCAAAGCTAGCAGAAGGAAGAAAATAATGCAGATGAGAGTGGAAATTATTAGGAAAAAAGGGATTAAAAAAAGAAAAGAGCAAAACAATGAAATCAAAATTTGATTCTTTGAAAAGATCAATGAAATTGACAAACTTTTAGCTAAATAGAGCAAGAAAAAAGAGAGAAGACTCAAATTGCTGAACTTAGGAAAGAAAACGGGCACATCACTACTGAACTTAACAAAATGAAATGTATCATAAAGCAATACTACAAGCAATTGTCTATCAACAAATTAGATGACATAGATGAAGTGGACAAACTTTTAGAAATAGACAGTCTGAGTAGACTTACAATAACTAAATGGAGTGAATTCGTAATAATAGTATATTCCCACAAGGAAAGGCCCAGCCCAACTGGATTCACTCTTTAATTCTACCATATGTCTAAAAATAATTAGTATCAACCTTTTGCAAGCTCCCAAAATTGAGAGGAGGAGCACATTCTTAACACATTCTGTAAAGCCAGTATTACTTTGATACCAAAACCAGGCAGAAGTATCACAAGAAAACTACAGCCCAATATCCCTTATGAATATAAATGAAAAATTCCCCAACAAATACTTGCAAACTGAATCCAGCAATATATTTGAAAGAGTATATACCATGACCAAGTAGGATTTATCCCAAAAATGCAAAGTTGGCTTAACATATGAAAATCAATGTAATACATCATATTAATAGAATAAATAACAGAAAACACATGATAATGCCATTGACTCAGGAAAGGTATTGACAAAATACTACACCCTTTCATGACAGAAACACCTAACAAACTAAAAATACAACAAAACTTCTTCATTTGGATAAAAGACATCTAAAAAATACAGACTTTTTTTTGAGACAGGGTCTCAAAAGGAGTGCAGTGGCATGATTATGGCTTACTGCAGCCTCAATTTCTGGGGCTCAAGCAATCCTCCCACCTCAGCCTCCAGCGTAGATGGGACTACAGGTATGTACCACCACACCTGGCTAATTTTTAAATTTTTTTAGATTTTTTTTTCCATGTTGCCTAGGCTGGTCTTGGACTTCTGGGCTCAAGGAATCCTCCTGCCTCTCAAAGTTCTGGGATTACAAGTGTGAGCCACTGCACTTGGCCTGTACTTCTAACATCATACTTAATGGTGAAAGAATGAAAACTTTACCTCTAAGACCAAGCACAAGAATAGTGTATACTATTAGAACTATTAAATGAGTTCAGGAAGGTTGCAGCATATGCATATTTCTATAAACTACTAATGGACAATCCAAAATGAAATTTTAAACATTCCACTTGCAATAGCATCAAGAAGAATAAAATACTTAGAAATAATCTCAACAAAGAAGGCAAGATGTACACAGTGATAGGTATAAAACACTGTTGAAAGAAATTAAAGAAGAAAATTGGGGACTTACATGTCTCAAAACTAATCTATGGTTATCTAGACTGTGTGGTACTGGCATAAAATAGGTTAATTCAATAGAATTCAGAAATCATAAATAAATGCTCATATTTATGGTCAACTGACTTCTTTTTTGTTGTTTTATTTTTGAGACAAGAGTCTTTCTCTTTCATCCAGGCTGGAGTGCAGTGGCACAATCTCAGCTCACTGCAACCTCTGCCTCCTGGGCTCCAGTGATCCTCCCACCTCAGCCTCCTGAGTAGCTGGGACTACAGGAGTGTGCCACCACACCCAGCTAATTTTTGTGTTTTATGTAGAGACAGGGTTTTACCATATTGCCCAGGCTGGTCTTGAACTCCTGGGCTCAAGTGATCTGCCTGCTTTAGCCTCCCAAAGTGCTGGGATTACAGGCATGAACCAGCACACCCGCTAAACTAACTTTTGACATAGATGTCAAGACCATTCAATGGGAAAAGAATAATCTTTTAAACAAATGATGCTAGAACAACTAGATATCTACATGCAAAAAATAAAGTTGGATCTCTTTCTCCCATCACATACAAAAACTAATTCAAATGGATTAAAGGCCTAAACATAGAGTTAAAACCATAACATTTTTAGCAGAAAATATAGAATTAAATCTTTGTGACCTTGAGTTAGGCAAAGCCTTATTACATATAACACTGAAAGCATCGTAGACCAAAGAAAAAAATAGGAAAATTGAACTTCATAAAAATTTTAAAAATTTGTGCTTCAAAGAACACCATTAAGAAAGTGAAAAGACAACCTATAGAAAGGGAGAAAATATTTGCAAATTATAAATCTGATAAGGAACTTTTATCTAGAAAATATAAAGAACTTTTCCAACTCAAAAATAAAAAGATAACCCAATTAAAAATGAGCAAATGATTTGAATAAGCATTTCTTCTAAGAAGATGTAAAACCACCAAGAGACACATGGAAAGATGCTCAATATCATTAGTCATTATGGAACTGAAAATCAATACTATGGTGAGATACCACTCTATCCACTAAGAAGGCTAAAATAAAAAAGACGGACATTAATAGGTGTTGGCGAGGATGTGAAGAAAGTAAAGCCATAATAGGTTGCTGGTGGGACTGAAAATTGTGCAGCCATTTTGGAAAATGGTTTGGCAGTTCCCCAAAATATTAAACATTGAGTTAACCACATGAGCCAATAATTCCATTTTTAAACCTATGCCCAAGAGAAATGAAAATGTATGTTCACAAAAAAAACTTGTATACAAGTGTTTATAGCAGCATTTTTCATAATAGCCAAAAAATGAAAACAACACAGATGTTAATCAGCAGATGAATAAAGTGAACTATTCATACCATATAATATTATTCAGCCATAAAAAGGGATGAAGTACTGTACTGATTCATGCTGTAACATAAATGAACCATGAAAAATGTATGCTAAGTGAAAGAAACTAGACACAAAAGGTCACACATTGTTGATCCCATTTATATGAAATATACAGAACAGGCAAATTCATAGGGAAAAAAGGAGATTAGCAGTTGCCAGCATCTGGGAGTAGGAGAGAATGGGAGAGACTGTGAATGGGTATGGGTTTTCTGTTTAAGATGACAAAATGTTCTAAATTAGATAGCGGTAATTGTTGCCCAAGTATGTAAACATACTAAAAACCACTGCATTATACTCTTTAAAAGGATGAATTATACGGTAGGTAGATTATATCTCAATAAAGCTATTATTTTAAAAATATATAACTCATATTATTTGACATCCATAGTTTAAGTTGTGCAATAGCTTCTCACTCTTTGAATAAAGCCCAGATCTGGACCATAGCCACACTGTCCTGTCCATGCCTCTGACCTGTCACGCTCCACAGCCTCTTGCTCAGTGTGCTCTGCTCACCCCGACCCATAGGCCAGATGTTCTGCACTTTGAACAGAGATTGCTCTTTTCTACTGCAGAGCCCTGACATTTTCTCTTTCTTCTGTCTGGAATTCTCTTCCCTGCTTTGTCCGTGG
Source organism: Macaca thibetana thibetana (assembly GCF_024542745.1). Taxonomy (NCBI): domain Eukaryota; kingdom Metazoa; phylum Chordata; class Mammalia; order Primates; family Cercopithecidae; genus Macaca; species Macaca thibetana. The sequence goes on from NC_065583.1 coordinate 12,273,493, forward strand.
CTTTTCCCATCTCATTTTTTCAATCTGTCTAGTGGTGTTGCTTTCCTGTTCATACTTTTAGCATCTCATGTTGTCTATTTTCTTTATTCTCTTATATCCCAAGTTGAGATTCTCTGGCTTATTTATGTATTTATTTCTGTATCTGGTTTTTGGCCCCTAGCAGTACTCTTTACTATTAGGATATACCGTCTGCAGGGGAGGACCTTCTCCAGCTTATTCTTCACTGTATCTCTAGTTTTGAGAAAAGCATTTGTCCAGTAGTTCGTGTCCAGTACATGTTTCTTGAATAAGTGAATAAACTCCCAAGTCTGATGACAGATATGACTCTAATTTTCTTATCAAAAACAGTACATTTTACTTAAGAGTCTTCTTATAGGCAAATTCCACAAATGGTTACTGAAGAACTGGATGGGTGGTCCCTCTTTTCTACTTGATGGGCCAGGGAACTCCTAGAGACTTTGGCTCTTAACTTTACTTGGCATTTAATCCATGAACCCACATTCAAGTGTTTTGTTGGACAGTAGAATACATAGGTGTGGAGGCTACCCTTGAGGAACTTACATTCTAGAGAGGAAAACAGACTCACAATTGTGAAATAATACAATAAATGCTCCTAGAGAGCAACACAGTGCTAGGGAAGTAGCACATTGAAGATGGTTAATTTTGGGCTGTAGGAAGATAGTGTTAGGGAAGACATCACTGAAGAGGTTCAATTTATGTTTGGCCCTTGTGAGATAATGGCTCTAGACCAAGTGTATCTTAAATTGGGGGTGGGGAGATGGGTTGGGAGGTGATTTTGCATATTTGGCAATGTCTTAGAGACTTTTTTATTGTCCTATCTAGAGGCAGGGAAAAGTGTTACTGGCATCTAGTAGACAGAGAGCAGGGAAACTGCTAAGCATCCTGTAATGAACAGAACAGCATCCTGTAACAAAGAATTCTCCTGCCCTAAATGTCTATATACTCAGGCTGAGAAACTTGTTTAAGACAATAACTATGAATGGCTGCTAAGACTGTTACGTGACAGTCTGATAGGTAGTTTTAGGATAAATGGATAAAGCTAACAACATCTGGACCCATTGATCAATCCTAACATTGCACACACACACAAAGACAACCTCATTCTGTGTCCCCTGGTATAATATATTAGAGAGTACACACAAGATATTCTTGCCAAAGCATCAAATCTGAACCCGATTAAGGCTCTCACATAGTGCTGGTCAATAAAAATGTGTGAGCCACATATATAAATTTAAAGTTTCTCATAGCCACATTAAAAATAAAAAGATATTAGCCAGGTGCAGTGGCTCATGCTTGTAGTTCCAGCACTTTGGGAGGCTGAGGCAGGCAGATCACTTGAGCCCAGGAGTTCAAGAACAGTCTGGGCAACATGGCAAAACCCTGTGTCTACGAAAAATACAGAAATGTTAGCCAGGCGTGGTGGAGCATGCCTGTAGTCCCTAGCTATTTGGGGAGCTGAGGCAGGAGAATCTCTTGAGCCCCAGAGGCCTAGGCTGCAGTGAGCCATGATTGCGTCACTGCACTCCAGCCCAGGTGACAGAGTGAGATCTTGTCTCCAAAACTAACTAACTAAATAGATAGATAGATACCAGTATAAATTAATTTTAATAATTTTATTCAACCCAACACTAAATGTTATTGTTTCAACATATAATCTGTATAAACATTATTAGTGGATATTTTACTTTTTTTGAAACTAAGTCTTTGGAATCTGGTATGTATTTTACACTGACAGAACATCCATATTTAGACTAACGGTATTTCAAGTGCTTGATAAGCACCTGTGCCTACATAGTGGACAGAACAGCTCTGGAGTTAAACAACAAGTAGAGAACAGAGGAATATGTTTAATGCACACTGCAAGGATGCAATCGAAAAAGACCCACAATGTGGGTAAGTCTTCAGGACAAAGAAAGGACATGTTTCTTTCACAAATAAATTACAAGAAAAAGGTGGGGGAGGGGACAATGGATTACAAATTGCTTACGAAGATACTAATCAAATAGGTTATGTGAATCTTGTTTGGATCCTGATTTGAACAAAACAATGGTAAAAAGTTACGTTTTGAACACTAATTATTTTATGATATTAAGGAATTTTTAGTTTTGTTGCGACCTACTGGTACTATGATCCTAGTCAAAATAAAACTCGTTCTAAAGACACATACTGAAATCCTTACAGGTGAAATGAAACCGTGTTTGTGATTTTGCCTCTCAGTAACACACTTGGGAGGGAGAAATGGGTGTGAGTAAAGATGAAGCAAGATTGGCCATGAGTTACTAATTGTTAAAGGCAGGTGATGGGTCCATGAGATACTATTCTTTTACTTTTGTAAAAGTTTGAATTTTCACACTGAAGATTTTTAAAAATGTGCTTAGTTTTGATGAATGTTGGCTATGATTGCTCGGTGGCACACGCATGCCTCTGCCATTCAGTGATGCCTGTCCAGAGAGAATTCTGTCTGCTCTTCTCCCACGTTACTTACAGTAGTCACTTACAGGTGGCACTTTCTGAGGAAGTTGAAGAGTTCATAGTTTCTTATGCTTTTCAGAAATAAGATGTTCTGGTGATTTTGTATATTCCTTTTTTAATATTATTTTTTAGATAGAGCGTCATTCTGTCGCTCAGGCTGGAGTACAGTGGCACAATCATGGCTCACTGCAGCCTTGACCTCCTTGGGCTCAGGTGATCCTCCTATCTCAGTCTCCCCTCCTGAGTAGCTAGGACTACAGGCATGCCACTATGCCTGACTAATTTTCTTGTTTTTTGTAGAGATGGGGTTTCACCATGTTGCCCAGGCTGGATTTTGTACATTCTATACTTGAAATAAGAGCAGCAATTGGAAGTTGGCTTAAATGTTTATATTAGAAGCAAAAAATAAAAGAGAGAAGCAGAAAGGGAATCTTACTTCCCTACCTTCTTAGAGAGCATGCCCTCTATTAAGTATAAGAAGTGGGGTTTTCCCCTAAAAACTATGCTCTTAGGGTATGATGTTAGGTGGTACAAAGGCCAAAACTTTTAAACTATAATATTGTGTTTACTTTTTAATGCAATAAAATTAAATAATCTGGCTAGCTTATCAAACATAATTTTATGAGTGCTATCAATTGGGGCAGGTAGAAAGAATTTTAAAATAATAAGTCGGTTTAAATAAAAATATTCAGTAAAAAAGGACCAGGTGCAGTGGTTCTCACCTGTACTCCCATTGCTTTGGGAGGATGAGGGAGGAGGATTGCTTGAGGCCAGGAGTTTGAGACAAGCCTGGGCAACATAGTGAGACTCCATCTCTACAAAGAAATACAAAATTATCTGGGCATGGTGGCACGTGCCTGTAGTCTCAGCTACTTGGGAGGCTGAGACAAGGATATTGCTTGAGCTCAGGAGTTTAAGGCTGCAGTGAGCTGTGATCATGCCACTGCACTCCAGCCTGGGCAACAGAATGAGGCCTTGTCTCTTACAAAAACCAAAAAGTGAAAAAATAGTAAATATGAGCCACAGATATGGCAAAACCTCTAAAGTTAATCCACAAATCAGTGAAGTTTGGGAAATGCTGGGGATGGGAATTTTCCTCTCCTATTAACCTGGATCAGAGAGAATGGGAAATGCTGAAAAGCACATGGAGAAAGAAGAACATTGTATGAGTCAGGGTTCTCTAAAGGGCCAGAACTAGTAGGACAGATGTATATATGAAGAGAGTTTACTAAAGAGTTTTGACTTTCATGATCACAAGGTAAACTCCCTCAATAGGCCGTCTGCAACCTGAGGAGCAGAGAAGCTGGTCCAAGTCCCAAGACCTCAAAAGTAGGGAAGCTGACAGTGCAGCCTTCAGTCTGTGGCCGAAGGCCTAAGATCCCCTGGCAAACCACTGGTGTAAGTCCAAGTGTCCAAAAGCTGAAGAACTTGGAGTCTGATGTTCACAGGCAGGAAGCACCCAGCACGAGAGAAAAGATGAGGGCCAGAAAACCTGGCAAGTCTTCATTCCACTTTCTTCTGCCTGCTTTATCCTAGCTGTACTGGCAGCTGATGAGATGGTACCCACCCAGATTGGGGGTGGGTCTGCCTCTCCCAGTCCACTGACTCAGATGTTAATCTCCTTTGGCAACACCTTCACAGATACACCCAGAAACAATACTTTGCATCCTTTGATCCAATCAAGTTGACAATCAATATTAACCATCACAAGTCCACCCCTTGTCAACCTGAATGTATTACAGATCCCAGAAATCGCACATAATCTTCAAATAAAGACAATAATAAGGTCACAATTATGCATAACATAATACGGCTATCCTTCGTACAACCGGAAGTGCACTAATACTTAATCTAAATGCTGTTACGTAAAGTTAACAACTCTTAAATGATGACATAAAGTCAGTAATCTTATGTCCCATGATACAGGAAAAATAAAGGAAATAAAATGAAGATATTTTCTTTGTACAAGTGTATACATGCACAAATGTTCTTAACAAAATAAGAAAATACTCATGACAATTACAGTCCTCATTTTTGCAACTGGTCACATAGTTGTAGCTGGCATTGATAACTACCTTCTTCTACTACCCATTCTGTATTTCCTTTCCCTTCAGCAAGCACTTCAGTGGGTCATGGTTTTTTACCTGGTGGAGTGACCCAAACCTTCATTCCTGAAGGGTCTGGGCCATTTGTAGTCCTCCCTGGATTAGGCTGTTGTAGTTTCCTATTGACCTTAATCACAGGGCGTGGTAATACTGAGACGCCCTAAGAGATCTCCTGTATTCCACGTGTACTCTTCCTTACCTCCATTATGGAGTAGTAGGCTGATTTCATCTTGATAGTCTGGGTCAATCAGCCACCAAGTAACTGGCTGATCACCCCAAGAAATGGTACATATCGAGGGCTCAGTGTTGGTCTCTGCTGCTGGCAAATTGGGCACTCAGTGGTGGCTGTGGCCAGGTCAGCCTTGGTGAATGGAAGCTCATGTTGCTGAGCCTATGCATAACCTCTGTCCCTGCCACCATGGCCACTTTATTCATGGGCCTATTGGGCAATGACAGGGGTGGCTGGGGAAAGAGGGTGAATGCTGTTTACAGAATGGGTCATCCTATCCACTTGATTATTAAAATCCTCCTCTGCTGAGGTCATCCTTTGGTGAGCATTCACGTGGGATACAACTATCTTTACAACTTTTGACCACTCAGAGAGTTCACATGCCTCTTCCCCAAATTTTGTTATCACCAGTTTTCCAATCATGCTTCTCCCAGGTCCCTGACCATCCAACCAAACCATTGGCTATAGCCCATGAATCAGTATGTAGTTGTACATCTGGCCATTTCTCCTTCCAAGCAAAGTGCACAGCCAAGTGCATTGCTCAAAGTTCTGCGCACTGGGAAGATTTCCCTTCACCGCTGTCCTTCAGGGATGTCCTAGAAAGGGGCTGTAGTGCTGCAGCTGCCCACTTTTGGGTGGCGCCTGCATATCGTGCAGAACCATCTGTGAACCAGGGCCTGGTCTCCTCTTCCTCTGTCAACTGATCATAGGGAACTGCCCACAGGCCATTGGTACAGGCTGGGGCAGAGAAGGCAGGGTGGCAGGAGTGGAGACCATGGGCCACTTCCTCATGTAACTTACTTGTGCTTTCATAACCTGCTTGAGCCCGATCACATATATACCACTTCCATTTGATGATGGAATGCTGCTGTCATGACCCACTTTATGGCTAGACGGGTCAGAAAGCACCCAGTTCATGATAGGCAGTTCAGGTTGCATGGTGACTTAATGACCCATAGTCAAATGTTCAGTTTCTACCAAAGCCCAGTAACAGGCCGAGAGCTATCTTTCAAAAGGAGAGTGGTTATCTGCAGAAGATGGCAGGGCCTTGCTCCAAAATCCTAGAGGCCTCCACTACGATTTACCTGTGGGGGCCTGTAAAAGGCTCCAAACAGCATCCCTGTCTGCCACTGACACCTCAAGCACCATTGGATCTGTTAGGTCATATGGCCCAAGGGGCAGAGCAAGTTGCACAGCAGCCTGGACCTGTTGCAGAGCCCTCTCCTTTTCTGGACCCCACTGAAAACTGGCAGCCTTTTGGGTCACTCAACAAATGGGCTGGAATAACACACCCAAATGAGGAATGTGTTGCTTCCAAAATCCAAATAGGCCCACTAGGCATTGTGCCTCTTTCTTGGTTGTAGGAGGGGCCAAATGCAGCAACTTGTCCTTCTCCTTAGAAGTCATATCTCAACATGCCCTACACCATTGGACCGCTAGAAATTTTACTGAGGTAGAAGGTCCCTGAATTTTAGTTGGATTTATCTCCTATCCCCTGGTACACAAATGTCTCACCGACAAGTCCAATCTGTTTGCTACTTGTTGCTCACTGGATCGAATCAAGTTGACACTCAATATTAACCATCACAAACATAAAACAACTCAGGCCGAGAGATCATTTTAATCAAGAGTAATTTTCATTATGAGAGCGACATATTCATAGATTAATTCCTCTGTGTTATGCCAAACCCTATTTTCCTATATGCAGTGCCTCCTAGAAGCACAAATCTGGTGAGAAAATAGGAGAGAAAGGATAGCAGCTTTTGTTTTAGGGACATGTGCTGGTTGAAAAGTCCCAAATAGGGGTGGAGAGACCCGTGCTTGCATCTGCTGTATGACAGCCATTGAGTCCTGTTACTGTTCATGCTTCCATTTGGATTAGATAAAACCCCTCACCCTGGGCTCCAGGGTGAGCCCTGAACATACCTGGTCCCTACTCCTCTTCAACTTCACCATATAAGCTCGAGTTTTCTGCTCTCTAGCATACTAGGCTTGCTTTGTCTCAGTTGCACTTGCTGTTTTCTCTGTCTACCTTCTCAGAGATCTTTGCTTGACTAGTTTCTTATCATTTAATCTCAGGACAAACATTGCCTCCTCTCAGCATCTTCTTATCTAAAGAACCACTTCTTCAATCACTCTTTAGCACAGTACGCTATTTTGTCTTCTTCAAACAAGTTTGCACTCCCTGAGATGATGGTATTTGTTTACTTACTGCATGAAAGTAGAGCCTTGTCTGTCTGTTCGGTTTGCGGTATTTCTCCATCGTGCTGAATGGTGCCTGGCATGTGGAAGCAGCTTGGCACATATCTGTTGAATGAATACATGAATTAGATAAGCTGGGGTTTGGACTAGATCATCTCTGAGGGTCTCCTTCCAGCTATGAAGTACTATGATTTTCAAAATCCATCACAGAAAGCATTTGTCTTTCCAACTGAGAGCTTTTCTTCACATATCGGCCAAGATAGGATTTCCCAGGGCTTAACTGCAATGGTGGGTAAGCAAGCAGAGTGAAACAGATGCCTCCGGGTGCCGACACAGCTTCCTCTGAGTTTCGAAGCAAAGCAAAGGGCAATCATCATAATCAGTACAGAGGTGGATGAGAGTTGCTAGGTCTTCTGCCAAATTGCCTTTGTGGATATCAGAGCCAGCTTCTCTGAAAACAGCCCTTTATTTAAAACATTACTGCAAGTGGAGCTTGCCCTCCACCCCCTACCCCCTTTTCTATTACTTGGGCTCTCCAACTTGTCACATATGTGTTCAATTGCTTTCTTAACTTCAGTTTGGGTAACCCTGATGCAAGGGAGGTGTGAGAGTCGGCCATTGGGTCTGTGAAGGTCTGATGAAAGCAACTTTAACACATAACCCTTTGCTTTGGCAGGAGCTTGGGCCAAGAGCAAAAGTCCTCTTGATGTGTCAAATTATAGATAAACACAAGTTTCAAAAACATTAGTGATATAACTGCAAATAAATGCTGGTAACTGGCAGGGTGCTCCGTTTACAAATAGTTCCTGTCATCCAAACAGTAAGAGGATAAACTTAAACACCACTGACTTCCCAAACATTTGAAAGCACTTTAATAGCAAGGCTCCAAGACTGCAAACATAAAAGAATAATAATTAAGGCTTAAAATACAACCCAGCCAACAGCAGAGCTGCACAGAGCTGTGCTGTGGGATCTGGGGTTTATCATGATGATTCATCTTCTTCTTAGCTTGAGATTTTTCCTGGAGTTCCACCCTATCTTTTGAAACCCCTCTGAGTTGCCCACACGCCTGCTTTTGGCTTGAGTTGCCCTGTCCTCTTCAGGTCCAGAGTCCGAGAAGCATGACCTTGGGAACTGGCTGGAACAGTTGATACTTAAGAAGAGGTGGTGCATTTCTTCTTTAGATGGAGAGCTTCAGGCCTTGATAGAATAGTGTATCTTGCAGATTCTCTTTAAAGGACTAAAATCAACAGGGACCCTTGTCCTCTGTGTAGCTCTTTGGTGTTAGTGGTGTGAGGAAAGAGAAATGGGGATATATCTCCTTTTGCTCATTGGCCACTGCGAGCTTTCATCCACCCATGTATCTGTGTGTCAAGAAATATGTATTGAGTTCTTCTGGCGTGCCAAGTACTATACTAGGCACTGGAATACTTTAGTTTTAAAAAAAATTGGTTCTGGGATCTGATCACTATGATACAGAAAAACTCTGAACAAGGAAGCCAGAAATTTAGGTGCAAGTCTGAGTTGGCACTAACTCTGTCATCTGTGTGTTACAGCAGGGGCTTCAAATTCTACCCCTGATCAGGTAGTAAATAACTACAGCTGGTAGAGTGGAGACCCGGCTACTCGAAATTTCACGCCTCCCTCTGCAAAGGTGGCGGTGTGAGCCACCTTTGGTGAAGTGTTTTTCCGCTGGAAAACAGCACGGGTGTCCAGATTTTCAAGACAAACAAGAAAGCTTTGAATTTAAAATACAAAATTCCCTAATTTTAAAATATTAGTAATTATAGTAAAAAGTTTTTATTCTTTCTAAATCACTGATTAGGAGGAAATTAAACAAGCCAGTTTATAGCCTCTTAGGGTAAAAACGAAGTCCTTCCTTCCTCTCAGCTTGATCATGGGTAAAATAAGAGCTCTACGTCAGTGGAGTCTGGCATCTGCATAGTGACCTCAGGGCTGCCATTAGGGCAGGAGGGAGGCCATCCTGATAGGGGACTGCCCCACCCATTTCAACCAGAGGAGCTCTGCTTCCATCAGGGTTCCCAGACGTCGTTTGGGTTTTCCTTGCTTCCTGAGATCTTGTTTAAATTGCTTAAAATCCACCAATTCCAAAGTTCAAAATTTTGTGCAAGACTCTCAGAGTTCCCAGAATCAGAGCACATTTTTCATGGCCCCTCCTATCTCTCAGGTCACTGGATCACCCTTTGACATTGCACTGGGCCCAGACATGGGTCCTTTCTTTGGATTCCATAAAAATGAACTCGATTACCCAAAATATGTGCAGATTTTACAAAAGGCATTTTTTGATACAGGTGAGGGAGAAGAAGTAAAAACAGTTTTATTTTATAGAGCAAGGCAAATTAACTTCAATAGCTGACATTTGTGGTTTTAAGATGCCATTTCCCCTACTCTTTGACTCCTCCATATTTGCTAGTTGTGGGATTTGGGCAAGTTACTTAGCCTTTCTGTGCCTCAGTTTCTCATATTTAAAATGAGAACTATAGTATTATAGTATCTGCTTGAATTCATATGAAGATGGAATGAATTAATATAAGTAAAACGATTGGAAAAGAGCCAGATATTATAGCTTATATATGCAAATAGATAGATACATGATGGATGATAGATAGGTAGATAGACATATAGATAGATAGATAGATCTCATACATGTGTACATGTTAGGCTATTACTTCTATTATTTTAATTTCTGGTTCTTCTCAGTCCTGTCTCCATTTTTTCCCGCCTCACTCACCAGTCCTCCTCCCATTCAGGAGCAAAAACAAAAATTTGCCCTTGTCCCTCCTCTGTTCTCATCCAGAATAGTTTGCCTTCTTTCTCCTCTGAGGTCTTGGCTCCCACTGATGTCATATCCCAGGCATGTTTACCAAGGTATTTTTTAAACAATGATAGTTTCCTCTCTTAGAGGGATTAAGATGTCAAATGTCAAGATAATATTTTTCAACTTGTTATATTTACACATGCACACAAAGGGTTCCATATCCTTAAAAAAATATTAAAAACACTGGCCAGGTCTTCAGGGTGTTTACCCTCTCTAACTATCCTGTGATTCTGGGGAAATAAAGCTTCCTGGTGGTATCAGTTGCCTCAATACATGTCTTATGTTAATGAACTCAGGAGCAGCATAGGCTGAGGGCCCAGGCTGGCCGAGCCTCCTCTAGCTTGCTCCTAGGAGCTTCAAAATACTGTTGCCCCTTTTTAAAGAGTCAAGGAGGCTGCAGTATTGGAAGGCCAGAACCTAGAAAAATATTTAGATAATATGCTTTTCCCCTCAAAACAGTATTTTTTCTCTTAACTCTCAGAGTATTTCTAGTCTTTTTAATCCACCCCACTTCCAAAAAAAGTCAGTCACACAGATGACACAGATGGGCAGAGACTTCTCTCAGTAAAAATAGAATATTATTATAGAGTTTCTCGATCTTGCTTTATGTATTGATGTTGGCTTGTAGCTAGAATAAGCAAATACCGAATCCCCAAAGATCCATTCTTTTCTCATGCTCCAATAAAGCTGATAATGCCATATATATATATATGTATATACACATATATATGCTTTATAATTTTATGAAGCATATTTACATCTGCTAGAATCTTGGTAGAAAACAACATTAAAAAGAGAAACCTCCAAACCCTATCTCAGTTTCAAATCTACCCTGTAAGTTATTTCCTCCTTGTTGCCATGGCCCAAATAAGAGGATGGGCATCTGATTTCTTCAGCCATTCAGTCGCTGTCCTTGGCATTTGTCAAAGGGAGAAGTTGACTTTGGAAGCATAATAATGGAAACATAGTCTATTGTACATTTGGGAAATAAACATTGACAAGATTAGAGGAACAGAAAAGGTGTGTTCTGCAATCCATCTCACACAGGTGTGCATGGCCAGAGCACAGCAAACCTGGCTTTGAGTCTCAGCCCGATGCTAACCAGCTTTATGCTCTTGGGCAAACCACATTAATCTGTCTGAGCCTAGATTCTTCACCTGCAACACGGGAGGGACAGCATTGGCCTCTTGGTGCTGTGAAAGCTTAATAACGCTTGTAGCAGTGTTTGGTGCTCCTGTGTGAAACATGTTCATCTCTCAGAGTTTTCAACACCATCCTCTCTTGCATTTTGTTCCCACCTTTCTGGCTCCTCCTCTTCAGTCTCCTTTGCTGCCTCCCCAGCCAGCTTGAGTTGAAGCTCCTTAAGGCTCAGATCTAGAAACAATGATCTTCACCCTTGATATTCTTTTCATGGGCAATTCTGCCCATACTATACCCATTTTTACTCCACTGGAAAGAGTGGGGAGATGGTTTTCCCATTACTTCATGGAATGGCACCAAGGGAAAGAAAATATATAGCAATATTTTGGCATCTCTGCTGGTTTGCATGTTTGGGATTTTTTTCAGAAGACGTCATTCTTGGTAGGTCAGAGCCTACCAGAGGAGCAGTGAGGGTTGACTGGATGGGAACATGCCCAGCTGACAAACTCTGTATTCATGACAGCAACATCCCAAGAACATGGAATTCTCATGAGACACTGCTATTGACTCCCAGGAATAATCAGTCTCTGAATCTCTGCTTCTTTGCCAGGGGTGGTGGGGACACTGAGCTGCAGATGTGGCTCCAAATGTCAACATGGTCACATCTGTACTCCCAGGCTGGTGAGCTTAAGAACACTAGAGTGTTAGAGTACTTAGCCTATTTAGGTTCTTAATGCATTTTAAATCTCTTCATCTCTCCTCCACTTATTGGAATACCAGAGGCTATAAGTTCAATTTAGAACTAATCATCTTCCTCTAATGATTGAGTGATATTGAAGACTTCATAGAATTTTGTAGTTGAAAGAGACATTAAAATGTCAGGTGACCCAGCTCTTCCAGAGAGACTGAAGAAACAGCTTCAATCACCATAAAATAAACCATTCAAGGGTAAAAGAAAACTGGAACTGTCTGAAGGATTCAAAAGAAGCTGATGGCTTTAGGCACCTGATTGGGGCTAATTATAACACTTGGGTAATACATCTTGGCACAAGTTTTCTGGCAGCAAAGAAGGAGTGGAAACATCTTGGGTTACTTAGTTTTGGTTGTATGACAATGGAAAACATACACATTTTTCTGTAGAGACAAACTTTTTCCTGGAACCAGACTTAGGCATTTATCACATGAGTCATTGTATAAAGGACACTGAGAGACAGAATGGACAGTATCTTCTTCCGTGGTTACCTACAGAATTGTGCAGTTTTTCTTCTGGAGGGTCACATCTTGGCCACTCATGAAGGTATACATTTCCTAGTAACCAGGAACTCTCTTTCTGAGGCATTGAAAAAGTCTGAAATAAACCAAAAAAGAGAATCATTGATGCTGCCTGCCCTCCTCACCGCTACCCCATGGAGACAAGCTGCAGAGGCAATTCTTTTTTGATATAATCTGAAGGCAATCATGATAATAATAATTCTAATCATAACTACCTTTTATCAAGTGCAAGTATATTGTTAAGTAAAAGCAAGTTAACTAGGGCTTCGTAAGATTTAATAACTTTCCCACGCTCATACAGCTCATTCAGGTCTCCGATTCCACCTGATTGGTGATGGGTCCCAAAAGCTTGGTGCTGAGGAAGGTTCTGAGATCACGTCTGATCACAGTAGAAAAGAGAACCATTATATTTGCATGTGAGAGGGGAGCGAGACATGGCTGTCATGAATTTGCCATCATTGTGTGATTCCATTTTCCTGCTAGCAAAGCAAATTTCATATGACAGTAATTAGCAGATAAATGTGTTGCCTATAATTCCTCTACACTTGTTAGTGGAAATATCTTAAGATGCAAGTGACTTGACTACTTTTTATTACACACCACTTGGAACTTCAGAGCTCCCAGAAGCTGATTATGCACATAGGAGGCAATCAAACCAAACAAAAATCCCAACTTCCCCTTCCATCAAAAAACAACCCCTCAAACCCACAATGCAAATTGGAATTATTAATATGTTTGTGTAAGTCAGTTTACAAAAAATAGTAACTTTTAAAAAGTCTTACTTTATAGCTAGTGACTGTTTTGTTGTTGTTGTATTTAACTAAGTAATAGAATTTGTTAAGAGTGCAAGGGTCTCTGTGTCACATTTTGAATGATCCAGCAATTGCAGGCTGCATTCAGCAGCTGAAATATAGTGAGTCTGTATCTGGAAGGGCCAAAGCCCCTCAAGATAAATGCTTGATTCCAAGACTGCAAGAGGAAACTGGCCAAGGTGGCTGTCGACTGCTTTTGCATGCCTAGCCTCTCTTAATCTGGTAACAGAACCATCTCTTCCCCTACTCTTAGAGCATAAGGTTTTGGTGGAGCTGACTCCATCTCCTTGGATAAGCGTGTGACCCATGCTGGTACCACATTCTCTTGACCAACAAATGAATGATGCAGAGGTAGGTGACATTACCAGCTCCGACCCATGAAGTCCTACTTTGGAGCTTTGGTGGAGCTTGATAACTAAGGCCTTCACTATTCATTGGGTTGCTAAGCTGTTGGAATCAATGAGGCAGGTAGACATTCTCAGGGAGTACCCTGAGAATGAGTCCAGCACCAAAAAAGGTAGTATTGAATAGAGAAAAGGAGATTCAATGGCTTTGAGTGTATTCACAGAGTTGTCTATCCATCGCCACAATCCCTTTTAGAATATTTTCATTAACCCAAAAAGAACTGTTGCTCTCCTTAGCCATCATTCCCAACCCCTCCAGTCCCTCTCCTCAGTGCTAAGCAAGTATTGATCTATTTTTTCTGTTTGCTCAGATTTGCCTATTCTGGACATTTTAAATAAATGGAATCATATAATACATGGTTTTAGTTCCCTTTTTATGAACTTTCATAGCTCCCTTTAATTCTCCTTGCATCCCTTATTAGAATTAAAATGAAAAAAAATATGTATATATGTATATAAAATCATTTACTTAATGTTTGTTTCTCCCATTAGACCATACAGTTTCACCAAGGTAGGGGCTTCATGTATTTAATTGCCATTACTTAACCCAATGCCTGTGCCCCACAGAATAGGCACTTAATAATATTTACACAATGAATAAATGAATAACTGGATTAATGAATGGATGGTTGAATGAATAAACTTGGTAGTCGTCCTACTGCCACCACTAGGATAGATCCAGAAATACCAGTATATTTAGTGCAGTGAAATGGGCTGATCTGATTAACTTACTTCCAAACTAGTTCCCTACGTTAGAAGAAAGAGAAATAAATATCTATTTAACAAGAGAGAGTGTGGTTTCACATGCAGATGTGTAATATTTGTAAATAAAAAGTAGATTGTTTGTGTATCGGAGTAGAAGAGACAGACTCAGTAGGCTGGAGCTGAGTTAAAGTAAACTATTTATTGCACTAACTAAGCCACGGTGTGGCCGCTGCCAACTGGTCACAACTGCAGTTTTTTGGTTTTGTTTTTTTTTTTAAAGGCCTCAGTGTCCGTAAGATGCATGTTGAGTAGTTGGAAAAGAAAGGGTCCTAATGCTTGGAATTTTCTCGTGGCATCCTCAACTGTTTAAGGCCTTACCTATCAGTGTTTGGGTTGGATTGTTCTCTGCCTGTCCCTGTAACCAGACAGAAAAGAACGAGAAGGGAGAGAAGTCAAACGTATGCCTTGTTACTTGAGCAAGCAGCTTGCAGAGTGGGACACACACACTCCCTGCTTGGATGACTTCTCGATTCTGGGGTTTGGCAAAGCTGTTGCTGAAAACATTGAACAAAATAAACTGCAAAATATAGAAGGAATGCAGAAAAAGTCATGAAAAACAAATTGGTGATTCATACAGATTACGGTCTAATGGCTACAAGATTTCCCCAGCTTTTATTTGAACTTTTTAAAGAAATCAGTTGCAATAGAGGCTCTGTTGGTGGTTTGACAAAAAGGGGATTTTCTATAAATAATGAGTTTATGTTTGGGGTGTTGATTCTATTTTTAATAAAGCAAATATCATTTTTATTTCTTTGCTTCTCTATTGAAGACATAAAATCCCAAAGTAATCCCAGCTCTTAGATGGAGAAAGCATAAAGAATACACACAAACAAAGAGATTATTTCAGAGATGGGCCATTTTTTCTCTTTTGGTCATTCATAAAGACCTCAACAATGATATACAGAGTTATAAATGCCTTATGTGGCACCAGGAGGTGCATAGATATATTCCTTTTCTTGGGCCCAGCAAATCCTTAATTAGAAATGCAGTGAAATTGATTTCTTGAATGAAGATGTCTATGATGATCCATAGGTTATAATTGATTTTTTTAAGACTCAAGATTCAAATGAAGAAGTAATCAGGGCCACTTTAGAGAAATCCTGACCAGTGGGGTGCTTCACAATATAGTTTCAGAAGTGTGTACTCCAAGAATTACTGCACAAAGTTCAAATATCCAATAAAGCTCTGGCCAACGAAGGGATATACACACACCTACCTGGTGTAATCAGTAAGAGGAGACCCTTAGTGTTTGGCTTTCCTTCCTTCCTCCCACCCTGCAGCCAACTATCTCCCACTTGTCTGTAGCTTTTGCTATCAGAATCACCATTTATTTCTAATTTCTTTCAGATAATTCAGTGCCGTCTAAATTCTTCTGATTTAACAACCTGGCAAGCTTGTTAAAATTACCAATTCTAGGTCCCAGTCACGGAAACAGATTCGTCAGAGAAATCTCTCTTTGTAATAAGTGCCCCAGGTGATTCTTAAGATAAAAGAAATTTAGGAAAAAAGAGGCAAATGATAATTTTTCAGTTTCACTTTATGATAGCAGAGTACTTTCATGAAACCCTTTCATGAGGTCCTCACAATGGGTCTGTGACAAAAATATTATTTTTTCCATTTTAGATAAGAGGAAACTAAGCCTCTAGAAGGTAAAGTAGCATGACCAAGGTCACGTGGGGCTGGCCTTTGACTCCAGATCGCTGGCTTCTTGTCCAGGCCACCTCCACTCCCTACCCCATCCACCAAGCTCCACTGCCTTCCCAAAGCTTATGGTGATGGTAGTGGCATTGGCACAGAGAAAGTCTTGTGCAAACAAAGAAAGGAGAGAAGAGAATTATGACGGAGGCTCTGAGAGCACCTAAAGGATCTCAAAGAAAGACAAATCATTTGATAGTTAAAGATGAGAGAAGAGAGTAGGTGAATAAAGTCATGGAAATCTGAACGGTAAATTGATCACTGATTAATGGGAAGCTATTGAAAATAGTTGGAGCCTCAGTAGCATTTTATAAATCTCTTCTTTAGAATACTAATTCTACAAGATACTCCATGAAAGGGATTCTGCACTGAAATAAATTTAGGAAACATGGTGAGCTTCCCTCCAGTGAATAGATTCCCAAAGCACATCTGCATATCGAAGTCTCTGAGAAGTCCTGCGGCAAACACATCTAATTAAAAATTTAACATTAAATATTCCAAACTTATTTGACTATGGAACTGTTCCTCCATTTTTCCATAAAATATGCATAAACAGCTATCCGAACACACTTTGGGAAATGCTGGCCTAGAACAGAGATTTAGAGTTGGGAATATATCCATGCGGAGTGTTTAATACTATGTGCAATATTATAATTACACCCAAATAAGAAGTTTAATGTCCTACGTTTAGGGCCCAGCTTCTACTAATTTCTTTCCCCTACTTAAAACTTGAGATTCTGTTCTTACATGTTTTTCTGTTGTGTCTTTGCTCATTCCGAAGACAGGGAGGGGAGAGGAGAGAAAGACAGAGAGAGTGAGCATAAAATAAGCAACAGAGTATGCCTTGCTCCAAAGTTTGTAGATTCTTTCTTGTTGCTAACACAAAGCAAGTGTGTGGCATGAGAACCAAGTGGGAGCGGAGCTAAGCCCTGGAATGTGGAAACCCAGCCTGTCTGGAGCCCCTGGCTCTTTCCAGGCATCTGGATTGGAGGCCCAGCCTGTCTTCCTTTCTGCCCTTGCCAATCTGCCTCTCTGGGGATGGGACGACCTAAAGATGTTGCCTCGTTGTGCTTCCTGCTCTTCATGCATTTAACCGTAATTGAGAAGAACTCTTCATTCCACGGACCTCTTGGGTCCCATGGCTGCCCTAATCATGGTCTGTGTGGCCTCTAGTCAGAAAGAATAGTAGCAGAAGCAGTCTTGCAACTGCATCAGTCTTTCCAAGATGTAGCACTACTCTGGCAAGAATGGGGATACTATCTGCTCCTGGTTATGAGTCCCATATGTCAGAGCCTGGTGGCACCCAGAGATGCCTCTCAGCTTGGGTGGGTAATTGGGTGGAGATGGGAGTGAATGTTTAATAGTTGAGATGATGGAATTAGGCTCACAAAGGGGGTGGGTGGGGGTTAGGGAGGAATGATCCTCTTCCTCCCTTTATTATTTTTAAACTTAGCCTTTAAGCAGAGATAAAACTTATTTCAGTTTTTTGTGCTCAGATGCTTTGGAGATGATTGATTTCTCAACAGTGCGAGCTTGGTCATTATTACTCAATGGGGCCCTGACTTTGACCTGTCCTAGGTCTGGCATAGCAAAAGAACAGTTGGAAGACAATAGGTGAGAAAGTTTGGTTTGGAAGAACAGTGTTTAGAAAAGTGAATTTGTATGCATTCTGAAGAGGTGGTGTACCACTCTTTCACTGTCTCCAGTGGTTTGCTGATAAATATTTAATGACCAACTCTCCAAAAATGAAAAAGTGTGTATATACACACATAGACATACACATGTAAGTTTATTATACGTTTTACTGATACAAAGGATATGTTGCAAGAAATTTATAAACAATGCCATATAAAATACTCTTTATTGCAATTCTCATATAGCCAGTTGATTCTTGTGGAATTATTTTGATGATTGCTATCAGACTTTTATATCCACAGACAACCTTTGGTTACAACTGACAAACAAGCATAATTCCAATATGACTGCTGATGCTTTTGGTTATGTTATACAAATACGATGAAAATGAAACAGTAAAGATACATGTCTAGGATTGCCAGATTTAGCAAATAAATATAAAGGGAACTCCACATTTGAATTGCAGATGAACGACTAAATTTTTAGTATGAGTGTTCTCTGAACAATATTTGGGATATACTTATACTAAAAATATTATTTGAAATTCAGATTTAACTGGGCATCTTGTCTTGTATCTAGCATCGAAGAACTTCACTTGTTCTTCAGTGACATAACTTCTATGCTGAATCACATGATGGTTTTTGAATGCTAGAAGAACATTCTCTCCGTATTTTTTGTGTTGTTTGGAATGTAACAATTGTACACATAAGACAATTTTAAGTTGTATCTTCATTTATGACATTTTCTTCATCACTCTCTTGAGTCTAGAGAATCAAAAAAACTATAAACCACACCCAGATTAATGGTATTTACCATTTTCTATAATGTACATACTCCCACCATAGCCAGCTTCAATCTACCAAAGTGACATCCCTGAATGAGGAACTGCGAAGACACATGAAGGGTTATATAGCATCATACAGCATGTCCATTATACAGATACAGTATACACAAATGACCTTCAGAGCAACATTTAGTAAAATAATTAGGAAGTGGTGACTTTTGAGTATTTATTATCTTTGTTTTTAATGTAATTTATTTATAATATAATATATTTAATATATGTAATTTATTTGTAATATAATTTATTTAGTGGTAAGTTAATAAAAGATTTGTTTAAACTGACTCACAAAGTTCCTGACGCCCCAGCTGATAATGACCTGATAATGACCAGCTCTTGCAAGCGATGAACAATCATTCCAGCACATTACCGAATCTGTCTGTATCGCCTTACTGTTTGATTCATTTCTAAAATATGCTTGGCTCCTAGAGGTGATTGAATCGGTGACCTTTGTAAAGTTGCTGGGGAGATTTGAAAGAAAAGAAAAAGCTACTCAAGGGAACACTGAACATTTATTGAGCATTATCTCTACTTGAGATATTGCTTTTTCCTAAGGATTTAAGATTATAACCTTATATGGCCCCATGAGATGTAAAAGCCAAAAACATAGAGGGATATGCACTCTAGACATAGACATAAAAAGTCACTAGCATTGTAAGGCAGAAGGTTAGGAGATGAAATCAGAATTTCTACTGTGATTGTATTACTGATTATCTATATATACCTACAGTAGAGGATTAGAAGGGATGGTTGTAAATAATTGTTTTTTTAGGGCAGTAGTCTTAACGGGTGATGCATTTTCCTCTATGTTTTCCTTTGATCTTATGAAGATTTTTGGAAGATAAGAACTAAGTCCATGATACAGAGACAAATGCATTAAATTCATCAAAGAGGCAGGTTTCACAGAGCTCATGGGGAGCCTGCAATAGGCCTTAAAGAATGGGAGGGATTTATGTAAGTAGGGAAAACATTCCAGGTAGGACACACTACATCAGTAAAGGGTTAGAGATAGGTATTTCTCTAACCTATCTCTAAAGGAACAATTAATAAAATTGTATGGCTAGAGAAGGTTCAGATTTATTTATAGAAGTGAAAGCTATTTAAAACCGGGCTCTGCAAAGTTCACTCTTGGCATGGAATCAAATTCAAAGAACA
Organism: Macaca thibetana thibetana; assembly: GCF_024542745.1. Classification (NCBI taxonomy): domain Eukaryota; kingdom Metazoa; phylum Chordata; class Mammalia; order Primates; family Cercopithecidae; genus Macaca; species Macaca thibetana. The sequence goes on from NC_065583.1 coordinate 12,293,080, forward strand.
GATGGAAATGTTGAAACTAATTTGAATCTTTACTACAACTTTTAACTTTTTATTTATTTTATTTTAATTTTTATTATTTATTTACAGAGTCTCATGCTGTGGCTCAGGCTGGGGTACAGTGGCAAGATCATAGCTTACTACAGCAATGAACTCCTGGGCTCAAATGATCCTCCAGCCTCAGCCTCCCAAGTAGCTGGGATTATAGGCACAAGGAAGCATGCCTGGCCAATTAAAAAACAAAATTCTTTTGGAGACAGAGTCTCGCTATGTTGCCCAGACTGGTCTTGAACTCCTGGGCTCAGGCTATCTTCCCACCTTAGCCTCCCAAAGCACTGGGATTATAGGTATTAGCCGCCAGGCCCACCCATACAGCTTCTTAAAAAAATGCAAGAACTGGACTACTTTTGTCCCTCACCACTGATCTTTCTCTCTCCTTAGGTTCTTATCCTTCTGGTGAATTACCCTTCCTCTTTCAGCGTGTCTCTGCTTCTCTGATTACCTCAATCTTACCATTAAGTCTCAGGAAGCAAAGGCAAGGGACAGAGTTGGGTGGCAACCAGAATTTTCTTTGGTGGGTAAAGGAGGAAATTAGACTATGCATACTGTAAAAATGTGTTTTGTCTGACACATTTAATAATAATAGTCATACCCATATCGAACAGTTACATCAATAAGTACCTATTTTATTCTTTCTTCTCTATCAACACTGCAATATTAAATTATGTCCATTTCTTGATTTCTTTCTAGTATTCTCCTTAGACTTAGGGCTTTGTACTTGCTGTCTCCTCTGCATATACTATTTACTTCTTCTGTCTTTTACCCACTGAATACCTGTTAATCCTGAAATATTCAGTTTAGAAGTTACTTCACCCAAACTTCACTCGAACTGGATTTAGTTGCCCCTCCTCTCGGAAGCCACAATACTGGGTACTTTCTCCTGTTTGAGCAGTCATTACATTACCTTATAATTGCCTATTTTACCCATCTTGTCCCCACTGGACTGTGAAAAATTTAAATATAAGCCCTAGATCTTATTTCTCATTTCTTATATTTATATATATATCCATATTTTCTATTTGTGATATTTATATATAACAATATAGATATATTTTATGTAATATATATTTCTTGCTTGTGTATACATACATATTATTTGTTTAGTACTGCTTTTATATTCTTGGGTAAATGAATCCATTTACTGGCAACATCTATATGACAGGCACTATATTAAAGCAAGTAGCAAATTTATCTGTTTTCATGCTCTGACCAACCATATAAAGGAGTTACCCTTAATTCTCAAGAGGGAAATTCAGGACAGAAAGAGGTGCAATGATTACCCAAGGCCACATAACGAAGTCATGGCAGCACCAAAACCTGAACCCAGGGCTAGGTAATTGGCCCATGTGTGTGCTGAAGCTTAAGAAGCCATTACGGACGGAGCCCACCTCCAGTGGGGTGAGGGGAGATGTGTGTCCTCGGAGGGAAAGGTGGAGGCTGGGGCTGTGAGCCAGGCTCTTGGTTGGCCACAGGGAGAGAAGCTCATGCCAGCTGCTGCTGCTGATTCAGTGACATGGTGAGAAATGGAAGGCAGAGAGCAGATGCCAAGCACACATCCATCATCTGTAATTAAGAGACTCTCGTTTATCTGTTTCTTTGCTTCCCTTATTCTGAGACATTTGAATACAAACAGCATTTCTCGTCAATAATCATTTCCTGCTCTCCTTCAAGAAGCCTTTGTTCTGGGCAGAGTAGTCATGAAGCAGGCAGGCAAAGGCTGTCATAAGCTCACTGAGGGCCTGGATAACTGTAGAGGACCATAAATAAAGATGTGTAGCAGGCCTCTTAGGTGACAAGCACATATTCTCTTTTGAAACTTATAACAATCACATAAAGTTGTATGTGTCTTCTATTGCTGCTGTAACAAATTACCACTAATTTAGTGGCTTAAAACAACACAAATTTATCTTTAGGTCAGGAGTCCAGCACAGGTCTCACTGGGCTAAAATCAAGGTTATCAGCAGGGACGCACTGGAGACTCTAGGCAAGAACCAATTTCCTTCTCTTTTACAGCTTCTAGAGACAGCCTGAATTCCTAGTCTTGTGGCCCCTTCATCTTCAAAGCCAGCCACAGTGGGTCAAGTCCTCCTCATGCTACTCTCTCTCCATACTTGCTTTCATTGCCACGCTCTAGGACTACAGCTGGGAAATGTTCTCAGCTCTTAAGGTTCGTATGACTAGATTGGCCCTCCTGGATGATACAAGATAATATCTTCATCTTAAAGTGCTAACACAGCTACAACATCCCTTTTGCCATTTAAGATAACATGTTCATAAATTCTGGGGATTAGGGTGTAGACATATTTAGGGAGCGATTATTCTGCTTTCTACAAATCTTATTTTTTTTTTTTTTGAGATGGAATTTCACTCTTGTTGCCCAGGCTGGAGTGCAATGGCATGATCTCAGTTCACTGCAACTTCCACCTCCAGGGTTCAAGTGATTCTCCTGCCTCAGCCTCCCAAGTAACTGAGATTACAGGCGTGTGCCAACGTGCCTGGCTAATATTTTGTATTTTTAGTAGAGATGGGGTTTCACCATTTTGGTTAGGCTGGTCTAGAACTCCTGACCTCAGGTGATCCACCCACCTTGGCCTCCCAAAATGCTGGAATTATAGGCGTGAGCCACTGTGCCTGGCCTGCTTTCCACAAATCTATGCCACGTAGCCCCGTGCTGCAGATGAGGAAGCCATGACCCAGAGAGGCAAAGTGACTTTCCCACCGGCACAGAAGTAGTAACCGATGGACCTAAGATTCAGACCCAGGTCTGCGTGACTCAGAGGTGCCTGCTCTTTCTGGAATAGCAAGCTGGCCCCCTCACATTTCTGTACCAGCTGTAGGTGGCAGCTGGTAGAATGTAATGAATGGCTAGCTTTTCAGCTTGGAGCAGGGACGCATCCTCCATTAATGAGAAAACACAGACCCCGTGATGATCAAAAGGATATTGCTCCATTTCATCTCAGTTGTCTTTTTATCATTTCCCAGAACAGGTTACACCAGATGTGATCACTATCATATGTTAACTGTTGGACTGTGGCACATAAGAGACACTCAGTAAATATTAGCTAAACAGACAATTGAATGAATGAATGAATGAATCCCATTGGTTGAGCAAATATTACCTATCAGATATTTACAGGGACTTAAAATTCTTTGTTTTTTAAGTTCTTACAACACCACTATGGTATAATTATTGCTATCTGTAGTTTTCTAGGGCTTGGTATACTAAGCTGTAATCCAAGGTAGTCTCTTAGTTTCCTTTCAACATTAAGAATCTGTGATCTCATTAATGGCCTGCTGTGGGCCATTCAGGGCCCTTTTCTCCTGGCACCTCTGACCAGGAGTCAAGATTGTTAAGAGTCTTGGCTTCTACTAAACTAGCCTTTAGGTTATTTTCCTCAATCTTGCAGGTAGGTCAGCCTTCTGTGAGAGATGAAATAATATTTCCAGACCAGCATTTTCAGTGGCTCAGAGGTCAGTGGAAGGACAGACAGCATTGCCCCAGAGCATATTACCCAGAGTGGTTATGACAGAGCCGATTCACAGAAGCAGAGTTGTGCACTGTATGCACTCCCATCTGGTGCCAGCCCACACACATGCCTGCTTTGCACTTACTCCAACAATCCATTGAGCATCTGCTGTAGTTTGGGTGTTTGACACCTCTGAACCTCATGTTGAAATCTGATCCCCAGGGTGGCAATGTTGGGAGGTAGGGCCTAGTGGGAGGTGTTTGGTTCATGGAGGCAAATCCCTCATGAATAGCTTGGTGCCATTCTCATGGGAGTGAATTCTCACCCTATTAGCTCCCATGACAGCTGTTTGTTAAAAAGATCCTGGCCCCTCCCCCACCCTCTTGCTTCCTCTCTCGCCATGTGATCTCTGTGGTCTCTGCACATAATGGTTCCCCTTCTCCTTCTGCTGTGAGTGAAAGCAGCCTGAAGCCCTCATCAGAAGCAGATGCTGGTGCTATACCTGCAGAACTGTCAGCCAGTAAGTCTCTTGTCTTTATAACTTAGCTAGCCTCGGGTATTCCTTTATAGCAACACAAATGGACTTAGCATCCATCTTGCACCAGGTGCCAGGACTATAGAGATTATTCTACCCTTATGGTGTTTCTAGTCCAGCCAGGTAGATGTATATGTAAGTCAGCAAGTGCAACATAGCATGCTAAATGCAACATAAGAGGGAAGGGCAAGAGCTGCAGGAGTATAGACAAAGGGACACATAAACCAGTCTGGAAAGATAGGGTAAGGCAGGCTGAGTATGGAAGTATAAGAAGGATTTAACCAAGGCAAGAAAATAGAGGTAGGAAGAAAGGGTGTTTGACTTATGACTGTGCCATACCTGTTTGTGCACATTCATAGCAAGAAACAGGGCAATATATATCAAGGTTCTTCAAAACGAGTGTAACTCTTGACCCAGTAATTCCACTTCTAGGAATTTGTCCTGAAGAAGTTATCAGATGTGCACATAAAGATTTATGTACATAGATGCTCAATGCTGTGTGATTTGCAATAATAAAAAATTAGAAACAGCCTAAATGTTTACAGTGAATTGGATAAATGAATCCATATGATGAAATATAATATAGCCCTTAGAAGCCATCTTTAATGAGGGAAAAGTGCTCAAGCTGTATTAAGTGGGAAAAAGTAGTTTAAAATATGACTCCAATATAGTTAAAATTGGATATAAAGCGGGACAAAATGAATATTATAAGTTATGCATGACAGAAAAGACTGGAATGAAATACATTGAAATGATCAGTGGATAGTAGAAGTATTGATTTACAAAACTTTTATTTGTATTCTTCCAAATTTAGGATAATAGCGGCATTCATTATGTTCATAATGTTAATGTACATTGAACCCTTTAAAGTTGCAGACCATTGTTTAGGCCACTCATGCATTCCCTGACACCCTGCCAGTGCTCTATCCTCCACTGGTACCTGTGTCCCTATCATTACCTGGGCCTGTGCACTTGTCAGCAGCTGATCCCCGGGGCCCCATTTGAAGATGGCCTTTCAATTTCAGTGTCCCCAGCTTTTCTTTTTTTTTTAATGTATCCTTTTCTACCTTCTTCTTCGTTGCTTTTCCCCAGAAGGATCCTGTTCTGCCTAAGTACAGTTCCTGATTAGATCCTACTTTTAAGGAATAGAATAAGTACATTTACCTACAACACCCTGTAAGATAGATATTACTATCTTCCATTTTACTGATGGGGAAACTGAGGGCCAAGGAAGTTAGGTGAACATTCCCGACTTCATCTAATTAACAAGTGCTGGAACCTGGATTTGAATGCAGACAATCTGCATACACAGTACAGATTCCCAAAGAGATGCTGATACCGAACCAGGAACAGAACCTTTCCCAGGAAGGCATGTATTTTAGTGGAAAGACAAGTTCTCAACTGGCTTGAGCCAATGCCTGGGGAAGTTAATGTCTAGGATATATTAGGTCTCCCATTCCAATGAGATTCCCAGGGGCTTCTATGGACTTGTTGATATGTGGATCTTTATGATCTTATTTCTTTGAAGTTCACTTCTTGGCAAAAAGCCCTGGGAACAACGAAGAATTGGGCTCCTTCATGGAGCTGAGAGGGTGTGCCTGTAGAAAGGGTACAGAGAATTGCGTTCCATGATTTTGCAATTTCACGAGCTTCTCAGTTATTGTTTTTCCTCGTATCAAGGAAGGAAAGGCTCAAATCTGTAAATGGTTATATGCAGAAAAAGCCTAGCTTACAAAAAGGCCTGACCAGAGCTTTTGTTATGTTGAGAACTCTGGATGGATAGGTTCCCATGTGAACAATTCAGAAGGGGTCTCTCAGTGGGACAAGCTGGGTCAGCGTGGGCTGCAGATGTGGGGGCCCAGGCTTGATGGTGAGGTGTACTGCCCAAAATGCAGAAGCTGAAGTTGCAAGATCTCCAGCTTATTGACATTTACCAGCTTGGCCAAGTCCAACGGTGACCTTTTGCATTTGCACCAGCGTGGTCCATCCAGCTCAGACTGCCTGGTAGTTTTATCCTTCCAAGGGAATTCTTTGGCCTGCCTGAAAAGGAAATCAATTGTTGGAGGGGCTGGCTTCTGGACAGAAGATTCATTTTAAGCTTTAGTTTAATAGACTACAGTAGATAATAGTTGCAATAATATTGACAATACTCAGTTCTCTTTCACATATATCACCCAGGGGTAAAAAGAAGCATTCTAAAAACTACCTTGAGGTTCTTGGCCTGTTGCCTTTGTCACAGGGAGGTATTGCTTTGCCAGTCATCTTGGTTTCCTCTCTACATTTGAGTCAATAAGACAAGAGAAGTATAACCCTGAAGGCTTGTCCATCCTCCACCTTGTTTCTGTCACAAGGCCTGAGTCACCCACTGCAGAAACAAGAAGCAAAGCCCACAAAAATCTATGCTATATATTTCCAAAAGGTGAGATGGAAGGAAGTTTCTAGTGGATACCTTTAGATCAGTTTTCCTACCTTAAAACTAAAGGCAGTTGGGTTGAGGAAAAACGAGGGAGACCCCACAGTTAGAGAATGATGAACTAGGAGTTTCCAACACAGCCAACACAGCAGAAACTACTCGTTGGCAGAGTTAAATAGCAGCCAAGGTAGCACCCATTTGTCTTTGTCACTGTCACCCAGTGAGGATGACCAATCATCAGCCAGAAAGTCCCCATAATCAAGTAATAATTGTGAAATACATGTGCTTAAGATGTTGCCTGGCCTCCATTCAAGCACCCCATGCAGACAACCCTTATTTAATGGGTTCCCAGGATTCTCATGTATCCTGAAGAGAAGGGTGGATGCTGCACTCTTAGAGGCCAGCTTCTGGCATGAGAGGGAAGCCTCTGCATTCTCACTAAGGTAGGACTAGATGGAACCAGACCTGGAATTCTGACCGAGCTTGATCAGAGGTGAAACTCCCTGTCATAGTTGTGATGTTTTCTTGCCATCTGCTCTCCCTGTCTCAACAGCATGAGGTGTCTGAAAAGAATCCCAAACAGTGTGTAGGAACTTCAGGTTGAGTGCTGACTCACCAGTGACCAGTCTGTGCCTTGGGGAAGTCCTCCCAGAGCTTTCCTTGGGTATCAGCTGTTTCAAGTAAAAATAGCAGGCTAAGTGAGTTCCATAAGGTTTGGGGCTAGATCACCTGCTCTCTCACTGCCTACCTTATGGCCTTGGGCAAGCTGACCCTCGCCTCTTTGAACTTCAGTTCCTTATCTATGCATGGAGGATTGAAATACATACCTCAGATAATAAAATTGGACTTGCGTAAAACAGTCCTTTCCAACCCTGGCATCATATTGGAATCATCTGGGAAGCTTTAAAATTCACCGATGAAAATTATCAAGAATTCCATCACTGCGGGCCAACCACTGTTAATAATTTGATGCATTTTCTTCCAGTTATTTTTCCACCATGCTTATGCTCAGCAATTAACTTAATCAACAGCTATTTATCACTATTGATTGCATATCCACTGTGTACCAACCAGTGTTCTGGGTGCCACACTAGGTTATTACAGTGAGCATGACAAATGTGATGATAATTTTGCATTCTGCCTTTCCCACTCAATGTTTTACGTTGTGGAAGAAAATCCCACCTTATTGAATATTCTTGCCAATCCAGGGTTGTTAGTGACTAGATTATAGTCTACTTCATGCTTATACCATGATATAACTGCTGCTGAACATTTATATTATTTCTCATAACTATTCAGATCTCAGAAATAAAATTTTAAAACATTTTATTGCAGAAATATTGAAACATTATTTCTGCTTCTCCACTGGCTGACTACTTCTACCTTCTGCCAAACTAGGGGTAAAACTCAGCGACTTCTCCCAAAACACACATCCCCCATATCCACACTGGGCTCACAATGTCGAAGGCCCTCTCTGCTGCCCTCAGATTTTCACCAGAGCTTCATCTTTGGAGTGAGGCCTCTTTCTGGCACCTCCTGTCCACATCTCTGCTTAATTTTTCTCCATAGCACTTGTGTCATCCTATATATTTAAATTTTTTTATAATTTATGAGCAGAGTTGTTTCCTACTTGGATCTCTTTACTACTGTATCCCCAGTGCCTGGACCAGGGATTTGCTGCATGAATAAGTAACACTTATCACAACCCATTCCCAGTGGAGATGGAAGGAGGGAACATATGCGTTGGCCGTACTAGGAGAAGTTTGAAAGGCCAAAGCCTAGAGAACTACAGAGCCTAATTTCAGAACAAAGTTAAGGTACAAAATCTCTTCTACTCTTGACTGTCCTGTCACCAAATTTGTCCTGGGACATGGAACTACCAGAAGCCATTCTCTAATGCCTTGCTCCAGGGGGCTGGGAGCTGGATTTCCTGTATCAGTATTGGTGCCGCTCTTTCTTCAGAAAGTTTGACCCTGAAGTTATCTACAGTGATTGGTCCAGTTTGATATCTATGAATATAAGCAACTCCCAAGAATTAAATGGTTCTGAGCAGACACAAAGGCATGGGCCCACAATGTCAACTATTTGCAGGAATTGTTGACTATCAGCCATGTGGAGGCCTGTGTGTTTTTAGCTCATGGGTCCCTGGGAAAAGTGTCAGCTGCCTGTAGCCCAGGTGAAAAGATGACTGGTATTTCCTATACCTGAGTCAGACAACTTTGGGGGACCCTTTGTTATTTGTGCTCAGAATGGCAGACAGATCAATGGAATTCATTTTCAATCCTTAAGCCTTGTTAAACTGTAGCTACGGTCCAGCCTAGGACTGAGGCATTGAGTGAAATAGCCTAAAGACAGGAAAAGGGCAGGGAGGGTAACCTGCAGTTATGACATATCTGCCAGAGCTGGCATCTGATTTATTTATTTGTTTATAATTTTTTATAAAATAGAACTCAAATAATGCACACATGGGGTTAAAAAAAAAGGACTTAAAATTGAAAGTCATCCTTCCACAGACAGCTATGAGTCATTTCTTCAGTCTGTTAGTTTTCCCCACCCAAAGGCACCACTTTTAGCAGTTTTTTGTGCATTCTTTTAAAAAATGTGTGTATGCATACACGTTTAAATACATGGCAGTGTACTATACCCGCTTTTCTGCACCATGTTTTTTCACTTAATATATCTCAGCAAATGTTCCATAGCAGATCAAATAGATCTTAATTTTTAAATGCTTCTTCATAATCTATTATTTGACTGAACTGTAATTTTTTACCGACTCCCTCTTGTAGATTTTAGATGTTTACAATTTTTGCTATTACAAAAATTACTGTGATAAACATCCATATATTTCTATGTTAAATAATCTTCTTAAATTGATTATTTAAAAATTTACTCATCTGCATAGAGAACTAAAGAAATATTAAAAAGCACAAAGAAAACAATAACATTAATGTAGAGATAGCCATCATTAATATTTTAGTATGTTTCCTTTGTCTGTTTTCTTGGTACTTTATTTTTATATTAATATTAATAAAACAGTGCAATTCTTTATCCTTTACTTCACTTTAACTTATTGTGAGAATTTTCCTGTATCATTAAATACTCTTCAAAAGCAACACTTTAGAACACGAGAAAATTATCCCTCCTATGGCTAGATTGATTTATTTAAGAATTACCTCACTGTTAGATGTTCTGATAGTTTGTTTTTATTTTTTGTTTGTGTATGCAGTGCTTCAACATATATGTTTGTACATAAATCATTTTCTGAGTCTCTACTTCCTGAGGGTTTAAAATGAAGAAGCATATAAACTTCCCTTTAGTTCCTTAATATGCACTGCCAACTTGCTTTCTCCTCCTTTTAGGCATAATGTAAAGTTACACTGCTCCACTGCCTTGAAGTTAGAAGTGGCTGTGTGACTTGCTTTGGTCACTAAAATTCCACTGAGTGAAATTGACATATGTCACTTCCAGGTGGAAGCTTACGTGGCCGGGTGAAAATTAGTTTTTGTCCTCCTGCCCTGACAAACAGGGACATTCTGGATGGTGAAAGCTCTGTGTGCCTGGGTCTCTAGGGGAGGAGACTTGGGGCAAAGAAAACTCCGCATTAACCCTCACTGGACACTTTGCATAAATGAGAAATAAACCTTTGTTTTTAAAAAGGACTGAAATTTGATTATTGTTTTTGATGGGGTTCATCAAGAGAATTAAGTCTAAATGCCCCCAGACATCCATTGTAAGTAATGAATTATTTTCTCTCCTATACATCTAAATAGTACTAATTATGTATCAGCCACGAGAGAATTGAGAAAATTGTCACTCCGTCAGAGAAATCACACCCACCCTTGTTGCTATAGAAATTGTTTATCGTAACCAGACCTAAGGCAATCATCATGTGGTATTTTCTTAGAGGAACTGATTCAAGGATGCATCTGAAAAAGAGCGTGCTTTCTGACTTAACACAAGCTAAATTTTTTCTTCCCTCTAGATACTGTCATGTCTGGATGGGAGTCCTGAGATTGCGGCAGCCCTCCCATGATGAGCCAGAGGAGGAAGCCTCATGTGGAAGAAGGCAGGACCCACAGCCATAGTTGCACAGGTCTATTCAAGCCACACTGATCACTGCCCTAACCTCCGGATTTGTTTGGTTACACCAGTGAGTTTTCAGTTACTTACAGCCTAACACATGTGTTGCTTGAGGTTTAGCTTTTCTGGATCACACTTTTTCTTACTCAGCCCTCTACTCCCAGCCCAAGGTGGCAATAGAGAAGGTCAGCCTGCTACCCACCACTCCCTTGCCTTCCCCTCCTCACTTTGAGTGGGCTCTTTCCCTCGCTCGATTCTTTTTTGGCAAGCCTCCTATCCTGGTGACCTGAAATGAAGACGAGTCCTCATAATTAATCATTTTGACCAACTGTGACTTTAGCTCTGAGGTTTGCGTAGAGCCCAGCCCTTCCATGGGGGAATCTAGTGTGTATGCCCTAGCCTTTCCTAGAAAAAATCACCCTTTGAGCACTTCTCAGTTTGCTTGACAAGTTCAGAGTCATGAGTATTTTTTAGGTAGAGTGGAGAGGACTCCACCAGACTGTTTCCCCCAGGACGCTGAGAGAGTGAGAAAGAGGATTGGTGCATACTCAACTGAAAGGAGATGTAAAGGACAACTGTGCGTCTTCCAGATCCATTGACCCTTGCTGTGCTCTTTTTCACCCTGACCTGTGCCCTGTGAGACTGAGCTCTGCAGACTACACCACCCAAGCTTGCTTGCCTTCTGGCTTCTAGATTGGTAGGGCCAATAAGAGGCAGCAGCAGGAGATTAGAAGGAGAGACTGTCAGGTAGGGGTATTATTCCTTCAGCACTGGCAGGGTTGGCATCCCTTTAGGACCACAGTTCCTGCCAAGTGCCCTTCATCTCTCACCAGAATCTGGGATCTTTTTCTCCCTTTACTCCTTCAGGCCAGGCGTAGTAATGGCTCCCTGGTATTTCTAGTCCCAGGGTGCTTCATCAGCTCTTAGACATTCCCCACTGACCTCTGTCTATGCCTCTGTCAATAGAACAATTAAACTCCTTCACTTGAAACCTTTGAATGTGCACCTGCTTCCTGCCAGAACCCTGTAATGAATAACAATTCTATGATTTTATTCCTGTTTTACAGATTTAAAAAAAGGAGGGGGACTCAGGAGTCCAAATGACCTGCCTTTAAAAAGTCACCTTACTACATTGGTAGCAAAGGGTGAAGCTGCTTTGAGACCATGTCTTTCTGATCCAGGTTTTGTAATTGATCTACTCAATCCCTCAATGCCCACCAATCCCTACTGGACATCAAGAGTGAGAGTCACAAGCAGATGTCTCTCAGATGGGAACTGGTTGTCACATATGGTTAGTTTGATTTGTTCCAGGTTTTAAAAATCGGATAATTTCACAGAATTCTAGATTTTTTACTTCTACTGAAAAACCAGAAAATCTGGAAGCAATGACATTATATTCTTTTGTGGAGACAATGGCCTGGAACCAAACAGCAGCTTCCTCCTTTAGATGAGGTATGAGATTTCTGGTCCCCACAGTCCATGCCATTCCCTATTGCCTTGCAACTGGATCACTCTGCCCGTGGCTGTTCCCTGTCCAGCCCCTGGATGTATTGGGTTTATGAATCCTGGCCTTGAATCTCAATGATGTGTTCTGCATTAGCCAGACAAGAATGCCTCACTAGAATGTAAGCTCCATGAGGGCAGGAATTGTCATCTGTTTTCTTGACTGTGTCTAACTGTGCCTTAGAGCAGTGTCTGCAGTGTACTGGACCTATAATACAGATTTGTGAGTGAATGAATGAATGAATGATATCTTTGTGTGGCCTAGGTGTTTTGGGGCTGATGGTCTGCTGAAAATGCGGGATCCTAGGGAGCGCTGAGAAGTATCAGAAGCCAAGAAAATTCTTCTGACTGAGACATATTTGCAGGTCCATCTTGTTTTAAATCTCTATCAGACTATTTTGGTCTCTTCTTTTGCTTTTGTGTAGTTTAATACCATGGAGATTCCAGCTCTTCCCCTTGCTGGGTTTGGGTTTGGGGACAGACACCCTGAATGTTGCAGGCTTCACTTCTCTTGCTGTCTACATCCTGCCCACTAGAACATTCTACCCCATCACCCCAAGGCCCCACAAATATAAGCCCATCAGGCTTCTGGATCACAGCCAGTCTTCAGGCTATCTCTAAGGGTTCTTTTTTTTCTCCTTCCTTAATTAGATTCTAGCATTCAATATACCTGCTTTACCTTTAGAGCTCCAGATGTTTTGGGTGGATTCTTGGCAAAGAAAGGACATTTGGGCCTAGATGAAAGGTGTCAGGAATAACTGGGCTTGAAAATCACTGGGCTGCTGCATTACTGGAGATGAGATGGTTGGATTCAGAGATGGAGAAAAGGAGACCTTCAGTGACTTTCTCTTCCTGTTTGGATCCACATGGAACCTCGAAGAGGCAAATTTCATCCTCCCGGCTCCACTGTGACTCCTTAGGAGGGAGTCAGGCACGCTCGGGCAGCAGATGGTCTATCTCCCCTAAACAGTGTGACAGAAGTGGGGCGTGCTCACTTCTTGGCATCTGCTGGTGGAAGTCAGTTTTGCTGCAATGCGATGGCAACTTTCTATCAACCATGCAGACACTTGCTTGGGAAGAAGTGAGCCCCTGGTCACTGGCAATTCTCAGGGCTTGTTTCCCCAGAGCTCCATGTTGAAGCATGGTGTTGGAGTTTGCCAGGCAAATGACAACTCTTGCTGGGATAGCTGCTTATCTGTTGTCTCTTTTCATCCTTGCTTTATTTTATAAATACAGAAGCTGAGGCTCAGAGAGTTTCAATGACCTTCCCAAAGTCACATAACCAGTAAATCGTAGAGCTGGAATTTGAACCCAGAATCCCAAATTCCCTGTTGTTGATGGCAGTACTTTGCTGTAAAAAGGTGGAAAGACCATCTGTGAAGAGCATGATGTGCATATACAGGATAAAGGATGAAGCACCTTTCATTTAGGTCCTGACATGGCTGGAAACCAGTAAGAAGTTCACGGTGGCTAGGCAAGTCGAATTCAGTTGGAAACCAGATTGACCAGATGGCAAATGGCACCAGGGTAACTGTCCTGGGGAGAGAGGTCAGTTTTTTTTAAAGACAAACTTAATCATATTTTAAGAAATATGATGAACAAACACATAAACGGTCCTTCTTGGGTATTGGAGTAAAGAAGCTGAAAGATGTTAAAATCTAGACAATGAATAAGGAGCCCGTGCTCACTTAACATTTTCACCACTTAATCCTTAAATCCTCCGTTTGCCTGCCCACACTCTGCGGCCAGGGCCAAAAGGGCTTTGGCTCCTCTTACACAGAAACTATAGCTGCTTCTGTGGTGAGCCACAGCTCCCCAGGGCCCGGCCTCTGATGAGGGTCAATGATGTCATCTTCGGCAGGAGTTTCAGACAGAGAATTCCCCCAAGACCTCGAAATCAATATGTTTCTGCCCCCCTTTGCCTTTCCAGCCAGAAAATATGCCCATTACTTGAGTTTTGTCTGCTGCTTTAAGATCTCAGCTTGCCACCAAGCTTGACATGCCTTCTTATTCTCATCTCCGCCCACCCTCACCCCATTTAATTGAAGTCCAGCTCAAGTATGGTAAACTTCAGAGCATTTCAGCAATATAAATTCTCAAAGTTAGCAAAGTCATTTTCCATTTGTCCTCTGTGGATGCTTCAGTTCCTAGCGAAGAAGCATCGGGGCTCTAGAGTACCCTTCCCCCACGTCTTTTTGAGCAGATGCTCTTTTATCTGTTTTAGATTTTGAGTTTCTGCATGTAATTATTTTTGAACTGGGACTGAAACAGTTCAGAACACACCTCCTTATGGCATACTTCCACCAAGGTGGTGGAGGTGCTTGGGAAACCATCTGATTGCATGGCCTCTCTCAGTCTTTTCCCTCCTGTTTTTCTTTTTCTGGGAAAGGCTGCATGAGGCCCATATGGCAGGGCAAGTGGGAGCC